>NC_081827.1:130378731-130678731 GCF_030867095.1 Alligator mississippiensis | reverse complement strand
ATAAATTAAGACTAGGGCTAAACACTACAATTTTCCTAGAGGAAAACTTGATAGTAACTTGAACACAGGTCTTCGCTTCATCTACTTCTCCACACTGTAGTGTTTGAGCACTCCACTATAGTGTAGAGACAAGTTTTAAAGCCTGCTCAAACTTCCACTAGAGTGTAGATTCCCACTGAGTTCAATGGAATTTAGTTAGCCCCTTAAGAGACAAGAAGCATCTGTCAAAGCCAATACAATGACAGAGAACTAAATATCTTTGTAGTTTTATGCATATTATAGTACTGCACAGGGGCCTCAGCTCAAGTCAGGGTTCCATTTATCCTAGGATATTTAACAAACACATTAGAATAAACAGTTTCAGACCTGAAGAACTTCCATTCTAAATAGCAAGAGTAATAAAAAACTGAGGGAAAGAAAATAAATAATGTCTCCATTTTAGAGATGGGGACCTGAATCAAAGAAAGACTAATCACCCTGAGTCTCCCAAGAACTTTGTGGTAGACCTAAAATGTGAAGTCACGTCTTCTGAATGTTAGTCAAGTGCCTTCAGGAAGGCATCTTTCTTCTTTGTAGAAAAGTCATAGTTGAAGATTAAATGGACTGAAGCCCAACTTAAGGTTTAAGAACAGTGGGAGTTCAGAAGAGGGGAGCAAACATGGATGTAAAAATTCAAGACTATAAAACTGTTAGGAAAATGTGTCTACAAAAGCTAAAATGTTTGCCACTGTAATTGCCAGGAGACTACTATCAGTTAAGTTTCTGATGACATGGAGAATAGGGTCCCTGATAATTCTGTGATAAAAAAACTGTATTTTAAGGACAATATCAGACTTCAGGCACAGTCAGAAAAAAATATGGGTACAGAAAGCTGGGAATATCTACCACACTATCAAATCTTTTCAATTTTTGTCAAGGCTGAGGCCTTGTGATCATTCTGGTAATCTACAGGACAACAATGTCTTTTGGTGCCCTGTAATAGAGTACAAGAAAAAGTGTAATGGGTACCAAGGAACTGATGCATGATAACTAGGTTCTAAGCAACACTTTACTGCAAGTGTATGTCACTTGCAGTGCAACTGGATGATCAAAAGGCTACTAAAGATAGTTAGTCTAGTGGGATATAACTGCACCAGAGGAATAAGCAAATGCTGAGACAATCTTTAAAAAAATATTGGCACAAGAAGGATGGGCTGAATGACCAGATCATTTCTGTTTACATATATAGAAAAAGACCAATGACATATAGGTACTACAGTAACTGAGTGAAGATTGTATAAGGACATTTCTTACTCTGAGTATCATTCACACTGATTAGTAGTACTATATAATAACCCTGATAGAAAATGGCCCTAAACAATTCAGGATCTCCTGCTTCAGGTTTCTGTGCCTGATATATGGCACAATGGTACCCCTGGAAAATTGGACTGTGTTGGAGTGCTTGTAGAATTTGCTATCTCATAGAAATCCTTCCACACAACTGTATGTCGATATTTCTCCATGTATTTTGTATTCACATGGTGGGGGTTGCATGTGTGGGGTAGCAGGATAGGCATGACATTCCAAGCTAAGCATCCATATTTGTAAAGGAAAAATATAACTAAGAGTCATAAAAATGTTGTTCTCAGTCCTTTTCTTTCCCATGTAAAAAGGATTTTGGAAGGCTGAGGTCACCTGAATTCTTTTGCTTAGTTGGTACTATCTAGGTAGTTCTTGATAACAGATCACTTATAGCACATAACAACCTATTTGGCTTTTCCTCTCTGTGCTTATCTTTCTCCAGCACCTTTTGCTGCTCCCCCAACCCTGCCTTTATAATACCTTTTAGACAACTGTAATTCACTCATCGTCTCTCATGCTCCTGCCTAAATGTTATCATCACTCTGGCTTGAGCCCCTGTAATTTGATTGGTGTGTGTTAAAATTCCTACGCATCTCAAGCTGGCATTTTGTTCAAATTCCTTCTCGGGAAAGGCTCAAGGAAGACAGAGCAACATATTCTATCTCCAAAGGGCAGCAGCCTGCTTTCCTGGAAAAAAAAGAAAAATGTACTTTAAGTCTTTCATAAAGTTTGCAAACTAAAGAGATTCCATTTGCATACCATACATAGGTCAAAGTCTTTTGTAAAACTGTTTACTTTTGCTCTATCACTAATGTGTACATATACCAACATGCCTAAAAAGTATCCATGACGTATATACACACATACAATTGCAATAAGCCCTTTATCTGTTCCCATCTTACTGATCTGATATACTTGCCCCACATAGTGAAAAAGAATGTTGGTGATCCTGTTCCTCATCTGGTGGCATACAGAGGGAATCAGACATATTTTATTTTCTGAGTTTTGTAGGTTTCTTTGAAGCTAGAAGAGACTTGTGGCAATGTATTGTCAGACTTGCAGGCCTTTGTCATTGAGGCTATTCATGTGCTTAAGTGTTTTGCTGGATTGGAGCCAAAATGCAATAATGAATTAGCATACATACCAGGGTAGAGCATTTTACTTAGTCTTTCCAAGAGTTTTATATTTCCAGCACTTGTCTAGCATGGGTGGCCAGACTGACCAATGGCATGCTTTCTTTACTGATGGAATTGTATAGATAAATACCTTTCTTTTTCTTCTTTTTTTTTTTAAACTGATGGCTATTCCTTTTTTACTTTCTTAAAATAGGATTTTAACAAGCTTCCCCCCAGTGAAGAAACATTTCCAGTATTCAGTATCTCCCTACATTTTTACTGCATCAAGGTGGCAGGTTATGGGCACGGTACATGATAGACAATAAATTGCTGGATTACCAGAGTAGGAGGTAAAGCCATACTGTATAATTGGACTTCTCATTGAAAACACCAGGACCTTCTCTTAAAGAAATCATGATTATGTGTCACATAATTCTACATCATTAGCAAAGGATGGCAAAGGGTAAGTTATGCACCTTTTGGGCAAGATTTCCTCTTTGGATTGGGAGTACATCCATAGTATCTAAGATCCACTTTACTAAACTATTTTCAGTCTTCTTTGCGGAAAGTTTCCTCTTCTAATTTTGATAAACATGTGGTGACTAAAGGTGGTGCCTTTCTCAAACAGAGGCCTGCCCAGCCATGGAGGTTAGCATCTTACATGCTGCAGGGTCCATCCCACATTATTTGTTGACAGTTTTTCTTGGGCTGCCAAGATGGGCTTTTCTCATCTTGCATCTTGGTGCTGTCTCCCACATATAAGCACATTATCTTAGAATTCCTCTGCAGACTGGTCGAGCAGCAAGTATTTTAATAATCAATGGTATGTCTTTGTGATGCTTCTGATGTAATTATCTTACATTTATATGTAGCATTTTTTTATTCTGAAGGATCCCAGACTGCTCCAATAAACATGATACTAAGAGGTGCCAAGCAGCTTCAAGTCATTTTGGCTTCAAAGTGGACTTTGGACTTTGCAGATGCTCAATGACTCTCAGGCTCAGGCAACTCTCCTACATAAACTATATGTGGGAATCGTTTCCTACATCACTGAAATACAGCCCGGCCTTAAGATGAAATACAGCAACAGTTCAGCTGTGCATATTAGCCGGGGCATTGGTTTTGCATGAGAAGGGGAAGTATGCAGTATCCGACTGGAACTGCAACTGGATATACATGCAAGTAGAAAGTAATTACCTGCCTACACGGGGGCTTGAAGCCAGGAGGTTGCCATTAAAAAGTAGACAGGCCCTTTAGTTTTTATCTCATCTGGAAGGTAACATCCATCTCCCCTTTGACCTATCCCACTGACAGGGCATTGTTTCAGTGATGACAGTGTATTACATCTTCCCTGCACTGTTAATTTGGACTTTTATTTGTGTATTGCCCCTAACCACACTCCTTTCCATGCACACACACTTCTCGTGAGTTTGGTGGTGCTTTCAATCTATGCCAGCTGTTCCCTCCGTGAATTCAAGCTAAACCCTGGGAGATTCATTCAGGCCAGTAAGCCCTTTTATGGTGAGAACTGTAATTATTCATAGGTGAAATTCCATTCTGTGGACAACATGCAATATCATAATATTCCTGTTATGCTGTGCATTGTGATGAAAAGAAACCCCTCTAAACACTTACGTTGACCTTTTGATCATTTCTAATTGTTTCCTGAGGATCCTTGTTGCACAGATCTCCTCCTTCCCTACATAGAAGAGGCCAAACTATTCAACTGCCTTTGCAGCTGTGCTCTTGCCTCCCTTTCTCCCACACCCAGAGGAATCTATGGATATGAGATGTGGAGAATGTGCTGTGGAGGAGGTGTTGCACCAAGGGGAAATATTCAGTAGCAGAAGTTGTGTGCAGGGTTTCCAGTGTTCAGGGGGATCTTTCTGAAAGGCTCAAAAGAATGTGTGGCTGGAGAGCCGTTCAACCAGGGACCCAGAACCTGCAAAATCAACTGATCTGTAGGCTGAGCCCTGGTTTCTTTGAAATGTAGTAGCTGTATGAATGGCTATACATTATCATGATGCCATACATACAAAAAGCATGCACTCACTGAATTGAATACATAGGCTATAATAATATAGGCATATTCTGCATATACACAAATGACCACCATGTAAATTTTTGCATAGGAACACAATCCGGCATTCTGTCATTGTGTTATTGAAAGGTTAGGGAGTACAGTAGCTGAAAAATCAGTTTTTAAAAGTAATTCAAAACCGGTCAAGCTTAAAAACGGGCAGGGCAGTAGAGTGGGAGATGGAACCGAGGTTTGTATGTAGTGCCATAGGCAAGTAAGGAATGTGTGTGCGTTTGACTAGTATGAATGTTTCATTTTATATACAGAGGCATAAAAATATCTAGTCACAATGCCACTTGATTCCAAAGCTTTTCAGAGTCCTCTATGCACACAGACTGATGCAAGCAGTACCTGAAGTACAAACCCGTGAATTCTGGGATAGAGGAAATTAACTTTCTGCCACATTGTAAACATAATGAACAATTTATTCGCTCATCTTTACATAAGTAGTCATCTGCTGAGCTGGTTTTGAATCCTTGCTGCATTACCAAATTATCACCTTCATATGAGGGTGCCATTTCCAATCGCATCACTACCCACACTGAGTGTCCTCAAGATAGCATAGCTGTTGAAGCTCTCTCTGCATTGATTTAGACATCAGCTTACCCGTACTTGATTTGTTCTTTGATGCTGCAAAGGAGAATGGCCTTTTTCTGCTCCCAAGCTCTGTAGAAGGCTTAGATTTGCCTTCAGTTGTTCCTGAGAAGGGGCATCTAGTTATTGTGTTTAGCACCCTTCGGTGGTGTTTCTTTGCTTAATTTCATTTTCTTCTCTTTTTTCCAAAACCAGAGTCCTGCTACTGACTCGTAAGTAGAAGCCATGGGTAAAGGTCTAATGTTATCCAGTTATGTGTGAACTATCCGATGATGTTAGCTTTCCTTAGGGTTCTTTTTCTTTTCTCTAGGCCTCATCCCTCTAAATTCCTGTCCTGTAGTCAATGCACCATTAGATGGTATAGCATATTGATGAACTTTGATCTTCTGAATCCTGTACTTAGTGAGTGTGGGGTGGAATTTGTATTTAAATGAAAGAAAAATAATAGGAAGAAGTAGATCTGGTGTAAGTAAGTTTTCCCTGACCACAGTCTTCCAGAACTATCAGTCCTGGGATGTGACAACACTGATCTTACTCCAGTGCTTTGAGACTCTTTTGTCTGAAAAGGCTCATTGTACTAAAACGTGTGGTGTTTTGTTTACATGGACATTCATCCCCTAAAACCACGATTGTCAACCAGAGGTACGCATACCCCTAGGGGTACGTAAAAGGGTCGTAGCAGGTACATGGAACTCCACATGCATGCACACAGCCTCAGCGCAGCACGCAGACAGCCAGGAGCACAGCCTGGACACATGGAGAGCAGCTGGGTCTGGCTGGTAAGTTTTTCTTGTGGGGGGGAAGGAGTAGGGCAGGGGCAGGGGAGGGGGGAGGGGCTGCCCAGCCAGGGTGGGGTGTGGGACTGAGCTGCATGGCAGGGCAGCTCCTGGTGCTATGTGTACCCTAGGAGGGTATGGGGGGCACGTGCCCCTGGATTTGTGTGCGGAGTGGGTGGGCTGGGGCTCTTCTTGGCAGGGGCTGGGCTGGGCTGCGCTCGGGGCAGGCAGTGGCAATACTAGAAGGAGGGTTGGGGGGGCTACAGAATTTTGGGGTGGCTTCAGCCCCCCCCCATAACCCCCATCCCAGTGCCACTACCGTCCACCCCCAGTGCAGCCCTGGCCCCACCCCTTTGAGCCCCCTTTGCAGACTCAGGGGCACATGCCTCCCATGCATCCAGAAGGGGTAGACTTGTTTTAAAAGGTTGAAAAACCCTGCCCTAAAATAAAGAGCCTTATTTTAGGATTTTCAGGGCAGGATTCTGTTCAGGAATTGAACCCATGTTTCCATAAGTGGAAGCCAAGTGCATCAGTCCCCAGTGGTACCTCTTCCCTACTATTCCATCCTGCACATGTTCCCATACTACATTCAACACCCTAGGGTTTGAGCACCTTCCAGTGGTGTATTAAGTAACAGTACTAATATCTATCACATGTTCTTCCCCCTGGAGGACAAGACTGTATGGTGGAGTGTATTTTTGGTATGGTCATTCCTCAGCAAGTTTACTTTACAGCTTGAGGACTGCCCCCAAGAAAGCTGTCTCCTCCACATAGACCAGCTTTAACCATTTTGTTGAGACTTCCACTGTGCCAGAGGAGTATAGTTGTCAGTCCCAGTCTTCACTACAAAATTTTAGGAAGTCTTTTTGACTATGCTGAGCCCAGGCCATGGAACATCTTAGAGATGAGGATAAAGGCCTTGCATTTGATTTGAAATTCTACTGGAAGCTAAGGCAGAGAGTAGAGGGAAGGTTTGGCATTTTCATAGGGGCCAGTGTTCCTGAGGAGCTGCACTCCATCACTCTGTCAGGTTGAAGTATTGTATACACTGAATATACCCAGGTACATCAGAATGGTGTAGTCCAGATGATGAAGGCATAGCATATTACGACCTGAACCATTCGTTTGGATGGGGATGAAACACCTAACCAATCAAAAAATGACAATATCTTACTCATAGATTTTGCTATATGAGTGTAATTCTGCAAGAACTATAAAAGTACTCCTAAATTCCTATGGAACAAAATGACTTATTACTGTGTGTATCTTCATCTAAACAATATTGTGCTGTAAGTGCAAGCTCTCCAAAATGTTGTTCTTTGCTCACCAGCATCACCCTGTCTTGCCTGAGGCAAACTTCATCCGTTACCTGATGATCATCTAAGCACTAGATCATCTTTATGGGAACAGGATGGACACATGCTAAAGTTTAGGATTATCTGTATCATCTGACCAGTTCACTTAGGACACTGGCAGACACACAGGTCCCCGCTCTAACTTATGGCACTTCATATAAAGTTGCAAGAGTTAGTTACCCCCGACCCAACAGATGCTCATCTGTTGGGTCAAAGGGGTAGGGATAGAGCTCCACTTTGGACCTGATCCAGTGGAAAAGCCTTCCTGCAGCCTTTCTTCCCTGGTCCACCTCCCTCCCCCAGCTCTGATGCTACCTGTAGGAAGGGAGGGGGGAGAAGGCAGGAAGAGGGAGCTGTGGGCTGCACTTTGGAGCACCTTCATCTGATCCTTCACTAGATAAGGGTTAATTTGTCTCACAATCAGCATCCATGCACATGTTCTGCATCCATGCACATGTATCATGGCATGGCTGTAAAGCACTTTCAGAGGGCTGATTGTGCAACAAATGTCACTTCTGTCAGTGCCCCTAGTGGCTGAATGTTGAAAAGGACCAGAGAGAGAACTGATCACAACTGGAGGTGCAATTTCTCATCTCTGATAAAGGGGTACCACTCTCCAGGAAGGATTTCAATCATGACCTAGACCCTTGTCACTTCTGAGGTGAGACCACCATGTCAGATATGGCAGACAGCTTCACAAGGATGAAAATCAGTCTGTGCCTTATCCATTAACAAGAAAAGAGTAGCCATTCATGCCACTAAAGCAGTTTCAGAGCCATCTTTTTGCCTGAACCCAGATTGTACTATGTCTAAAATAAATTCATCTTTACTTAGAAGACTTTACACTAAGCCTTTGACAAGCTTCATGTTAAGGTTACTGAGAAATGGGAGATGTGACCTGGGATGGTAATTATATGGAACTAATGTATCCAGGAGGGCATTTCTTTGGATACATTAGTCATCCTCTAAATACCAAATTAAGAATGGTATAGGGCCCCTTTTTGATTGATGGTTAAAATAATTCTTTCTTTCTTTCTTTCTTTCTTTCTGAAGCACCCACACTTTTTACAGATTTTTATACCCTCAGTTCAGCTGCTTCAAAGCATCCTCAATTGTGCAAATCATTGTCTTTTCTCTTGCAAAGGGGTTATCTGGTTTGGAACATCTCAAACTGATTGATAATCAGGAAACACATAATGTTAGGGAGTTACCAGATACTTGGGAACCAGCATGAAATTCCTATGGATAGCAGATATACAGAGATCTCATGGTCTCTTCAGAAACAATAGATAGCTTGCAGCATCAGGATTTTGGATTTTTACTTGTTGTGCTCAAGCCTCAGCTTAGCATGACTTTTCCAGATCTTACTATAGTCTTTTAACAGACTTAAGATAATTATTGGGGTGCTCATAACCTTTTGTGGAGAGGACTCCCACCAGTCGTCTCAGGAAAAGTATGACAACACCTGTGATTTTAGGGCTCCAACGGGCTGGATGCTGTGATGAACCCTTAACCATTGTTCAAATGTTGCCCATACCCCCTCTGACTCGGTCTCTTGCCTCAGCATTCCCTAACCCAGCAACCGAGCTTTAGTCAGTCAAGTTTAAATAGGCCTCCCGTAGTGGGACCGGGGAATGTACGGCCCGAGATGCCTATTAAACTTAGAGGTGTGTGTGTGTCTGGGAGGGGAAAGTCCTTAGTAAATCCAGATTAGAACTGGTGTGATAAATGCTGAGCTGGGTGTGTGTGAAATGGGTTGATTAACATTTGGAGCACAGATTCCCCATCATGCAGTACTCCCCTGCTTCTCTGATCCCAGAATTCACTGCAGTCTCTGCTTCAGGCTTTCTGTTCTCCATCTCTCATGTAAATGAATGGTCATTGGGTTCTATCCCGGATGCAAATGAGACCTAGGGCAGTTGTTTCACTCTTGTCACCCTTATCTGGAGGGTCTTAGGTGTGTCTCTCACTGCCTCTTAATCAGTTTCATTTAGGTAGAGAAGGGGAGGGAGGGAGGGAGGGAGGGAGGGAGGGAGAATGAGTCAGACAGACTGCATCCTGTGCCAGGGTTCCCAAGAACACACAGCTGAGATGTAACACTAACCAAACACTGTTCTGCAAAACCTTCGTTGAAATTCGTAGCTTGGTACTTTTCTGGTCTTGAAAGTAGGGGAGATGGAGAGATTTCAATTAAAATGGTATTTGTATGGGTCTTTGTGAAGCCAGTCATTACCTTTTTAACATATTCAGATCTGAGATTTAGTGATATTTTGTGAGATTAGTTGGAGAAGCTGCGTCTGCTGATCAATACATCCAGCAAAAGCTAAGAGGACTGAGAACATGTGTTTTTAGTTTTTGGGTTTTTGGTGGTTGTTTTGTTTTTTTGGGGTTTTTTTTTGGGGGGGGGTAAGCAATAGAGCAGAATGCTGTAAAAATAAACACCCTGGAAATCATTTAAGATTTTTGTTTGAAAATTCATTCTGAATGTTGCTTTATATAGCACAAAATGTAGTTTTAAGGGAACATTTACATTGTTGAACTAAGAATTTGAAAGGGGAAAAAAATCTAGTTGAAAGAAAAAATGCAATTCTGTAGCAATTAATCTAATGTACGATAAAGAGTTTTCATCCATTCTTCTAGGTGTGCCATGAGTCTTTAAAAACCATATATCCTGCTTCTCCTCATGCTACCTTTACCTTTGTTTAATCCCAGTGGCTATAGTGTTGTGGCTTCTCAGCTGAAATGCATATGAGAGCAGAATCAGACCTGATCAACTAACAAATTACCTCATACTGAGAAATAATCAATAAAAAGGAGATTTTAGTTTTCTCCCAAATATACCATTCCTCCCTCCCTTTTATGCCTGAGCAAAGAGATCAACTTTGTAGCATGCCCTGGAAGTCAGCAGATTCAAACTGATTCACATTTTGGGTCCAAGGTTAATTGCTTGTGTTGACAGCAGTGGTGGCAGTTTCTCATAGAGAGGTCATTTCTCAGATAAGAAAATCCCAAATCATTTAGGTCTTTACAGGTCAAAAGCAACATTTTAAACTCCACCCATAGAGAGAGGTATTTAGCCATGTTAGTCTGAAGGCAAGCAGAAGGCATGGCAGATGGCAGGGTGGGACTGCAAACTCCATCCAGGAACCAAAATTCCACAACCATTGCAGATCACAAATTGTAGATGTGATGAATCAAGCGTCTTGCCCTGAACACACGTGGCAGCACCTTATGCTGGTTTCAGATTTTAAATGCATTTAAAGTGCACTTTCTATGCACTTAGATACATATCTAATTTCTTGGAGACAAAAGCAAAGAGAACAGTATAAGTTATGCATGTAAAAGAAAAGGTTGCTATCTCCTGGTCAGATACAGATAGGAAAAAAGCAGCCATATCAACTTCTGGTAACTGATCATCTAACATCAGCTGGGAGTCTACTCAGGCTCCAAACTGCAAACCAGAATGAGAAAAGACAAGTAAACACCTTCAATTGATGAGTGATTTCTCCCTCCATATATTCTGTCTAGGTGCAGCCAGATCCATCCACTGTTCAGACATCACCAATGGAAGATCAATGATACTGAATTGCATAGCTATAAATTGGTCTTGCTGTCTATTTTTTATCTTTCATCTACTGTGGAGTAAAAATAAATATGTGCAAATTAATTCCTTGCCAATTTAAGTTTATACAACTCTTTTTTTGCTTAAGAAGATGCTTTTCTGTAGAATATCACAGGATTATTCAGCACTGAGGAAGGGCACAAAGAAAACCAAATTAGTAAGTAAATAGAATATTTTCTAAAATAAACAATGTTCTAATTTTTTTCAAAGTGTTTTATAGGTTTGGGAGAAGGAGGAGTTGCCCTCTAATCTCAGGTCTTTATAAACACAGCTTCTTTTATCACATAGAACAAATATGCACCCAAAATTAAAAACCAGACCCAAGACACTGAGCTCTGAACTTTGGTGGAGTTTTTCATCTTGGCCTGAAATTCACAACTTGGGTTTATCTCCTTACGAACCAGAACATCACATTTTCTGATCAACTGTCAACACTGAGAAGTTTTTGTCTCAGCCTATTTTAAATCTGATTTTTGTGCTATAAATCCGTTTCTGGTACTAAGAGAAGGCATGTTCACAACTGCTTCTTCACACATGGAATATAAAATAGACTTTTAAACTGCATTTTCTTTCCCTGTTCAGCCAGAGGACCACATCCTGCATCTAAACAAGTCTACAAGACTTTTTTGCATTAACTACAGGGAGAAAAGGAATTTCTTAGTAAATTTTACATTACATTATACAAACAGCTTTTCTGAAATACAAATATCATTCATCTGAACAAATCTTAAGAAAGCACCGTCTGAAGCTCTAGAAATCTATTGGCACTGGGTATCTTTCAGTATGTGTTTTGTTACTTTATTTGAAACATCTGATAAATCTCTTGAAAGCTGAATAAACAAAGCCAAAGTTACTGAATATTTTCCTGTTGTCTTCATATCCTATATCTATCCTGACCGTTTTTACTGCCACTGACTTCCTTGTAGACTGCTGTCTAAGTTTTAGTGAATCCTGGCTCCATTAAATGAACAGCAAAATTATAATGGAGAGACACAGATTACAACAGTGGGACCCAGATTTTGCACTTGGATCATAAACCTTTCTGGCAGGCAGTGTCCTCTTTTTGTTTTGTGAAATGCCTAGCACATTTTTTAAATATCATATCGCCATATTTTTCTGGAGTTCTGGCACTCTTAAAAGGGAAACTACCTGAAAGCTCATGCCTTTCCACCATCTGCTTTCCTGTATTTGAAATTTTGTCCCCTTAATAGTGCCCCATCTGATTGAACCATCCCTGTTCTGCACCAATCTCATTGCTAAACTGGAGATGCAGCAGCAACAGAACAGTTAGCAGAATTGATAAGCAAGGCAAATGGCAGATGCACACTGATTCAAGCAAAAAGCTCACCTTATGGGTACACTATGGCAAAGAAAGACATAGTTGTCTGTTAACTGTGGGTCATTTTCTGTAAGCTTCCACTCAAATGTTTGTTTCCTGGCTGTTCATTTTCAAGAGGAGATGTTCAAATACAACTGAGGCATCTCTGGATTTTATATGTAGAGCTATTTGAGCTGTATCTAGAAAAAAAAAAAAAACCCTTGCCAATAACACTATTGTCAGGGAGGATCAGTTGTGAGCAAGCAAATAACACAAGCTAAAATAGCAAATATCTATTCCTGTGTTTTGTTAATTAGAGGTGAATCTTGATTATTTATGATTTTTCACAATGCATTGGATTTTTCTTTTTGGTTTAAGCCATTAAAAGCCTATGGAATTATACAATTATAAAAAGCTCCAGCTCTGGATTTGCATTTTAGTACTGCCAATATTTGTAGGTGTTTGTATCTAATGCTTACTTGATATTATTTTTATAGTTCTATAAATAACTGCACTTATGCAGAAATAAAGAACTATATTAAAAATACTCAATTGCTTTAGATTGATTGCAGATGTTGGCCATCTAAGCAAAGCTTTACACAGTGAGTCATAGAGTCTCCATTTCACAAAGTCTGTATTTTGCACCTTGGAAAGGCACATAACTATCACTTAGGTGATGAATATTTCAGAAAAGGAGCTCACACTGGACAAGATGATGCTACTTTCCTTTTATACCCTAAGACTGCTTAAAAGAGTTTGCTGTGGTAACTGCAATACAAGGACCTGAAATCTCTTGCAATATACTGACTTTGCAGCTGGCACCATAGCCAAGCAAATATACATCAGTTGCTTTAATGATAGTGCTGGTGCAGAATTATCATTAATTTGTATTATAGTAGCCCCTAGGGGTCTTATTGGACCCCACTGGGCATATAGTGAGAGACTGTACACAGAAAAAGGCTGTTCCAGTTGTGAGGAGCTTCCAATCTAAGTAGATAGAAAAGACAAAGGTAGTGCATCCCTTAGAGTTAGGGAACTGAGGCACATAAGAAGTCTCTGGCATACCTTCTGCATGACTCCAGACTAACAATGTTAACCATGACTGTCAGTATTCTGCAATAGAAATCGTGGAAATCATGGTGACATTCTCTCTGCTACTCCAAACAGGAGCAGCATATATGCATTTGCTTCTAACTGTAGAACATGTGTTGGTCAGCTAGGAACACACAGGAAATTCTTATAAATTAGACCCTAGCTGTCCTCCTTCTTTTGTGTGCTCTTCAGAGTTGTGGATGCATCCTATTGTAATGCATAAAAGGGGATACACGAATCTCTCTTTGTCCTTTTCCATCCCATGCACGTAGGCAGCAAAGGATAAGTTTGTAACCCAGTGGCTATTATTGTATTAGGAGAAAGCATTGGCATGTCATAATATATATAAATATACTAGCAAACAGGGGTGTGTGAAAGGGGCCATATTCAATTTGGATTCGGATTTGACCCGAATCGGGGACAGTGATTCAATTCATTGATTCGAATCACTGTCCCAATTTGATTTGCCTGAATCCGAATCTGAAGATTCAATGCTGATTCAAAAAATCAGCTATTCAGTCATAGACGCAGCTTTACATGTTTTTTCTATGTACCTCAACGTACCAGGCATGGCTCGCGAACACTGTGATGGTGGGGCAGATGGTGCATCCCACAGGAGCACAGGGGGGAGGCCACCCACACGCTCCCTGGTGGACTCAGAAGTGAACCGGAAGTGCTTCTGGTCCACTTCCAGGTCTGCTGCTGAGCATGCTGGGGACCCCCACACACTCCCATGGGATCCATCTGCCCCAGCATCTCAGTGTTCACAAGCTGCCTGGTACCTTGAGGTATGTAGAAAAAACTGAATTGGGCTGAATCTCTGCCGAATCGAATCAATGACCGAAGCTTTGCACATGCCTACTAGCCAACTGTCTGTCAAGAATGATGAGGGGGAAGGGGCAGACAGGGATGGACGGGGGGGGGAGCTTGCTAACCATAACTCTAACCCCTCCTCCCCCCATGCCATTGCCACCTCTGAGGTGTGGTGGGGGGGAGAAAGCATGCCCCACCAACCCCTCCCCATCCCCTCCACCAGCATCCTGTGCCGCCACCACCACCTGCAAGGAGGGGGAGGAGAGAGAAAGGGCTGTTTGCTCCTCCAGGTGGGAAAATTTAGGTATGGGGAGTTGGGGGCAACTGTGGGCTGCCTTGGCAGATGGTCCTGACACTAGGTAGGGGAGAAGCTGTTTGCTCCTCCATGCATGTGTTCTCTGCTCCTCTACCACCCTAGTTTTCCCACCCAGAGGAGCAAACATATACCAGGTACCCCCAACTCACAGCACCCCAGTTTTCCAACCTGCCCCTCCCCTACCCATCCTAAAACTCTCTCTTTCCCCTGTCCCCTTTGGTGACTCCTTTCCCTTTCCCCTTCCCCTGGACTGCTAGGCTTTTGCTGTTGGCTTGAAAATGATTTTCCCAACTTGGAACAGCCATCCTGTTGCAGCAAAATGCCATGGTATGGGCACTTGCTGAGAAACTCCCCAGCAAGTTGCCATATCATGGTACTTCATTGCAAATTGCATTTTTCATGAAAATCATTTAATTTTGTGATTTTTAGGAAAAAGGCAAAATCGCAATTTAAATCAGGCCCAATATATAAGGCATATGTAAAAGGCATATGTAAGGCCTGATCACTTCAGTGGAAGTTGAGCCAATGTCTGAGAGCAGATCTTGGACCTTGAAATCTAAAATCAACTCCAGTAGACCAAATTCCACGCTATTAAACTAAAGAATGGCCTGCTTGATTGTAAAATAATTAAATGTCTGTGCTATTAAACTAAACCACTAGCCACTATTTTAGAATCATAGAATAATAGGAAAGTAGGATTGAAAGAGACTGCATGAGGTTATGTCATCCAGTCCCCTGCTCAAGGCAAGATCTTCCCTGATCAAACTGTCCCAAGCCACATGTCCATTTCAGATGCTCTAGAAAACATCCAGTAGTGAAAATCAGGTTTATTACATTATCACTGTTTTCCTGTTTTATCTCAGCTCTGTGCTAATGATGTATCAGAAACTGAAATGAAAAGTAATTTACATGACATAACCATACCTAGGGCAGGTGTGCTGTTTCTTATAGGCAAAAAAACTCAGACTGTCTTTAGAGAAAGCATCAGATTTGTCTCTAAGTAAATATTGAGTATAATTGGACAAGCCTCCGAACACTCTCTTCAAATAAACCAGTTAACATTTTGGAGTTTGCTTTTTCAAGGTACTTACTTTTTAAAGGGATTATTTTTGGAGTGCATTTTTGCAGTAGTGCAGAAAGGTCAATTGTTCCCCTTTCATTTCTTAAAAGTATAGCAATGGTTTCTGCCACATTGCAACTAGCCATATTGGTATTCATCTGAGATTTTTTAGTTACTTTCTTGCTGATAATTCTTCTTTGCAACTCTTCTATTATATACATATGAGATTATTCTCTATCTGATATTTAGGTATTTCTTTTTCCCTAAGAATATAATGCTTAAAAAGTCATTCTTCATATTTTATACCCTTATGACCTGTTGTTTTCTCCAAATATCAAAAGGATTCTGGTACAGTGTGGGACAAAAGGAAGCAATTAGATGATCAAATTGCCAGCCCTGTAGTGAGGGTTGGTTGTTCCGCAAGAGTGGTTCCTCAATGGGTGGTTGTTCCTCAACAGATGGTTGTTCGTCAAGGAGACAATCCTCCAAGCTCAAAGGGAGTCAGTCCCAATGCACACCAAGGGGGGCAGGAGAGCTAAGAAGCCCCCATGGCTCAGCAAAGGCATCCAGGGATGCCTGAGGGCAAAAAAGGAGGCGTAAAAACAGTGGAAGCAAGGGGCTATCACCATGAAGGATTACGCCTCCATTGCTCAGGACTGCAGGGAGGTTGGTAGGAAGACAAAGGCAGAGATGGAGCTCGGGCTAGCGACCAGAATTAAGGATAATAAAAAGTCCTTTTCCAAATACATAGGAAGTAAAAAGGTAACACCGGGTAACATGGGGCCCCCTACAGGATAGGATTGGCAATCTGGTGATTGCAGCAAATGAAAAAGCTGACCTCTTTAACAAATTCTTTGCCTCCATATTCCTGAACAGGGACTGGGACATCTCCTCCACTAGAATTCTGGATGGACCTAGAGGAGGCACTGCCATGCCTATGGTCGGGGATGACCTAGTTAGGAAATTTTTGGAGGGGCTGGACATGTTTAAATCAGTAGGTCCAGATGCTCTTCACCTGAGGGTGCTGAGGGAATTGTTGGGGGTCATACTGGGGCCCCTGGCATGGCTCTATGAGCACTGGCCAGGTACCAGAGGATTGGAAAAGGGCCAATGTGGTCACCATTTATAAGAAGGGGAGACAGGAGGACCCTGGCAATTATAGGCTAGTCAGCCTTACTTCAGTCCTTGGGAAGACCTTTGAGAAAATTATCAAGGAGCAGATCTCCAAGGGCCCAGCAGGGGAGGTAATGCTCAGGGGCAACCAACATGGGTTCATTGAGGGCAGGTCCTGCCTGACCTGGTTTCTTTTTATGATCAGGTCACAAAGTCCCTGGACAAGGGGAGTCGGGGTGGATGTTGTCTTCCTGGACTTTAAGAAGGCCTTTGACATGGTTTCCCACCACATTCTCATAAAAAAAAAACTGGGTGATTGTGGCATTGATGCCTACAGAGTCAGATGGGTGGCAAATTGGCTAGATAGTCACACCCAGGGAGTGATGGTGGATGGGTCATTTTCGACCTGGAGGGATGTGGGCAGTGGAGTCCCCCAGGGCTCAGTACTGTTCAACATCTTTATCAGCAATCTTGATGTGGGTGTGGAATGCATGCTGTCCAAATTCACTGATGACACCAAGTTGTGGGGTGAGGTGGGCATGCTGTAGGAGAGGGACAGAATCCAGCTAGATCTAGACAAATAACAGAGGTGGGCAGATGGGAATAGGATGGAATTCAGTGCAGACAAGTGCAAGGTATTGCATGTAGGGAGAAGGAACCAGCAACACACCTATAGGCTGGAGAACACCGTTCTTGTCAACAAGGTGGCAGAAAGGGATCTTGGAGTCATTGTTGAGACTCAGGGGGTAACTTTAGATTAATTGATCTTAATTGATTAAAAGACAATGCCCAAAGCCTGCAGAACAGGGAAGCATGCCAACACAACAGAGTCTGGGACTGGAGCCAGAGCTATGGGGGAGCTGAAAGGTAGGTGTGGAGAGGGGGAAATGGGACTA
Source organism: Alligator mississippiensis (assembly GCF_030867095.1). Taxonomy (NCBI): domain Eukaryota; kingdom Metazoa; phylum Chordata; order Crocodylia; family Alligatoridae; genus Alligator; species Alligator mississippiensis. The sequence goes on along the minus strand of NC_081827.1, from coordinate 130,661,240 downwards.
AGGGGAAGTGTGGGTGTTAAAGAGGGGCTGTGGTTGTGGGGAGCCAGAGGATGGCTCCGGAGCAGCTAGAGAAGTTGCAGGGAGTGGCAGTAGGTGCTGGAAGCTGGAGAAAACTGCAGGACAGCTAAGAGGAGCAGGGGAGCTTGGGGGGGGATTACAGAAGGTGTGGGGGAAGCCTGAAAACAGAGAGAGGGACACCAGAAAATCACAGGAAAAGCAGCAGGTGGCAGGGCAGCAGGAAAGCAGAGAGAGGCAGCAGAAAGTCACAGGGAAAAGGCAGTAGGAATTGAGAGGAGATCGGGAAACTAGTGGAGAGGGGTGGGGGCTAGAGCTGAGAGAGACAGAGAGAATGAGGCTGGAATTTAAGATAGGGAAGGGACTGGGATTCAGTAAAACATGACCCAACTTGGGGTTGCAAATGACAGTGGTTTTATTGAACAGGGGAGATGGTGACACAATGTCTTATTGGTTCCCTTGCACCCCGCCCCCCTGCCCCCCCCCCCACACACACACTGGCAGCAGGGGTTAGAGAGGCTTGGTGCAGGGGCTGAAGTTCACTGAAGTCCAGGAGGAGAGAGAGCGAGAGAGAGAGTCCAAATTGTAGGAGGAGGTGTGCAAGTAATATTTACCTATCCAGGCTGGGAAGGGGTCCTTGTCAAGTAAGTATTGTCCAGAGTGGGGTCTCCTGCAGGACCCTGGGTGGATAGGTGGTGTGGCGTGGTGCTGGTCCAGATGGAGAGGGCGTCCCACTGGGTCTGTCTTCACTGCCCCTTTTTAAAGGGGCAGACCTTGTGTGACCCTAGTGACAGGAGGCATGCCCAGGCAAGAGTCAGCCCCTGGCATACTGAGCATGTGTGCTCCATGCAGGGACGTGCAGTTTTGTGTGTCTGTAATGGTGAGAGTTGCTGGTTTTGCAGGGTCTTTTGTCTTTCAAATGCTGGTCTTGTCTCTGTTCCTGGGTGAGGTCCGTGGTTCCTGGATGAATCAATGCGAGGTGATGGCCCAGTCATTACATGCCATTCAGTAGAGGCCTGCTACCATTGTATTTCAGTCATTCCTAATCACTCTCATTCATCCGGGAACCAACTTACATGGGAGGGGTATGTGACTCATACAGTTGCAACATGGGATGCCCAGGCAAAGGGCAGAAGATGGAGAGTTGACATATAAAATGGAAACTTGACATGACTTTGGTTCAGTTAAAAACACAGGCCTAAACCATACAATATCCATATGAAACAATAAAAATCAATACAAAAATGATAATAATACAATATACAACAGTAAGAATCAATAAAAACCTAAAAATAATACAATATAAAACAGTGGATATCCAAAACCAAAAACTTGCTACCAAAATAAAAATGTTTAAAGCTTATCCTAAGTCTGAGCTCACTTATACTTATCTATGGGGAATAGAGAAGGAGAGAAAAGGTCAGAAATGGTTGGGGAAGGGGAGGGAATGCATTTTAAAATGAATACAAAAAAAAAAAGCTGGGGGTTTTGCTACAAGACTTAGTATCAGATTTAGGCTAAATTGGTTTATTGAACTTGTATTCCAGTTCCCCTCTAGATTCAAGTTAACTCACAGTCCCCCAGCATCCCCAGATGGTTTGTACCTCCCCTGCAGCCCCCCCTCACAGAATGGACAGGCTAGCCTTGGCCCAAGCTTTCTGCTCTAGCTGAGCAGGGAGGCATGATCTAGCTCCCCCTGGCTTCTGGCCTGAGCCACTGTAGGCATATGGCTGTATTCCCAGAATCAAAAGGGAATATTGGTTCAGTTGCTTTTTGGTTCAGTCTATGCAGTTTAGACTAACCTTCAAAGATTGAGTCAATTCAGCCTCAGTCTTTTTGACCATCTGTACTTAGGTAGTATAATATTATTAGGCCCATCATCTCTGGATTTTTTTCTTGTTGAGGTTTCTAAGGTGAGGTTTTCTGTTGCCTCATATAAATGATTTTATATGTTGGTGATGAGATCTATCTCATCGCCAATGATTTGTATCTGCTGGTGATGAGATTTTGTTAGGCAAGAGTGACTCAAATGATTAGAGGTCAGTATATATTTTGACTAAAATGCATACTTCAATAAGGAAAATGCACATTTTCTGAAAACCAAGTGAAAACATTTTCCTACATGTGGCTACTTTTTCTAGTGCTTTCTAACTCCTTGTCACATCACTTATACTATTAGCCCAGTTCCTGCTTTCTAGGAATCAGTGGCAACACTAGTAGTGGCATTTAACTGGAACTGGAGCCTGCTTTCCCTGCTAAAGTCAAGATTCCTGCAGATGAAGACAGAAGTCCCTAGGCCTCTGAAGAAATGGGAAATTTCTCCTTCAGTCCTCACTTTTGGGAGAAATAGTAGCTGTTTCTGAGGACTGGTGAAAATACAGTTTATCTGTGTGGGGGCCGAGGGGGAATCGAGGATCAGGAGTCCTCGGGAACGCTAGCTGGGGTTGCGGCTGCAATCCCGTGACGGGAAGATGGGTACTCTCTGTCACCGGAGCGGAATTAGGCACAGACGAGACACGTATCAATTGGAAAAACAGAGGTAGCTTTACTTACACTGTAGAGTCGTATACAGCGCAGGCAATCGTAGTTGCAACAATTCTACTTTCTAATCAGTAATCGAGGAGCTCTTGTAGACCGGGTAGCTCGGGTCTAACTCGAGCATGCAACACAGAGGATACGTCGCAAGGCTTCGCCGACCGGGAGTCGTTGGCAGGTGATCAAGCTGCCGGAGTTCCACTCCAGGGGGAATCGCGGAGTTCTCCAACTAGGGCGGAAATGCCCCTAACCTTTTATACGGCTAGCGAGCTAATTGCCAGCTGCCACGTGGGAATAATTTAACATCGGCCAATCATATTATGCAAATCTGCATTTCCTCAGTGAGAACTCTGTCCACGCCAGAACTCTTCGCCATGCCGAGACTTCCCCTGCCTTACCGTGCCTTGTGCTGGAAAGTTCCACTGTGTCGAGGCACTAATTCAAATCAGCTCTGACATGCCCCCTTGCTGAAGACACAGTTGGGACTTGAAGCACATGCACACCATTCAAGTTATCGCTCCTTTTTAAAGATAACTGACTATGTACAAAAGTATACAATGACAGTAGTTTGTCCTCTACGGACCAAACCAAATAATAACCAACACACATACACACACACATCAATATATTGGTTACAAAGAGTTCAATGACGAGGAGTTCAATAGGTGTCATGGCGGAGTCACACGTCAGACGACTTCTGCATCTCTCTTTCTCTCTCTGGATCCGCTTCTGACACGTATCTTGAACCTCAGGTAAACCTGTAGAAAAAAGAATTCTTAGACACTGTTAATCAACTTATATAACACTATCCCTTTGGAGAGGTAATCAGATCTCTTCTCTTGGTTCCCCACTCTCCTTCAAGCACGTGACACAGGTGCTTGAACTCGACTCAGCTCCGGATGGCTCTTGCATGCCCCCAAATGCACCGTCACAAATGACACCTAACATGATGAGGACGCTCCGGAGTCGCCATCTAGATCCTTCAGATACTGGAAACCCAACTCATGGGCCAACTGCCATTGACCCTCGTCTCCCAGGATCCGCAGCTGTCACTTCGTGAGTCTCGAGTGGTGCAACAGGAAACCAAACATAATCCTCTCCTCTTTCGTCCTCTGCGGCGGTTGCCACACTCGCTCTGGGTCATTCAAAGTCCCTGTGTCTGACCTCATGAGCGCTTGGACTCGCGGAAGCTGTCGCAAAAGGCTGCAGGCCGGTTGGCCGGCTAACGGGTTGAGGAGGGCTTGAAGGACGGTGGACCAACACACATCGTTTCTCCCTCTATACACTTCAACACAAGCCTCTATGCTGTCAAATGTTACTGGAACAGTTCCAGGGTTTCGTAGGTGGCGATGCGGCCACAGTCTCCGCTGCTGGGTCGGTGTCAGTCCCAGCACGTGCTCCCTGGGGTTCCAGGAACCGTACGAACTTCCTATCACCGCCAGTAGGATCTGCTCTGCACTGATCCTCGCCCGACGACCCTCGTGCCAGACATGGGGCTTGTGATCCACTTGACCTGCAACGAGTGCTGGGAGTGGAACAGGCCAGTGAGTGTTAAATGTCAGCCACTCTATATCAGTGGCGTGTCCTCCACTCCACAAGGCTTGTTGAGTGAAGAAACTAGCCTCTTCTAGATTAAGCAGGTCGGATCCAAACTCCATGACCAGATGTCCTAACCATACAGCCAAGGTCTCATCAGGCTTAATCTTCGACTCCTTGCACAGTTCCTGTAGCTCAGTCCAGGTCCTAGTGTGATGGGTGGTGTGGATTGTCTCCCACACTCGGCTGCTTGCTGCTACAGAACACGTAGCCACTGTTGAAGCTGCCGCTGCTGCATTCACGGAGAGGGGCGGATGTTCTCCTCTCACTGCCCCCTCCCTGTGAAAAGGAGGCAGGACTGCCAGAAGTGACGTTGCGTCGCTGGGTGGGGTCGCCGGACAGGTTCCCACCGATTCTCCCGAAGCTCCTCCCTTCTCTTCCGGTTCCAGGTAGCTCGCTCCTTCCTCGGCGCCATCTTGGAGTGGCGTCGACTTGGGGCTTCTCTCCTCTGCCGCTTCTCATGCCGCCGGAATGGCTGCGAGCAGTCGGGCTTCCAGGTCTGCATTCCTCTGCAGCAAAGTTGTCACAGCGCGAAGCAACACATCCAATACTCTCTCTCTCTTATCCCTCGGGGCTACACTCATATGGCCTCTGAACCCGAGCGCCATTGGGGGGCTAAACCGATCAGCCGTTGTCAGCTCCTCACCCTCCCGTGCGAGCTGCACACAGCGGGCGAACTCCTGGCTGAGAGCCGGGTTCACGTCGCCTGATTCCCATCTGGCAAGGGGTGCGGTGTTCCCTCTCTCCCGTGGCCTGAACTGGTCTCTCTCACTACCCATCACACACCCGAACGCCTCGGGGTGCAGATGTGCCTCCCATACTTCCGATACCTCTTCTCCTTTTTCCTTCAGTGAAAGGTAGCCATCGATAAACCTTTCACCCACTCCGTCCGCCTGGTGATACCCGATGTGGGAGCCTAGTTCCTCGGAGCTGGCCACATGGCGTCTCCCGCTACGCCAGGGGCAACTTCTCACTAGCTCCTGCTCCATTAAATCTTCCCCAAATCCTGACTCCGATCCTGTCGATCCTAATCCCGATCCCGCTGATCCTGTTCGTGACGCCATGTGGGGGCCGAGGGGGAATCGAGGATCAGGAGTCCTCAGGAACGCTAGCTGGGGTTGCGGCTGCGATCCCGTGATGGGAAGATGGGTACTCTCTGTCACCGGAACGGAATTAGGCACAGACGAGACACGTATCAATTGGAAAAACAGAGGTAGCTTTACTTACACTGTAGAGTCATATACAGTGCAGGCAATCGTAGTTGCAACAATTCTACTTTCTAATCGGTAATCAAGGAGCTCTTGTAGACTGGGTAGCTCGGGTCTAACTCGGGCATGCAACACGGAGGATACGTCTCAAGGCTTCGCCGAGTGGGAGTCGTTGGCAGGTGATCAAGCTGCCGGAGTTCCACTCCAGGAGGAATCGCGGAGTTCTCCAACTACAGCGGCAACACCCCTAACCTTTTATATGGCTAGCGAGCCAATTGCCAGCGGCCACGTGGGAATAATTTAACATCGGCCAATCGTATTATGCAAATCTGCATTTCCTCGGTGGGAACTCTGTCCACGCCGGAACTCTTCACCATGCCGAGACTTCCCCTTCCTTACCATGCCTTATGCTGGAAAGTTCCACTGTGTCAAGGCACTAATTCAAATTAGCTCTGACAATCTGAAGTGAATATCTGGGGAAGTTGCTCTTATTAAAAGGGAATGTTGCCATTTATTTCAACAAGGGCAAAATCAGGCCTCAAATACTAGTACTCATGATAGCTAGGATCTACAACTGTAGATTTTGAGTCAGCCTAATTTCAGGAGACCAATCCCAGCACTTTAATGGATCCTGATATTCAATGACAGATATATAAAAGTTATTGAAAATTACCCCTCTGGGGAAAAAAAGCTTGCAATAGGACCCCTAAAACTGAAGTATCTAATATCATTAGTCATTTTTAAATGCAAAGGAGGAGATCAACATGGGCCTAATTCAATTCCCATTTAATTTAGTGGGGTGGTTTATATTTACATGGGAGTTGGGTCTGACCCTCTATGCCAAGGGTAAGAGAAGCCTGATATGAAACAGGAGACAATTCAGTTAACCAAAAAAACAGTTATTACTCATATTCAGATTGAATGGGTTGTTCACATGGCCTAAAGACCAAAGTATTTTCTAGATCTCTCTGACCTTCTTCTTAATTTTTATTGTGCAGTTTGTGAAGTTATTAAGTATGACTCAGCTTGCTTGAAAACATTTTCCCTTCCTTTGCAACTACCTTTCTATTACAAAAATAGATTGAAGTGGATATTTGTCCTGGCCTTTCAGTCTCATACTCTATTTCAACTACAACATGTTGTTTTAATGGAATGACTTAGGTGGTCTCAGATCAGATCACAGTTGAGCATAGACTATATTATAAAACTGCTCTGTACAAATTCAGTGGAATTGGCAGTCTTTGCTTGAAAGAGATCCAGGGCCAAGCTAGCATAAAAAATGAATTATTTCTTGCTCCTAGCGAGGGTCTCTTTAGGTCAGGGTTGAAAGTGTTGGCAGGCCAGTATAGGGAAGCTTCCTCTCCAGCTGCCTGCATTGAAATTAGACTGTGGATAAACATAGGGCTGCAGTTTCCAGAGCTGTCAACTCCTTAACCTTCATTAGCACAAACATTTGCTCAGAATTTTATAAATGTTACATTTTCAATGTACTCTATTATATAATATGGCTAAAACAATTCTCTTTTGATAATAGAATCCAGAGATTGCTTTCTTTATGGATGGATGCACAGTGGTGTGAACAAGGTGTGCAAAAATATGGATAAAGTGGGATTTCCAAAGTTTATAAGTTTATGAACATTTCTCAAAGTATTTCCTCTTGTCATATGAACATTAGTATAGATGGTAGGAGGTAACATGGATTTTTCCTTTTAAAAATAAGTTGGGAGGCCCTTAGGGACTCAAAACCCAACTTCAAAAAACTGCTTTCTTAAGCCACTCCTTATGGTTAGTTAGGAATCCCTGGAGGTCTTGGTTAGTCTGTGGTCTTGGCAGAATTTTCTAATGGCCCACCAGGTCTGGGGCAAGCTCAGGTAGTCCTAGGCATAAATAACTCTGTTTTTAATTAATAAAAAAAAAAAGATTTATGTGGTCATAAAGAAAATGTTTCCCACTGAGCCAATTCTGTCCATTTTTAAATATCAAGCCACATCTGCCCAATGAAATAGTGTAGATTATTTTTATTATCCCACCACATAAACAATAGAGATGATTTTGGATGAAGCCTTTTCCACATTCTGCATTTACCTTCCAAAAGTTAACCATCAAAAGCACACCAGCTTTCAATTGCTTTTTGACACATTATTTGCAGCTAATTCATTAACAGTGGAAAAGAGTAGAAGGGGGAAGAAACCTGCAAATAAATAAATAAAGCATGGATGACCTAGAAATTTACACAGGAAAGAATTAAAATAAAATAGCATTCCCATCCTGGATAATCACCCTTTCCATTTCTTGATTGTTAACTCCAGACTTCAGTACATTCTCTGGAGCAAGGTAGTAGAGAGTGTCAATATAATTTTAAGTTATAGCAATCATTCTCAGCTAACTTGGGTTTTCACATTTTTGGATCTCTTTTGAACCAACTTTCATCGCCTACAAGGAGAATTTTACTGTAGAGAAGGGACTCTTGAGTTCTATCCCCTGGACAGCTGTATTGGCAGTAGTCTGAGATCCCTGCCCTAACATGCCCAAAACTGGAGACAATGGCAGTCATTGCTACCTTGTGCTCAGAACCGTGGTTCATAAAAACCGCAGGCAGGGTTGCCAATTCAAGAAAAAAAATTACGGACAATCTGCAAACTTTTTTACTGATAACTAAACATTTTTACTGACATGTATGTTTACTGATATGTGTTTTACATAGTCTAAATGTAAACTTTATACATGACCCTGGATGGCAGTTAGGCCTGAGTCCAAATGTAGGGGTTTCACACCCATAATAATAAAACAGCTTGGTTGTCAGGAAAAAGTTTGTAGAGTATCAGTTAAAAAAAAAAAATCTTGCATTGGCAACCCTGCTTGACTGCAGCAATAGTTTTCCAACATGATAGCCCCACTTCAGGGATCCCCCTATTCATCCCACACTCTGACATCCCTGACTGCACCCTGCAGTATATTGCCCCTCCCTGACCTGACCCCTGCCAGTCCCACTGTCTGAAGGTTTAAATTGGAGCATCACTTGTAGGAAGCTTCTAATCTGTGAACCAGGCTTTAGTGGTAAGGACAAGGATAGTTATAGGAAACCCTGCTATAATTTAAAAATGATACAACCCAACACTGCATCACAAATTATTCTATTGTTACTGTATTGGTTTAGGAGAACATGGAAGAAACAGGAGGAATAGAGGCTGACAGGAACACAGCCCGAGTTTGTTTTAATGAGTACCTTCCTTGTCTTTTTGTTGGTGTTCATGGCTGGCTGTGGGAGAAGTATAGATTATTCATTTGATCTTCTCCAGGAATGTCCAATCCGTGGCACAAGCAGCCTGTGTGTGTCACATAGAAGATTGGGGAGGAAACAGGCATCACCAGAGGGATATCTGGGGAGGTTGCATTTGCGTAGTCATACCTCCCTTTGATTCATGCAGCACCCAAACTTCAAAACCAACTACCTGAGAGGAGTAGTGACATTTCTATTCAGGCAACAGTGAGGGAGTTAATTGACTTCATGGCTCATCTTCATCTCCCTGATTCATGATAGTCTCTCTTCAATCCACAGGTGCTAATGACCATCTCTCTTTTGTAATGATCCTGATGTTCCATTATTCAATCTACCATTTTTTCTGCTGTGTTTCTGTCTGTTACCCATTTTTGGGAATGTCTCTCTTTATTTCACAGCCCTGTAGACTGTTTTTAGTTCTAGTGCATTACCTTAACTCAGATGTGGTAACATAAACTTAGGGGAACATTAATCCAGGGGGTCTCCTTGCAGCGGTAAGGAGACACCCACTCAGATCTCTGATCCCTGCAGAGCCAGATCACACAGCACTTCCCTGCCATGAGACCTGGCTCCTCAGGGAGCAGAGATCCATGCCACGAGTCTCCTTGCCACTGCTGCCTACCCTGTGCAGCCCCGGATCTTTGCTCCCTGCAGAAATGATTGACAATGAAGTGTGGTAGGCATTATCAAGATACTCAGGAAGGCTAGATTTTGCTTTACAAATCTGAGTAAGAGACGTATATTTAGTTACAATGACTACAGGACTAATAATGCCATATCTTTGGACTATTTTGCCTAGTTTGTTGTGTTTTTTAAACTTAATATATAAATTAGCAAATGTGTATACATTCTAGTAGTTATATTTGTTTTTCATTTGATCTTGAATTAAATAATATAGTGCTGGACCTCCAGGATGTGAATAAAGCTTCTAATTTCTCTTGAAGTGGAGAAAAATATGTGTTATGTTATATTTAATGATGCACCACATGATCTGCACCTCCCTTTTCAAAATCCTAGATCTACCCATGGGCATTATAACACCAAAAAGCTGCATATAGCAGGGAATCAGCCTTTAGTACTGCTGACTTTGGTATGTCAGTCTCAGGTTACTAACTTATAAATGGGGCTAAGCCAAGTTGGTAATGGTCTTGTCCATTTTAGTTTGAGACTACAGTACAGGGTGAGTTTGGCCATAAAAGTAAAACTGAACAATTTATTTGTATCAAATAATTTATTTGGATCAAATTTTCTGAATAATTTCATCTAGAAACATTTCTTTCAGGTAGCGGTGCATCTATCTTAGCAACTAGCCAGTGGCTAGCACAGCCAGCCTGGAGCCAGTGTTAATGCTCGTGGGCAAATCCAAGTTTTGTAAAGTGGGGTGTAGAAGCAACGACCAGCACAGCAGGGGTGGCTATGTCCCCACACCTAGCCTCCCCATCATCACCATGAGGGCAGACCAAGCTGCAGAAGCATCAGCTAGGGACTTTTTAAGTCCCTGAACCAGGTAGGAATTTGGGCCTCCCCTGTCAGTACCCCCATCAATTCTCCTCTGTGCTCAGTGGTACACCCTCCCTCCCCATTCTTCCCTCCCCTGCCCACTACTGTTACTGTCCCCAGCTGACCTGGAGGCAAAGATAACTCCAGAAAGCTACCTCTATCCTGCTCCCGCTGGGCTGTGCAGGGAGCTGGGCTCAGCTAGGGACAGTGGCAATGGGTAGGTCCCTGTCCAGCTGGGGGCTCACTGCTACCTGCTCTACCAGTGGATTGGGGCATGGTGCTGGGACCTGTCCCTCTCCTGCAGTTTTTTCCAAGTTGCCTGCCCCAATCAGGGAGCCAGGCCTGGGAACTCCCTGCTGACAGAGGAGTAGGCAGCCCCTCAGGGGCTGGAAACAATGTCCCAGTCCTGGGCAGCAGACATCGGTCTCCTGGCTCAGTGCTCCATTCCAGCTCCTGGGCTAGCACCCAAGGGGAGCCTAAGCTCCCCCTGCTAGTGACAGGGGCCCACTGCAGGGCTACAGGAAGTGGCAGCAGTTTGCTGGTAGGAGCAGCAAATCTGCTCCCATGTCCCTGCATGTGTAGATGCCTGCCTGGGAGTGTTTACTCACAAGTAGTTTATTTGCAAGTAAATTGATCTCAGAACAATTGTAGATGCATTTGTAGATTCACCTACTGAGATGCTGACCTTGTAAAAATGTACTAGAGTGGGAATGAGGAGACTGGCTCTGGCCCTGAGCTGCTTGAAGTCCAAGGGCAAGTCACTTAATCTATTTATGCCTCTTTCCTTCTCTCTTATCTGTCTTGTCTTTTTACACTGAAAGAACTTTAGGGAAGATTTGTTTCTCACAGTATGTATGTACAATGCATGGCACAAGAAGTTTGAAGTTTCAGATGAGGTCTCCAGGCACTATCATAATTTAATAATTCATAATACACCTTTTAATTTTAGTTATTTAAATATATTTAAATGAAACAAACCAATAAAATTGTGATCTGCTCACAGATAATTTATAGTTCCATGTATTTCCAATTTATTTTTCTAATAGACAAGTTCAGTCATATTCCTTCCATATCATACTCTAAGCTTCAACTCTTCGAGAGAGATATCTTCATCTGTGCCACACTGCAGGACAGTGATTTTTGCTAGTTATTTCATTTTTTATATTACAGTAGTACCTACAAGCTCCCACTAAGATATGGCCCCCGTATCTCACCCTGAACAGTTTAGTAGAGATCATGAACATTTGCATATTCAAAACTTCTTTCAAAGTAACAAGGCACCTTTTGTAAAATAAATTTTCATGCAAAATTTTCATTTAAGGATTTTTCTTTTTTTCTACTAGGAAACAGAAAAAAAATTAAAGAAATATTTTTCCCCTTCTCAGAAAACAAAATGAAAAAAAAGGAGAAAAGGGGAGGAAAAATATTTTAAAAACTAAGAAGAAATCTGGAGTTGTGGTTTTCATAAAAAATAGAAAATTAAAATTTTTTTCACACAAAAGTGAAATAAGCAATGTTTTTCCATAAACCATACTTAAAGTTTTTTGACCAGCCCTAGAATTTATAATTTGCCTTTGATAGCTATTGTTAGGGTAGAGTGCCTGAGAGCTGGTGCTTGGAGTGAAGATTCCCTGACTCTGGGATGATTTCCAGGCATGTTCAATCAGAGCACATGCCGTTTTACTTTCAGTGCATTGTATATACCTGAGCTGTTCTATCAACCTGGTAGGCAGCAAACAGAGCCCAGGGTTGATATCAAATTATTATGGGGTTGTGTCCAATTGGCCTTGATATCATTTGAGGGTTGTTTTATGTATTTTTTAGCACTTAAATTATGTCAGATGAACACATTTTTGTAAATTGAACATTAACAGATCGTAATCCCCCACAGAGTATGGCATTGCCTTACTATTATTATTATAACAGTCTCATGGAAAACTGGCTGATTTGTTTTGTACCTTGGTAGAAGTACTAAAATCATTCAGTGGTAAAGGAAAATGGATTACATGCTCTGTGTGTGACACTTGTAGGTGGATGTATTTGGTTCCCTTTGAAGAGGATGGGAAAGATGAGAATGGTTCTAAATTTGACTAACCAGGTTCAAATTCACTTTTAAAGCTTGGGCTGGGATTTTCAAAGTTTTGTATTCTAACTTTCTTAGACCTCTTTAAAATCCAAGCCTTAGTTTTGGGCTGTATTCAGAACTATATGGGGACCATTTCCAGGTTATTTCCTTAATTGATGATTTCAACTGATACTGAAATAGACTGGTCAGATTTTTGTACTCTATTGAGAGGCATCCTGAAGGACTGGCTTTTGAAGAGGGCTATGCAAATGATTTTTTTTTATTGTTATTATTTAGTAGCTGAAAAATATTCAGTTCAGACTGACTAGAAAGGATTTGTTTTGTTTTGTTTTGTTTTTCTTGCTGAAATGAAAAACAAAAACAAACTGTTTAAGGTCAAATGACATTTTAAGAATCTCCCAGTCCCTGCTCCTCAATCACCATCTTGGAGTGGAGGACTTGGAGCTCTTTGCTGCTGGGGCAGGGGGACATAGTCCCCATCTGGGTTGCAGTGGCAGAGCCTGCCCAGACAGCTGCAGCTCCTGGCAGGCAGGGAACAATCTCCGGCCCCCTGGTGGCTGGCTGACTGAGAACAGATTTGCTCCCAGTCAAGTGTCTGCATGAGCACTACTGCACTTTAACTACTCATAAGTAAATTTGCTACTTGCACATGCAGGTAGCAAATATACTCATGGTTAGTGAGCATGGTTACTGAGCAGTAAGCATGTGCACATGTAGACACACATGCTTACTGTACAATAAACTACACTACTTTGCAGTATAGCATCTCGTATAGATGCACCCAGGGGCTGCAACTGCAGAAGTGGTGGACTGTGCAGTTGTTACTGCACAGTCATTTAGTACTTTGTTTAAACAAGTACTAAATGACTGTGCAGTAACCGGTGTTACTGGGCAGTCCCGTTGCCACACAGTTAATTTTAGCTGCTACTGTGCAGTAGCAACAAGCTGCTGCACGGTAGCGTCACCATCACAGTTCATGCCTGGTGATGCTATGTCACCATAGCAATGAGCTCATTATGAGGCACAGCAGCTCATTGCTACAGTAACATAGCATCTCGTTTAGACACGCCCAGTGAGTACCTTTTCTGAATGGTTCTTAGTACATAGAATGCCTATTAGCTTTTTTCCCCATCATTTATTTTTATTAAAAATTAAGTTTGATTGGACATGTAGGTTACATGGGAAGTTTCTGTTCCCAGATTGTATGACCATAACTCTATAAAAATCAAGGCTTAAGTATGAATAGTCACTACTACAAATTAAAAATGTGACCTTTGGGAATCATTTTTAAAATTTTTCTAAAATATAATGTTGTAGGTAATACGCTTAATAGTAAATTGTTTGCTAGAATATTCACTGAAAGAAAACCAGAAAAAGAAAGTAGGAATTTTAAAATGCAGACATATACTAAGTTTTTGTTGTTGTTGTTGTTCTTGCTTCTTTCTACAATATCCACCCAGTTCTAAGTCACGTCTCAAATCATGTAAGATTTTATTATTCAAAAACAACATCTGTGTTGACCATATTGATAATAATCCATGGTAAGTATAGCAAAATGTAACAGCAAGGATTAGCCATGATGAATATCATGAAAACACATGACTTTTTCATCTTTTAAACCACAGTGCAGATACATGGTAAATACTTTTGGACCAGCTAAAAGTAATTACCAAACAAGCTGCAGGAACATGTAATTATTATGTAGCCCTATAATATTTATCAAGTAAAACTGGTGTACTTACCACATAAATAAAATGCACTTAGCAATTACATAGTTGTTCCCTGTAATGTAAACTGTTACTGGTTGTTCTTGTTCAGGGCTTTCCCCTAGGAGTTATTCCATTCAGTGAGTTTTCTATGTATGGTCCTTACTGAATCCCCCAGCCCCTATTCTCAAACCAATGACTTAGTCTTACATCCTTTGCCCCACAATCTTCCCATACAAGACTTGTTCTTCAGGGAAAGAAAGAGGGACTTTCCCTTTGCGTAGGTCAGGTACTCTTCATCAATTGATTGTCAACACCGCAATATGGTTTTGGACAGAGACTTATGAATCATCAGTTATTCTGTTCCATATGCTTTTTGGCCTCACAATTTCTTGCTTTTGCTGTATCTTCTCCACATATTATCTCCATAAATGCTTGTAGCTGTCACAACAAACCTCATTGACACCATTTGCTTCCATGACTGTTAAAATGTCTGCCCTAAGTCTTTACAAACATGTAGAGAAATGAGGATGCCCTGAGTTCTTGGCCCCAGTTCTGTTTCCATGTATTATCTAATGACTATGCAATACAATATTCAGAAACACCATTGAGAGTAGGGACACGCACCCACTATTCTTTCCTTCCTTCAGTTACCATTTTGCTGAGGCACAAAGAACTAGGCTTGTCTGAGCTTGGTCTCCTTCTGGCCCCAAATATCTTCTTCTCTTGGATTTCCAAGGGAATAACTATAACAGGGGAGTGCAGAGCACTCCTGGCCCCAGTCGGGTAGTTAGGGCATTTCATGAGGGGTTTCTAGACTGAACAGTGGAAGGTCCTCTTCTTCTCAGTCATGCTCCTTTTCTCACTAAGCTCTTAGTGTCATTCTGCTGAAGAACAGTTTGAATTGTACAGTGGGAAGATGGATCTAAAATCTACATAAGAGGGTCCTGATTGCTGCCTACATGCCTGCCCTTAAGCACGTCAGTAGTATTCAGCTGCTGAGATAGGGAGTTGGATTTGGTCCTTAATGTCTTCAGAATGACTAGAGAGTAGATAGCCATGTTAGTCTGAAGTCAGTCAGAAGGTAAGGTAGAAGTGTACCTTTGTAGGCTAACTAAATAAGAGAGAGAGAGATCTTATTTTGTTAATCTACAAAAGTGCATTTCTACCCTACCTTCTGACTGACTTCAGACTAACATGGCTATATATATATATATATATGGCACAAGATTTCATGAACCCAAGTTCATTTCATCAGATGTTGTGAAAGGACATGCAGAAAGCATAGTATGAAGAGAGAGAAATTACAGTACAAAAGTCCAGAAGTTTATCTCAATGATATTACATTTTAGTCATAGACATTGGTTGCCATTTGGTTAAAGACTTCAGGAAACTTATCTTTTTACTGTGAGAAGCAGCATTGAAAGGGTGCTCACTAAATCAGTCTCATCATGCTGGCATTGCTCTCTGAACTTCTTCAAACTGCTTCCAGAATGTTTTGAAAATGCTGTGAACAGACACAGTTCTCAAGAGGCAATCTGAATAATGTCCATAAACCCTGGTTAACTCAAGCACATTTTTATCTAGATTTTCCTCTTTCTCTCAGACACAGGATCATTCCTAATGTCATGATGACATTGACACAAAAAGTCTAGAACTTTTTTTGTGCAGTGGCTCTTTTGGATACAAACACTGCATTTTTATCTCAACTAAACCTGTCTCAACTGAGCCTGTGTAATTGTGAGCCCCCACTCTTTGACATTAAAAAATGGACTGAATAACAGACTAACAGTGATTCTGCAGAAGGAACAGCCCTGCATGGATAGAGAGCTTCATGCTTTAATACTGTAAAATTTCTCCTTTAATTTCTGACCCTCTGATTCAGTTTGAAGAAGTTTTGCTCATCACAAGGTTTTCTTAAAGACAGCTTTCCAAGAGTAGCTTCCAACATAACCAGTTTCACAAGCAATTTATACAATGACTGCTCCATTTATGGAGTGCCATCAAGAACAGCTGTGGCTTTGAGGGACAGGGAGCAACTGGGCAGGGATGAGCATGTGCTTTCCTCCTTGCACAGGGGTTAGGCAGTACTGTGGGAAGAGTGGAAAAAGAAGGAAGAGCAGCTAGGCATGCACAAGCCTCCTCAAGGCTGGGCAGTGAGTAGGGGAAGGGAGGAGGAGTGGACGGTCTGGGGTGGGTGTATGTGTACATCCTCACTCCCCAAAGTACCCCTCAAAGGATCTCATGGCATCCAAAGATGCTGTGTCATCCTGGTTGAGACTCACTGGATTAAACTATAACTTTGACTGGAGAAGTAAGGGCAATAAGGTATTTGATAGGGTTGTGCGAATCTTCAGTAGCTGATTCAATTTGGAGGAGATTCAGCCTGATTCAGGGACTGAATCTCCAAATCTGAATTGAATTGGGAGACCAGTTAAAAGCTCTGAATTAATTTGAAGCATCTGAATCGATTTGGAAAAGCTTCGGCCACTTTGGAGAGTCAGCCATAGACTAAACAGGCAGCTGACAGCTGCCTTCAGCTGGTAAGTCTGTTGGGGTTGAGGGAGGGGAAAGGAAAGGGGCATGGGGGAGGGAGGGATTGGGGCTGGGACAAGCTGACCAGTCGAGGTGGGGGGCTGTTACTTGGGGAGGGGGGTGGGGGGTGCAGGATGCAGGTGCAGCAGCACTGGGAGTGGGAACTCTGCCCTGCTGCCGTTTGCCCAGATGGGGCAGGGGGTGGGAGGGATGTGGGTGCAGTTCACTCCAGGTGGAAGGAGGCAAGAGGCAGCAAGGCATAGCCCCCACTCCCAGCACTGATGCGGGGGTGGCAGTACTGGGAGGTGGGCTATGCCTTTCTGCCACCCAGAGCAAGCTACACCTGCATTGCCCCCCCACCCCGCTACAGCTGGGCAAGCGGCAGCAAGGCAGAGCCCCCGTGGCTCACCCTACTGGGCCAGAGGCAGGCACAACTGGAGTAGCCACAGAAGAAGCCCCCATGGCTGCCCTGCCTGGCCCATCCTCCCAGCACTTAAAAAGCTCCACACTCACTGGCTCTGGCAGTGTTGATTGGGGCCTCTGCCCCTCTTTCCACCCGTGCAGTGGGGTAGCAGGGATCACCCCCCCACCTGGCACCCTCATGGCAGCTACCCCATGGTGTGGGTGCAGCACAGCTCAGCAGGGTGCCGCGTCCTGTCTGGGCGATGGGGCAGCTCCACCTGTCAGCAGGTGCCTGGCACCACTCAGCCCCAGCCTACCCAGCTCCCAGAAAGCACACAGCACCCTGCTGAGCTTCATTGCATTGCACCCATGTGATGTGACAGCTGCTGCGTGGGTGCCAAGTGGGAGACAGGGGTGATTCCTGCTGCCCCCTACTGCCCCGCACTGTGTGGGGGGGCTCTGCTCCGAGTGCCCAGAGGCACCAGTTGCTGCTGCCAGAGCTGGTGAGTGTGGGACTTTAAAAAAAAAAGCCTAGCAATCACCAGCTATAGCAGGGGCTGTGGGGACTCTGAGGCCACACAGCAGATCCCTTCTGCACAGCTGTCACTCCCCGATCTCCCCCCCCACCCCTGCTTCTGATGTCTTCCCCAGCCCTCTCTTCCCAGCACTTACTAAAAAAAATAGTCCCACACTCACCAGCTCTGGCAGCAGTGATCAGGGCCTCTGAGGGCTTGTGACAGAGCCCCCTGGGGCAGTGGGGGGCAAGCGGGGATCACCCCCCCACACCTGGTGTCTGTGCAGCAGCTTTCACATCACGCGGGTGCAGCATAGCTCAGGAGGGCACTGCACACTGTCTGGGAGCTGGGGCGGCTCCACCTGTCAGCTGGAGACTGGCACTACTCAGCTCCAGTGGTCCCAGTTCCCAGACAGTGCATGGCACCCTGCCAAGCCACACTGCATCCATGCTGCCTCCCACTGCCTCAGTTGGGGGGAGGCGCTGCCAGGTGCGCCCAGAGGCCCCAATCACTGCTGCTGCAGCTGGGGAGTGTGGGGCTTTTTTTTCTTTTTTTTTTTTTTTTTAAGTGCTGGGACTAGGCTAGGGCTGGGTGGGGGATGAGGCTGGGCAGGGCAGCCATGGGGGCTTCTCCCATGGCTCCCTTCACCTGGGGAGAGGCAGGCACAGCCAGAGGAGCTGCAGGAAGACCTGCAGCTTCCTGACTGTGCCTGCCCCTCTCCCCTGCCAATCCAAATCACCAAATCTCTCCGAATCAGCACCCAATCTTCCGAAGCCGATTTGGCCAAATCGATTTAGGACAGTGATCAGAATCTCCGAATCAATTCACTGTCCTCTGAATTGGCTGAATCTGAATCGAATACTTCCCTGTTCACACAGGCCTAGTTTTTGATTCCTCCTTAGCTACGTTCTCTATATCGGATGATTTATTTTTAAGTATATGTGTTGATATATACTTTTAATGTTAAATGCTTATCTCCTACCTCTAGCTTTGCGGAAAGGAAGTCTGATTCTTTGTAAATTAGGGCCAACTTCAACATCTGTCCAATTAAACAGAAGCCTTTCCACTGATTTCTGTCTTTATGGATTTGGCTCCCGAAGTCAGTGAACCTGACTTTTCTATCTCAGTCACCAGATTTTCTCCCAGTAAGGATTCTGCTTTAGTCTTCCATTAGTTGCATGACTGACAATTGAATTCATGCATTATCTAACTGCTGACTGACTCGTTTTATCATTTGTTATAAATTTTAACTGATGCACCTCAATTGATTTATACATTGCCTAGGATAGGAAGGAGGCCCTATCTAGGCATAACTTCAGTAGGAGAAATTAATCAGAATATATGTCTGATCCTGTCTATTTGACCAAAAATTGCCAATAACTATTCCAGTCATACCATTTTGAATCTGAAATCTATTCTGCACCGTGATGAATTGTGTCTAAAGGAGGCTGAAATTTCTATACTTCTTTCAATTCTTATGACCCAATGCTACAGTTAAATATGTGTAGCTGATAGTTTGGCAGATGTCATCTGAACAAAACAAAACAAAATAAATGCAAAGACATTTACAAAGTACCATTTGTTTAGCAACAACTAAAGTTTTACTTCATCAGGTTCATTCTTTATTAGTTAAATTTTTTGACATTTGTTATCAAGAAACCATTCCCCCACCCACTCTAAGAATGATATACAGCATAAAATAACCAGAAGAGAAGTATTAGGGTCATAAGTAACATAGCAACTTGTTCACCATTTATGAAATCCAGCAATTAGTGTCATGGGAAAAAACATCAAGTGACTGCCAACAGGCTTTCACAAAAATAGATGGGGATCTTTCTCCTTTTGCTCATACCCAGAAGTTGAAGATAGAAGCTTATTGGCATTTGAGCAGAGCAGCAGCATTACAAATAGTCAAAAATGGTTCATCAGTGGTATGAGGTTAAATGTCATGTAGGCTCTAGTAATACAAACCTGAATTAAATTATGCTCCAGACCTATAAATTGTGCAGATGAAGAGGTTATAAAAAGTAGCTTCATAAATGGATTTCAAGCATACAGAAAAAGGAAAAAGCTTCCTATAGAGTGTTTTAGGGGCAGGCAGGAGTGAAGTAGTACTGTTTAAGTTTTGTTTTCTGGTACCTAATGTTTAACCTATGGTCCTCCTTACCTTGGCAGAACAAGTTCAGCACACAAAGTGATGGTCATGCTTCCAATTCTGTAAATATGCTCATCCTAAAATAAGCATTATTTTTCATCTGGCCAAGTACACTAGCTGGATTTTGTGCATATGTTGAAAATAATTCAGATTACGGCAACCTATAATTTTGAACGATGTGGATTATGATCAAATTGGATTTAAAATGTAAAGTTAATGTTAAGTGCAAGATTTTTGTCTCCCTTAATTCTTTGATGATTGTGGAGAACTAAATGCATCAGTGATACTTTGAAACATGAGGCAGTTATTAAGAATTGTATAATCTGAAACTTTATGGTAGAATTCCAAATCCACAATTCTTTTAAAGGCTTTAATAACCCAACTAATCATACCGTTTGGTAAAAGCAAGAAATTGATTTTTCTTGTGCAGTATTTTTTTTTGCATTTTATAGGTGCCCTAAAAGTGCTAGGAGGCCCAGCCAGTATATCAACTGGAAGCTGAAATGATTGTTGGTGCCACAGATTAAGTTATTGTCTGGTATATCTTTTATTCTCAGAGATTTGGGCAAAGTACAGACAGTCAAAAGCTCAAGACTGAATCAAGTCAATCTTTGCAGGTTAGTCTAAACTGCATAGATTGAACCAAAAAGCAAGTAAACAGACTTTTGATTCTGGAAATGAAACCATATGCCTGCAGTGGCTCAGTCCAAAATCTGGAGGGGGGGCACTAGAGCATGTCTCCCTGGGCCAAGGCCAGTCCATCCACCCTGCAAGGGTGGTGTTGGGGGAGGTGCAAAGCATCCTGGGATGCTGGGGGATTTAGTTAACTCAAATCTGGAGGAGATCTGGGACAGAAGTTCAATAAATAGATTTAACCTAAATCAGTTAAGGCTGATGCTACATCCATCCAGGTTCATCTTAAACCAGTTTCAGCCATTTTGAAAGCAGTTCATGTACTGAACTTCTGTTGTGTTACAGATTTGAACCAATTATCATCACTTATACCAGTTTGTGTGTAATTTCTGTCCCTACCCATAGTTTCCAGTCTTATTGTATTGTTGGATATCAATAATTATAGACATTATGCCAGTGGCAGAAAGCAATATTCATATGTCATGTCCTTGGTCTGATGTCACAGTATAAGCTGCTTGGTTATAAAATTATGCGACAAGAAAAAATACTGTGAATTAATTGAAACTTCCCACAGAATACTTTTAAAGCTGTTGAACTATATATTTGTTCCTAAATCAGGATCTTCAGGGACATGCAAGTAATCTTAACATAATAGGGGGATTTAGAATGTGGGCATGCAAAACCAGAGAGAGACTGTTTTTTTTTTAAATTAAGCAGGAAGATTGCATTATTCTAGTTCTACTCCTGCCCCTCCCAACATAATTGCTGCCTCTTGAAGGCTGTTCTATCCATTTCTTCTCTTCCCTCTTCCCTTTGTAATCTGTACCCGACTTGGTTCCTCCCTTTCCTTCACACTTACTGCTTATTTGTTCAATTCTTCCTCTTTTCCCAATCCCTAATTGTCATCTTGGGTTTTAGAGCTTTACTCCATCAAAACTTCACTTTCTCAGTTGTCCTTCATTTGGGTTCTGCCTTCCACACGCTATCACTTCAGTTACTCACTTGACTTTTTAATCCGGGACTTGCTTTTCTATCTCTTGTTCATTTGTCATTGCTCCTGTGTTATTATTCATTATAGCTATGAGCCGCAGTCCAACATTTCTTACCCTCAAGCTTCACTACCCTCCCTCCTTGCCACAGTAATTCCATGCTTTCCACTTCCAACTTTGCCCTTTTTTGCTAGAGTTTATTCCTATACCCATCTCTCTCTTTGCCCTTTCCCCAAGCAGTCCCTAGTCTGGACTTGATTCACTTTTACATTTTTTCCCTCTACCCAGGATCTAGCCAGTTTTTTGAGAGATATATCACTAAAAGTTATTCCAGCCTTCTCGAGAATTGTGATAACAGTTGTACCATATGCTTATTATTTTAGGTACAGATTGTGGAAAGCAATAAACCTTTCATATTTTAATGATATCTGTGAGAATGTTCATATCACTTTTGTGATGCAAACATAAGGGAATGTACGCATTCAAGGGTGTTCATTAATGTGGTAGTGATGAAGGCAAACCCACAGAAGACATAAAAGAAGATGCCTGTGTATTTAGCATCCAATATTGTAACAAACTGAGCCGCTGGAGAAATACAGAGATTCTCTTAATGAGAGATTCTAACTTGTGCTAGTATGGAGGTCTGACCAGGTCTAGATAGTCAAAATGGCATACTCTTTTGGGGGTTAATCCTATCTATTGGCATTCCTACAATGGATGTTATATGCCATATGAATTTTAGGAGGAAAATTTTAAATAGGTGAAAGTCATGATCACCTCCCATGAAATTGCTAAATTTAACCTAGCTCCAAACCTGATTAAATTTGGGTGCCAGTGTACTGATGCCAGTTTGAGATAGAGTGCATAGATGTAGAGATCAACTTTGGAAAATTAAAAATTGCATCCCTTTGTTTTGTTTCTAATTGCACACTCTTGGCTTCCTGCCTGCTCCATCCTACAGTCATTTGGAAGCATTATGGTTCTCCTCATCACTCACCAAGGGAGCAGTGGAAGATGTCAGGTGCCACCTTGCCTTTCTGTTTTTGCCAGCTGTAAAGACTCATTTGAACTTTCAGATTCTTTTTCAACTGCAGCCTGATGGGTGCATTTAATGAGCCTACTCCAATTCTAATTTCAGTAAGAGTTTTTCCATAACTTCAGTAACAGTCAGATCAGGTACTAGCTGACTAAAATTAAAAATATGAATATCCGTGTTGGCCTAGGCATTCACCTAACTTACATATTATGGTCCATATGATAATGGCTGCACCAGGGGTGCTGTGAAGAGACAAAAGGCAAAGGGCTCCCACCACAAGTGCTCCAGCTTTAGAAGCAGTTGTACTGCCACAGTCACCTTTTCCCCAAACAGAAGTGGGTAGGGAGGTTAGTACTGAAGACTTCAAATGGGATGCAACTAGGGTGCTACCAGTACTCTAGCCATTAGTACAGGAGTGCAACTTTATTAATACAGAAGTACAGGAGTGCATTAGTACAGGAGTGCAACTTGGGGAAAATGGTGCCCTGGGCAAACCTGTATTTTGCACACACCCCCCGCCCCCCCATATCAGCGGCTCTGTTTCAGACAGAGGTAGTTGCAGGAGAGGGGGAGTGCAGCTGCCTGGGCAGGTAGCGCTGTCCTTGGCTCAGTCCCTAGAGCTGTGGGCATTTCCCTGGCCCCATCATGGGGGGCAGGGTATATGCTCACACAGACACCTGCATTGCCTGATTGGGCTCCTTTTGAGCAATGGCTGGAGATGGGGGCAAGGATCAGCCAAGGCAGGGGTAGAACACTGCTGCGTACAGGTGTGTGGTGTGCATGTGTGTGTGGCACCTCTCTGACCCTGGATGGTTACCCATTTCACCCACCCATGAGGCCAACTCTGTGCAACTTATACAACAAGGAGAGAATACATTCCCCTCAACAGCTTATGTATATCTTCAGTACACTGCTTGCTTACAGCTTGAAGTCAAGGAGGTCTCAAGGAACTCTTCCAAGTAAGCCAGAATTATTTGCCCCACTTTGGAGAGGAGGAAACTGAGAGCTCAAGAGGCCCAGAAAGTCAGTGCAACAGTCAAGAACAGAACCCAGAATCTTGACTGGGCTGGATTTGCCATAATGGATCTAGAAGCAAGACTAGCCTTGTAGCTGTCTCTAAGGCCTCCTCATTAAGTTAGAAGGTCTGAAAATACAACATCTCATATGCATTGCATTTCATGTAGGTTGTCCCTGCCAGAGGTGTAACAAGCAGAGTTGGCAGGACAGCATGGGAGCAGGGAAGCATGCAGGTTCCAAGAGCAGGGAAACACGGGGGACATAATTCAGAGGTGGGGTGGGGACCAGGGGGTGCAGCAGTCTTATGCATGCCAGGAGCTCCTAAGTAGTCATAGTTTCATAGTAGCTAGGGTCAGGAGGGACCATTTAATCTCGGGAGCCACTGTTCTGGACCTCAGTGTTTCCCAAGCTTCTTACCACAAATCCAGCTATTCCTTTCCTGCTTTTCTTCATCTCCTTTATCCATGCCCACAATAAGAGGGAGGAAGCAATGGATCTTTCTTTCTACATGTTCAACACCTTTCTATATCAGAGTTATGAAAGAAGAGCTGCCCACTGCATCATGTAAACAAATTTGTAATGAGCATATTAACCTTCATTTTACTTGTAGAGCACCAAAGAGTATACACCATTGAAACTTTCCTGTATCCTATATCCTACACTCATCCTACAGTAAGTCTTTAGCTATTCCACAAATGAGGACTCCTAAATATTTCATGAAATGCCTTCATCTGCAAATACCATGGATCCTAAAAACACGACTGCCTCTGCAGTCAAATCTATCCTTAATAAAGAGGCATTCCCTTACTCATCGACCTTCTTTAATAATGATGTGTTAATGTTTTACAACTTACCATGTTATATTGGACTTCATATTTTTAATATGAATAAAATCAAATATATAACCACAACACCCACATTGTCACCACCATGTGCCACATGTGCCAGTGCGTGTATACAACATGGTGAGTCAAAAATGATTTGGTCACAGAGGCAGAACTTTTTTGGTTATTGTGAAGAAATACTAACAAAAAACCAAATTGAAACTGAAGGAAAGGAGATCGAGCGGGGAAAACAGTGCTTCAGCAGCAGCTGTTCCCTGCAGATAAAAAAGCCCGGGGCGGAGCAACACAGTGCAGAGGCGGAGACAGGAGCGATAAAGGACTCGGAGAATGAAAACTGGAAGAAGACGGCTGGGTTGGAGAAATCTTGCGGATTGGCCCAGCATGACAGAGAAGGCACAGCAAGGGAAGGAGGCTGGGAGTCTGTAAAGTGGCTCCCCGACCACATGTAAACCAGAGAGAGGCACAGGAGCAGGGAGAAACTGTGAAAAAGAGGGAGCCATGGAGGCTTCTCAGAAAAAAAACACACCAAGTTGAGGTACTTTGATTTGTTTTGGATTTATTGTACTTTGACAGGGACAACTGGTTATAAAAGGGTGTTTGAGGGGAAGACAAGGAGAGAGCCAGAGTTGAGGCTGCTTCCCCACCTTAACAGAAGAATGTGGGAGTTGCCTGAAGAGATTAACAAGAAAAGAAATTACATAAAAAGGAAGAAAGGAAGAAACTAGAAGTAAAATTTTCTACATTGTTAAAGAAACTTACATAGTTTATCCATACTGTTGTGTATTAACAAAGGAGAAATTTCATAGGAGTTGTTTACAAAAGGCAATTAGAAGAAAAAAACCCCACAGTTGGAAATAGCCCTGATACCTATGTTCAGGTAAAATAGTTGTGAATGTATAAGAAAAAAGGACAATAAAGAGAATTGTTCAACTCCAGTAAGACTGAGATTCGATTGATGACGTAAAATCTGGGGCGTCGGTTGTGAGAGACATTGACTAGGTTGTACCACTGAAAGGAACATTGATAGATTGCCAGGGTCCTACTGTGGTATTCCCAACTAATAACATCAGAATTAGTAAAGACGTGGCAGACGAAAGTCGAGATAGACCGCAGGAAGCCATAGTCAAGGCAATCAGGTGGAACGTCACAGTTATTCTCTCCACCCAGTGGAGTTTTTAAAACTTTCAACTTTTTGAATGAATGGGATGGTTCACTTCATTCCCAGTTTCCTTAAGGACTTCACAGTTGCCTTCAATATAAATCCATTCATGGACAACACTATTGGTACCACACTCACTTTCTTTGGAGAATAAATTACCCACATATCTATGACCAGGTGTTGGTGCTTTCTTAGCTCAGAAATGCCCAGTTCATGGTCATCTAATGCAGGGGTTCACAACCTATGCCTTGGGTGACCAAATGTCCTGGTTTAGCTGGGACAGTCCCAGATTTCAGAGGCCAGTCCCAGCCAGTTGTTGAGAATTATAATGGGCATCTCAGAAATGCAGGGGCGTGGTGTGCAGTTCAGCTGGGAGTTGGAGTGTGCTGCAGACAGGCAGGCAGGAAGGCAGGCAGTGCTGCCTCCCTAGCATACCACCCCTCCCCCACCAACTTGTGAGAATGCTGGGGGTGGGGTTTACAACAGTTAAACAATTAATATGGCAACTCTCAGCCTGGCCCATGTGGGGCTGCTCTGGCAGGGCAGCCTGCCTGGCCTAGCATCACTGGGGTGCTTTCAGCCTTGCCAGAGGCAGCGGGAACTCAGCAGCTCCCCAGGGCCCTGTCTCACAGTGAGCCAGGTAGGCTGATGGGTCTGCTCTGGGCCTAGGAGCAGACAGGGCAGGCAGGCAAGGAACACCGTGGGGCTGAGCCATAGGCCTGGAGGAGCTGCCCTGTACCCCTTTACCTCCATCTTGCCCCTGCCAGGCCCTGTAGCTGCCATGGGTCCAGCTGGGGGGCATACGTAGTACCACCAGCAGCAGCAGCTGCAGCAACAGAAGACACCACATCCAGAAGGCAGCAAAGCAAATGGAAGGGAGGGAGGGTGAAGCAGGAAGGAAGAGAGAGGGAAGCGGGGTCTCTAGTACCTATTTCTAGGCTCCATGGATCCCAGGGTAGCCACTTGTAGCCTTTCTGCTACCTGCCACAACCAGCCCAGGTTCTATGGCAGGTGGCAGGGGTCTGTCTGGAGCCCAGGCTGCAGGTTGTAGGTGGCAAAGAGGCTGCAAGGTGCTGCACCAGGGTCCACAGAGCTTAGCTATAGGTACTAGTCCAGGGATGGGCAATTATTTTGGGCCGCTTACTGAGTTTTGGCAAGCCATCGAGGGCCACATGGCAGGCAGCCCAGGGCAGATAAATATTTTCTAAATTCTTTAGGGGCCCTGTGGGCCAGATAGAATGGCCTGGCTGGCCACATCCAGCCCCCGGGTTGCATTTTGCTCATACTTCTACTAGTCCCTGCTTTCTCTTCACTTCTCCCTTCCTCCCTCTAACCTGCCCTGCTATCTTCCTGGTCCTGCTAGGGCTGCACAGTTTTCCTTCCCCTTCTTCCCTTCTAGACTGCTCCCTGCCCCACACTAAACAATAACTGCTAAGCTATAACTAGGGACCTAATGAATTCAAGGAGGCTGCCAGCTGATTTCACAGGGAAAATGCAGGTCCAGCAGCAATTTTTGTGGGTGGAGTGCAATGGAGCCCCCATGCCTCTGACCTACTGAGGGGCCCCAGTGACCCCACCCCTCACCCCTGATTTGCTCTGAGTGCTGTCCATCATATGGGCCCATCCCTCACCACTGATTGGTGGAGGAGGTGGGGCCATATGGTGGACAGCCAATCAACGGTGAGGGGCGGGGGCAGCAGCCATGTTGGGCTGCCTGTCATATGAGCAGCTTTCCCTCCTCTCTTCCCCTGAGGGAGGTTGCACAGCTGGGCCACAGAGCAGTGAGGACTGCCTTTGGGGAGCCAGCATTTTTTAGTAAGTTTTTTTTTTCTCAGATTTCATAGATTTTATGGGCATTGCTGAATTTCACAAAATTGCAAGTCTGGTAGTTTCCTAGCTATAACCAACTATCACTGGGCTAATCAGATAAACACTTAATCATTTAACCATTCACATCCCTAGATGGTGTACAGTTAAGGTCATCAATATATCACACATGCAGTTTGGATTGTTTGTCAAATGCAAACCTAGAGCCATAGTCCTGCAGCATCAAGCTCAAATTATCTTCTCCCTTTGAAGATCTCTCTGAGCTTGGCTCTACAACCTACTTCTGGCTCTTAATGTTCACATACAACCAAGTCATCATGCACAAAAAGGTGGTTACTAAACTCTCATATGCTTGAGCACCTGGACTACTCAGAAGTGAAGGACTGAACCAAATGCATTTGAGTCTACCCAGGCAGCATAGAGGTTTCTTCACCTTTAGTCTCTCTGATTTGAGTTTATGGTGTCAGTCGACAGCAACTTCTTGCATCAGCTTGAGCTCTGTTTGCATCAGTATTGTACTTGTGAGCAGACTTTAGTGGTCAAATGATGATTCATCTTTTTAGCTAAAACGGTGATGAAGATTTGCTGGAAGTATGTAAGTATGTTAGAGGTCTGATATCCTTTGGGCTGCTTATTTCTGATGTTTTTTACTTCAGTGTGATCATTTATATCATAAATTTTGATACTCCCTTGTTTTCCTTCCTGATCTTCTTAGTATTTTGTGCCAGCATACTGCATGCACTTCAGTTACTTCCATCAGTAGTTATGAGCTTCTACTGGGTTCAAGGCTTACAAATTTTGCAGCTTTGATACAGGGACATCTTTTGTAGTAATAAATGGCTTCTTCATGGCAACAAAGTTAATTTATTTGGATTTTTAGTTCATAGTCCAGTAGGCAGTCTCATTATGCTGCACCACCTATAACCAGTTGCCAGTCCAGAAAGCATGGAGGCCCTGGGGCACTGTGGATGTTCCTTTGCACACTCCACTTTCAGGAGAACTGACAGCACTTGGCAGAAATATCATCTTTGTTTGGCATTAAGTTAGCAATTTTGCATCTTTTGATCATTTGGAGATAACAGCCAATGCAGCAACTGTAGCCCACAACTTGCTATTTGAGCTGGTCCTGCTATTCTGTCATAAACATTGGTGATTATCATTGTCAGTAAGTCAAATCTTCATTTTTCTCACTCTCACCCTGACTTGTCCTCTGGCTCCTCTGCTGGCTGTCTTAGTGTTTTTTGAAATATGAAGATAGGATGCCTATTTTTTTTGTCTCACCTTGGATTTTCTTTCTGAGTCTTGCTTTCCAACCAAGGTCCATTGACTAAGCAGTAGGGCTGTGCAAAACAGCACCATTTCATATTGACATCTGTTTCATCATTTTGAAGGGTCAGTGTTTCATTTCACTGTTTCGAAGCACTGTTCCATTCTGTTTCGTCAAAACCGTTTAGCTGTTTCAACACGTTTCAACATTTTGCCAATAGGCTATAATGGGGAATCACAAAAATGCCTATAACTTTGTCATTTCTTCTCTGATTCAGATGAGAACAGGAGGGACAGTAGCCACTGCTGAGGCCACAAAGCCTGTAAAGTTTCAAGGAGATAGGTTTAGGGGTTTCTGGGAAACTGTACCTCCAACTGTTCAGAGCAAAACTTGTGTCACTTATAAGTGTGAAGGCACAGGGGGGGTGAAAACAACAGTCATGGTAGTGCCTGCTGAGACAACAAAAACTGCCAAATTTCAAGGAGATAGGTGGAGGGGCTTCTGGGAAACTGTACTTCAAGGTGCTGGCAAGCAAAACTCATGTCACGTGTGTGTGTCAAGATGGAGCAGGGTGAAAACACCAGGCATGGTAGCCCCTGCTGAGGCCTTGAAGCCTGCCAAGTTTCAAGGAGATAGGTGCAGAGGTTTCTGGGAAACTGCACTTTGTCACAGAGTAGGGTCCCTAGAGATGGCTGTGATATCCCTAGGGCTCTGTGACCGTGCCAGCTCCACCCTGCGGGCACCTTCTCTTCTCACCTGCCACTACATCTTGTTGGAAAAGATAGGGAGGCTGCCCTTGAGCTTCAGGTCAGTCACAGTCCTAATGGATCCCACTAAACCCTGGAGGTTCCTGCACCCCTTACTGGGACCCAGTCTAAGTAAGTGCCTCAAGGGGACACCCTAAGCCTTATACCACACCCCATGCCTCACAGATAGTATATCAATATCATTCCTGTAATGAGGTCTCAGTCTACCTTATACTGTCACTGGGCTCTCTATGTCCCTGTCGCTGCACCCTCACTGGTGCTGGGGCCTCTACATGACATGGTAGTGTGCCCCAATGTGGTCTCCTACTCCCCTATTGCCTCAGTCAAGTCCACCACTTTAAATAACAGGTATGTAAGCAGCACAGTAGCAATAGCATGTCAGGCAGCCCAAGTGTCACAGAGCCTTTTTTTCCTTTCCTGCAGGATCTTCTTCTTCAGCAGCTGCCAGAGAAGGCTCCCTGCCAGCCCCAGCCCTGAGGCATAGATGTGCCCAGGGCCCTGCCTCCTTGCAGTCAGATGACCGGGGACAGGTGCTAGGGGTGTAGGTTGTAGCTGTGTTGGTCTAAGGACATGGCACTGGCAGGCAAGGTTCTTTGGGTTAATGTGATATCTTTTAGTAGACCAACTGAATAGTTGGAGAAATATATCTTAGCAAGCTTTTGGGTTAAAAACCCTTCATTAGGCTGAGGAAGCACCTGCAGTTGGTGTGTGTGCTCTTCCTGGATGGAAGGAATAGTAAAGAAGCCAGAGGCTGGCATGTAATCCAGGCAAGAAAGCCAGTCAGTAAAAATGGAAATGGAGGCATCGGGGGATGAGGGACAGGCTGGGGTGGGGGGAAAGGGGGATGTAGCAGGTAAAAGTGGAGAGGTACCTGGGGAGTCAGATGTCTGGCAGGTTGTAGTGTGTCAGAATTCCAATGTCTATATTGAGTCCATGAGTTTCTGTATCTAGAAAGTTGATGAAGTGCAGTTCATAGGCTCATCTGTGAAAAGTGGTTTGTAAATTCAAACAAGCACTGAACCTTGCTAACCTCATCACCAGAAGCCAACTTCCTACAGCTCAAAACACACCAAATGAATCCAGACCATGCCTTAACAAGACATGCAAAACGTGCCAACAATATCTCCAGTATGAAGATATCTTCACAATACGTATCTCCATCAGGGCACCAAATGCCCTGATGGAAAATACATAGCACCAAGCAACATCTGTAAACCAGAATGAGCGCACACCAAAAATCTATCAAAGACAAGAATACCCAGCTACCTGTCTCCAATATCTCAGGCCTGATCCTCAAAGGGAATTTACAAATTTACAGGATCCAAGGAGGTGTGGTGAGATGTCACTACATCATCAGCAATACTGAATACCCTCTGATTTGGAACACTGGTTGGTGGACAGGACAGGTGTTCCTGGGCAACCGTGGCCGGATCCAGCCACATCTGGCTTCAGCTTGCCGAGTAGGCCAAGAGGTTACACAGCAGCAGCTCCATTTCCTCAGCAAGATAGGCAGCCACCGAGGCCTAAGCACTACATGCCTGATGGTGGGGTCTGTTGCCTCTGGACCCCACCATGGAAGCCATCCCCTTGGCCCACATTGGCAGTACCTGTGGTGGAGGAGAAGACTGACTGGTGGATGGTGTGCTGGCATGGGACAGTGGATCCCCCTCTTCCACATCCCCCTGCCTCTGCCTTTCTGCCTCCCTGACTCTTCACCAGCACCTCCATCCAATGATCCAGGGTTTTGCTGCTGCATATGCTACCCTTTACCTTTGGGTCACACATGGCAGGCAGCACGTGGACTGTACTGGACCACAAGGGATCAAGCTGTTTCTTGATGCCCTCCTTCAGCCGCCTCACCAGTGCCTGCATGTCTGGTGATGGCAGCTTGCCCTAGCCAGGAATACTGATCCCCTGAAACTTCTCCATTTGGTTCTTTAGTTCCCTTACTACAGGGATCACCTGGCTAAGGAGGTCATCGCCAGTGCTGAGGCTCTCAGTGGCCTGGAGGAAGGACTTGAGGAGCACCAAGATCTGAAAGATGGTATCTCACTCAGCTCTGTTAAGGGGTCCACTGATCCCAATCTCCCCAAGCAAGACCATCTCATGGATGGCCTTCTGTTGCTCCACCAATCTCTCAAGCATCAGGTATGTGGAGTTCCACTGAGTCTCCACATCCTGAATGATTTTGTGTTGTGGGATGTTCAGCTCTGCCTGTTTGTCCTGCAGCATCTTGACCTCCTTGATGCTCTGGTGGAAGTAGCCTGCCACCTTCCTGCATTTGGAAATGAGCTTGCTGGCGGTGCTGGCACAGTCTCCAGCAACCCTGTCTCCCTCTAAGGCATCCCTGACAATGAGGTGGAACTTGTGTGTCACACAGCGGATGCCAACAAAGTTGGCATCACAGAACACCTAGACCATCTTGGCCCCATTGTCGGTTACCAAGAACCTGCGGATGAGCTCACCCTGCCCAATAAGCCACCCCTGCACCAAGCGGTTCATGACCCCCATGATCTCGGTTGCTGTGTGGGACTCATCCATCTCCTCGGCTTGAAGGAGAGCCCACCAATGGCCTGACTGGTTGCACCAGTGCCCTGTGAGGGAGAGGTAAACATGAACACCACCCCGGATGGTCCAGATGTCCGATGTGAAGTGTAAGGCTACCTGCGGACCTGACTCGTGCAGCTTCTCCCTCAAGTACTCCCTGCATGCCTCAGACAGCGAGGATACCACCGTCCTGCTGAAGGTGGTTCATGCAGGCTCTTTGTACAATGGGGCCACAAGCGCCATGAGCCATCTCAACAAAGGGGAATAGCTGGCCATCCAGAACAAGCATTTCCCCAGTGCTCTGGGTGACCTCACTCATCTTGGGAATGTGCCCCCCTGTGTGCCTGCCTTTCCCCCACTTTTCCAGGGTGGCCTGCCTCTTCTTCAGGGGGACAGGGGTTTTCGAGTGAGAGGGGGACTTCTTTTTGGGTATGTGCCTACTGGTGCCAGGCTAAGGAGCAAGGGCAAGGAGGTGGTGCTCATGTGTTTCGTTCCCTTGCCCTGACTGGTTTTGGCTTGGCAGTGCAGGCAGATAGCATATGTGGGATCATCTGCCAACTCAAAATGATCCCAGACTACACTACCCCCTCACTTTTGGGGTGCGGGTGTGTATGTGGATGCTGCCTTTCCCCCCTCCTCAGCAGGCAGAGGCATACCAACAGGAGGAGCAGACTTAGCTGAGCCATTTGCCTCCACAACCTCTACCTCAACCTCCTCTGAAGCACCTTCTGGGGAAGGAGACCTGGCTCTAGGGAAAATTGAGGGCTGTGGAGCACAAACTCAGAGGATTCCCCCTCCTTCCCCAGCATTTCCCTTGCTATGGCACTCAGATCCAAATCCAGCTCTTCCTCTGGCACTGGAAGGCTCAGGATGAGAAGTGAAATGGGGGTAGAGAAAACTGTTATGTTGGTGCTGCTTGTTGTCATGGTAAGGGCCAGGGTCATGGCTGGTGCTATTGGAGGGGATGCAGACTCAGGCAGTGGCACTGCTCCCCCCTCCTTCCTGCCTGTAGAACTAGTGGAAGCCTCATACCTGCTTGTTGTAGCAAAGAGGCTGCATCTCAGTTTGTGGGGGGGGTGGAACTTACAGCTCTCCTTCTACCCCCTCTTCCACCCTCCCTGAAGGCTTGCCAGCTGCCTTTCCAGCATGCTTCATAGTGTGTTTCATAGTGTGTTTGGTGTGTTGGAAAATCTGTGTGTTCTTCTGTAATGTAATATCTATTTATGTAATATATACACTGTGAGAGAAAGCACAGATTTCTGGGAAAAAAGAATAAAAATAGACTAATACAACAAAAAGCGGATTTTGGGGGAGGAATAAATTGAAAGGAATGACTATAATAATAAAGGGTATTAGGAAAGCAAAAGGTATTGGATCCCACCTGCTAAGAACAGGCTAGCAAGTAGGAAGTGAGCCTTTCTGATGCTGCTGAGCTGCTCTGTAAGCTGACAAAGGCACAGCTGATGAAGTTCAGTTCAAACAATGCTATTTATGCTGTTTTTTCATCCCTCCCCCAGAGCACTGGGATTGGAAGAGACCTCAGGGAAGGATCACAGTCACTGGCCAGCTACACATGTCAATGAGAGCAGTCCTTCCCACCTCTTCCCCCTCCCTCTCCTTACTTTCTGTTTAAGCAAGCCCAGCTTCAAAACTTGAAATGTTTTGAAACTTTCTAAACGTTTCGAGTGCCCTCATTTTGTTTCGAAGCTGTTTCGAAGCCTTTCGTTCCATTTTGATTTCACTGTTTCAAGCTCGAAATGTGTCGAAGCAGCTTTGAAACGAAACACCTGTAGAAATATCACACAGCCCTACTGAGCAAGCCAACCATCTTCTGTAACCTACTGTTGCTCATCCTACTGTCATTGCAGCCCAGAAAATGGGAGTGTGAGAGTTGCAGATTCTCACAATCAGTTATGTTGCAGTCAGTGAGATTTCCCTCTTCCACATGGGAGATGCAGTCCCTAGGATTGATTCCTTTGTATTGCAGTAAGAAAGATATGAACAATTCTTCTGCTATGTCATGTCCTGTGTATTTTGAATTAGTAGTAGTCCATTGGCAAATGCCTTGTGCTTCAAGTACTAGACCGATGTTATCAAGCTGTAGTGACTCACTTGAGGGTTTCCCTTCATTTAGACAACTTGGCTCTTGTGGGCTTTAGAAATTTTCTGATTCAACATCAGCCAGAAAATTCCTGTTCCAAAGGATACAGAGATGGTCTCAGACATTGGTGAGTCATGGATACACTTAACTGCAAGCCCTTCCATTCTTTGGTCACTTTCTGCAGGTACCCAATTTGATTTTATTCTCTCAAGGGCAATAACATAGGCCTGCATGATGTCCATATTTAATTCTCTGGTCTCAGACATGTCAGAGCATTTTTGGTCCGGGTGTGTGTGTGTGACCCGCACTTAGAGAACCCACCTCACACCTGGGATTTCTCATTTAGATGAGTTCTGAGAGTTATAAATTGTGTTTGCCATACAGGGGGCAGAGCCATACCCACTCATTTGATGGTCTGAGGAAAATTTACTGCATATTCTTGTCACGTGTTTGTTGGACGAGCCTGCTTATATAGACGTGAACACAGTCCTTGTTAATCCAAGCAATGCCCAAGTGGTATGAGAATTCTTTTATGTCATTACTCCTTATTCAACTTCCCACTTTGTGTCTGCTGACTCAACTAAACAGGGTCTCCCACCCACCCCACACAAAAGCCATAGTCCCCACATCATCTTCAGTTAGAACCCCATTTTTATTACTTCCATGGTCCAAAATAAGACTTCTTTTCTAGTATTATATTATTTAAAGAGGAGAAAATCCTCACCATAAACAAGCTGGATTTTCTAGTGTGGAATTTTTATTGATCCTGTCACTAGCATTACTGCTTTGATATGAGTCTTTTACTTGAAAATTCAGGCTTTTTTAATCTAATTGCAGCAGATGTTTCTCTGGGTTTGTCTCTGATTGGTACTCTGGAGTTTTACTTGTTTTTTTCCTTGGAAAGGTACATGAAAGGAAAATCATATAGTAAAATGTTTGTTTTACCATCTAAAGCTTGCAAAGGGTCCTTAGCCTGGGCTGATTTCTTCCTGAAGAGCTGTAATTATTCATGGAAAAGAAAAAAACCTTTGTTACTAATAGGCTTTCTTGGTGCTTCTTGTAACGGTCATTATTATTCCTTTCTACATAATTTTCTATTGATAAGGTGAAAAAAAGCCTTCCTTTGCTGTTGAGAGAGAAAAGGTAATTGTTCTTAATTTCACATTTACCAATATTTGTTGCATTCCCTATGTGTTTAAAGGACAAGGATACAGAAAATGATGTTATTAATGGCATCACCATAGCAACAGCTCTTTGGAATAACACATTCTGACATTGTTATTCTGGGCACACAAAAAAGAGGAACTTTCTTTTAAGCACAAACAGATTGTGTTCCTTTTAAATGCACCCATGAACTTTGCTTTTCTGAAGATTTACAGACTGGTTTGGGGCAGAAAGGATTTCTACATCATTTACCTCTCTGTGTACATCACATTATGGTGTTAAAGAAAAACCACTTTGAAAAAGCCAATGATGTAAAAACACACAGTATGGGGGAAGGGTACATAAACATTTCTTTGATTAGAAAGACAAAAACAACTTGAAAGAATTTTGAAAATTTATGATCTCTACCACCAGAACCGACTAAACAAATCAATCAAGGGACAGAGAAGAAAGGAGGAGGACAAATGCTTTGAATTTATTGAAATAGTTAGTTGTGACTATTCTCTGGATAATCTAGTATTCTTAAAACTGCCCCCTTACATCTTAATACATTTAGATAGCAAATCTAATAACCCCATTTACAGTGCAGTTTGCAAAAGTACTTTTGCCTTTCACATTTATCATTCCATTCCCCTTACTATGTTGACATCCAACTATAAAAAGGTTGTCATATGCTTCCTATGAACAATAGCACTGTATTCATTGTTGGCTCTGTTGTGATTTTATAATGCTGATATTTTATTTCTCCAGTACTCATCACTGATCTATTTCTATAAAAGAACAAAGTATACCATTGCAACTAGAGAAGGGCCTAAAATCCATTATCCAGTATGTCTCTGTCCCAGGGGAAATTTGAAATTAACTTAGTAGATCAAAAAATTCTACAGTAGTTTTGGTTCCAGGATGTACCCAAAATAGAAAGAGGTTTTGTGTTCCCCATTCCCCCCTCCTCTGGAAGCAGCCCTAGATGATGAAAGTCTTGTGAAAATATGTGGCCTCAAGAGATTTTTCTACAGTCAAAATGTTGATGTAAATCTAAATTGTGTAAGGTCTTGGCACCCTTGCCCATGGATCATGAGCCACCAAGAAATCTGAGATTCCACTAGGAAGATGCAGTCATTGTGCAGACCATTTGACCTTAGGCCCAGTCTACCCTGTACCAGTCAACTCAGCTCTGCCAGCACAATCTCCCATCTGGACACAGCAACGCTGACCAAAATGAGCTTTTGTTATTCCAGGACAAAGCCTCTCTTCCATGTGTGTCTATGCATCTATGCCCTGCATCTCCACTGGGAGGCTCTACTGCCATTGATTGCTCTGTCAGAAAAGCTGTGGTGGCAACAGCCCCATAATAGGCTTCCCACAGGTCCAGAAATTTGTTCGCAGGGGAGCAGTGGCAACGTTAATTGCCAAACATCTCCTCATAGTAGTTTCATGGTCATAGTTTCATAGTAGTTAGGGTCAGGAGGGACCTGAACAGATCATCTAGCCTGACCCCCTGCCACAGGCAGGAATGAATGCTGGGTTCACAAGACCCCAGACAGGTGATTGTCCAACCTCCTCTTGAGTTTGCCCAAGGTAGGGACGAGGACCACCTCCCTGGGAAGTTGGTTCCAGATTTTGGCCACCCTAACTGTAAAATATTGCCTTCTGATCTCCAACCTAAACCTGTTCTCCATCAGCTTATGCCCATTGTTCCTCGTCACCCCAGGTGATGCTGGGGAGAAAAGGGCTCTGCCTATTTGCTGTTGATCTCCCCTGATGAGCTTGTAGGCAGCCACTAGGTCTCCCCTCGGCCTCCTCTTGCTGAGGCTGAACAGGTTCAGGTCCTTCAGTCTGTCCTTGTAGGGCCTGTCCTGCTGCCCTCTCACCAAGCCGGTGGCCCTCCTCTGAACCCTCTCCAGGCTGGCCACATCCCTTTTGAAGTGCGGTGCCCAGTACTGGACGCAGTACTCCAACTGCGGCCTGACCAAAGTCACATAGAGGGGGAGTATCACCCCTCTGGACCGGCTTGAGATGCACCTTTGGATGCATGACAAGGTATGGCTGGCCTTGCTGGCTGCGGTCTGACATTGGCGGCTCATGTTCATCTTGGAGTCAATGATGACTCCGAGATCCCTTTCCGCCTCTGTGCTTTCAAGAAGGGAACTCCCCAGCCTGTATGTATGCTGTGAATTCCTTCTCCCAAGGTGCAGCACCCTGCATGTCTACGTTGAACCCCATCCTATTC
This sequence comes from Alligator mississippiensis, assembly GCF_030867095.1. NCBI lineage: Eukaryota > Metazoa > Chordata > Crocodylia > Alligatoridae > Alligator > Alligator mississippiensis. Next base: position 130,624,125 of record NC_081827.1, on the reverse strand, counting down.
TTGTCTGCCCATTTTTGTAGTCTGTCTAAATCTAATTGCAGCCTCTCTCTCCCTTCAAGTGTGTCCACCTCGCCCCACATCTTAGTGTCATCAGCAAACTTAGACAGTGTGCTTTCCACCCCTTTGTCCAAGTCGCTGATGAAGATGTTAAACAGTGCTGGCCCGAGGACCGAGCCCTGGGGTACCCCATTGTTCACATCTCGCCAGGTTGAGTACAACCCATCCACCACTACTCTCTGGGTGCGCCCCATCAACCAATTTTTTACCCATCCAACTTTGCAGGCATCAATGCCTCAGTCACTTAATTTATTGATGAGGATGGGGTGAGAGACAGTGTCAAAGGCCTTCTTAAAGTCTAGAAAGACTATGTCCACAGCAACACCATCATCCAAAGATTAAGTTACTTGGTCATAAAAGGCAATCAGGTTGGTCTGGCAGGACCTGCCTTTGGTAAACCCATGCTGATTGCCCCTGAGCATGGTCTCCCCTGCAGGCCCCCCACAGATGTGCTCCTTGATGATCCTCTCCAAGAGCTTCCCGAGCACCGAGGTGAGGCTTACAGGCCTATATTTACTTGGGTCCTCCTTCCTCTCCTTCTTAAAAATAGGGACCACGTTAGCCAGTTTCCAATCCCCCGGCACCTGGCCAGATCACCACGAATGCTCATACAGCCGGGCCAAAGGCTCCGCGATGACCCCTGCCAGTTCCCTCAACACCCTTGGGTGGAAGGCATCTGGACCTGCAGATTTAAAAATGTCTAGCCCTTCCAGAAGATCCCTAACTACGTCTGCACTGACTGAAGGCTTGATAGAGCTATCCCCAAGATTGTCCCTACATAGCTCACTTGTAGAAATTCTTCCATAGTGAGCGTCTGAGCCTTGGGCTCCAGGCTCAGGCTTATATGGCCCTTGCTTCTTCCCCTCCCGGTCATCTTGTTTCACTTGTTGTTAATAGGACCCAGGTGCTGCTCACCCCTTATTCAGCAGCCACATGGCAGTGGATGCAGGTAACACAGCTTCTTCCCTGCAAGCTGCACTTGCTTCAAGTAACTGGGGAAAGGGGTTACAGGCTGGTGCACTGGATTGCACATGTGGGTGAACCCAATGCCACTCAGGCTAACAGGCTGGAAGTTTGGGTACCACTGATGTAGACAAACCCTTTCAGTCAGAATTAGGGTTGCCAACTGTTTGAATCTATTCTGGGAGATTTCTGGAACCCCTGTGTGCCCGTGATACACAGTGCAAACATGCTCACGTATATCAGTTACGGATTATGGTGTGTAGACTTTGTCAGGAAGGCAAATGCACATAACTATTACAATTTAAACTGCCCCCCCCCCCCCCCGGGACTACTATTTGAATCAGATTCAACATTTAATATTTAGTTGAATGAATGCTCTGTCATTTCTCTCCTGGGTGACTCTCAGCATTCTTGGAAATTTGTATTTAATTCCTGGTGGCTCTGGGGCAATCCTGGAGGGTTGGCAACCCTAGTCAGCATCTGTGGTCTTTCAAGCTGGAGTAGAGGCTTCTGCTCTATCATCTGTCATTGGTGTAGAGCAGTGATCATTGACTTTTAGGAGCAGCAGGCCAAAATAAAGATGATCAATCGGAAAGCAGGCTTCTGACTTGGCCTCTGCTTCTCCCATCACAAAGTACCACTGATTCCCCTACCACTAAATTGCTGCTGATATCACAGCTTCACAGCCTAAATAAAATTGCTTGCCAGGCCAGATCAGGTCCATGGGCTGTAGGCTATTGACCCCTGAAGCAGAGAATGCACCCAGCAGAAGGGTGCCAATTTCTAACTGGTCTTTTAGCCATTGATTATATTAGCAACAGTAATAAATTAGAGCAGTATGTGATGAGGGGTCAGCCTCACAGCATATTGGACCAAGATTTGGGGTGCACAAAATTGAACCTCGTACCACTATTGTCCATGTACACCCACTTTCACCGTTGATTGTAATCAAGGGTCTAACCTTGAAAGGAAAAATAAATTTGGTCCATGGCTTCATCTTGGTGGCACATAATATTGTTAGGGCCCTTCTTGTGGCTGAATTAAAGTGTGGGGTTTAAAGGTGTCTGTTGAACTGACACTTGATAGAGTCATTCTGCCTCCAAATTGTTGAAATAAACACCACTGAGCATATGGTTCTTCTAGGTTTGCTATAATTCCCGCACGGTAGGTGAAATGTATTCCTCACCAGAGGGGCGGCTCTAAGCTTTGTACAAACCAGGAATGCATTTCTCCCATGCTATGAAAACAGTGGGATTCAGTCTGTTTATTTCTTGATGCTCCCTCCCCATCACAGAGAATAATGCTATTACAAAAGCCAAGAAAAATTGAATGGCATTAATGACATTGCTTCCAGAATAGATGGAAAATGGAGAGCTAAGCAAAGACAAACATGATTCTGGGGAGACTAGATGCTTTCCCTCTTTTTGGTAGCTGAGGGATTGGAAAAATAAAGTTATATTGGTGTTGATTGGGATAGATAACATACAAACTGGCAACATTTCTTAATAGGAGTCATCTCCCTTTTTTCTTGCTGCTAAATTGTCTGATACTGAATTCCAAAAGTATATTTAGAAATTACTTATATGCACTGGGTTAGGTCCTATTCCACCTACAGAAGTCTAAGTGACACTTAGGCATCTCAGGGCGCAACTACACGTGCAATTAAGGCAAAGCAATAAAACCCAGTGCTTATTGCACCAGAGTTTATTGCTCCTACTGCACCATTTGAATGTGCACCCAGGACAACAACACACTGAGCCAAGTCAGAGCAGAACCGTCTGGCAGGGGACCCAGGGGGTCAGCAGCATGGGGCTGCTCCTGCCCGGCTCAGTGTGCTGGAAAGTGAACTCACTCAGAGTTCACCGGCACTGTTTCTAGCCCAGAGGGGCTGGCTAGGGTACAAGGGTGCTCTAGTGTGGGGATAGCCAGAAGGTAGCCCCGACATTGAAGCACTCTCATGCCCCAGTCAGCCACATCAGTGTCTACACATGCATTCTACGTATTTATAAGTACTACCCTGCTGCAGAGTTCATTAGTTTCCTGCAGCCTAATAGCACCTCATGTTTAGACATGAGATGTTTACTGCAGAGCTTATTAGTCTACCACACAATAAACGTCTCATGTAGATGCACCATCAGGCTAGGGCCAGACATTACGCATAAACCAGTTTAAGTGATCAGAAACTGGTTTAAACCTGTAACGGAACAAACATTCACTGCGCATAAACCAGTTTCAAAATGGCCGAAACTGGTTTAAAATAAACGTGTAACAGACTGCCAATGTGGGCTCACCAGATTGGCTTGAGATACTTACCCTGGGCTAGAAACAGTGCCCGTGAACTCTGAGCGACCCCAAGGGTGGAGCCCTGTCCTGTGGAAAAGGAGAAGCCAATCAAAAGAAGGGGTTTTCAATCCCCTCATTTGCATGGAAGGGGGATGGCTGGAGTGGTGAGCCAGCCACTTTGAGCACTGGTTGGCCGGTTTGCAAGCCTGGGAGGGACTGCCGGAGGGGATAAAAGCAGCAGCTGAACTGGCGTGGGGGGCTGATGACAGTGACTCCAGGGAATGACACAGGAGGCCTAAGAAGAGCTGGGGTGAGCTGACCCAGCAGAGGGAGCAGAGAGACCCCTTTGAAGAGCCTCAAAGGCCCTGGGAGAAGAAGGCAGTGGCAGTTGGCCGTGCCTTCAACCCTACAGCAGAGAGGGATCCGTGGCCAGGGCTTGGGGCAGAGAACTGGTGCCCTAAGGCCCCATCACAGTGTGCTGGATGTGCTGGGTGTCCCGGAGGCTAGGGGTGGCAGTCGGCCCCCCACTCCACTGCGGAGAAGAAGCAGCGGCCAGGAGCACAGGCGACATCCTTATCCAGAGCAGGGAGCTGGGCCGGTGAGTTGAGGAAATCCCTTACCTCCCCCGGGGAAGCAGGACAGCAGCAGGCAAGGCATTGGGATCCTGAGGAGTGGCAGAGCACCAGGATGAGGGTCCCCGGGAGCTTGGGGCACAGGTCGGTGCTCGGAGCAGGATTGGTGAGCTGTGAGGCATGTGGGGCACTCAGCCAGTCATCTGGAGCAGGGGTTTAGAGTAGTGACCCCTGGGAGCTGCCTGTGCTGCTGACCTTCTGCCACTGACTGCTCCAGAGGGGACTCCATCCTGTCCCTTATTCTGCAGCTGATTGTCATCAGATGAGCTTTGTGCTTGGATCATGCCGATTGCTGCAGGAACCTACTCTGTTGCTTGTTGTTTGATTTTTTGGTTGCCACAGAGGGTCAACCTTCAGCCTCTTTCGGGGGTGGGGGTTTGATACAATTTGATTGCTGCAGACCAGAAGAGCTTACACTGTTACAGTCTGTTGCTTATTGGGAAGCCTGTTGGAGCTGCTGGAAGCGAGCACCGTGCTTACTTGCTGTAGCATCTCAGCGGTGGCTGAAAGCTGCCAGTTACCCTACCTGCGGTTCTTGAGTTAAGGGTTGACTAACGCATTCTGGTTTGTTGTGTGATTCTGGTTATGCCATTTAGGTTCACTTGTAAATAACCTTTTCTATTATTCTTGTTTTGTAAATAAAGTGTAAATAGTTAAATCAGTTAAGTGTTAGACCTTCTTGGGACCATAGGCTGCTCCGTGGGGAGCAGGGGCTGGCTGGAAAGCAAATTGGTGCTGGGCGGAAGCCCTGCCCCACTCTCACCACACCATCCTTGATATTTGGGCAGGGGTGGCAACTATTGGGCCGCCACCTGGGTTACACATGGTTGAATGCAGTATCACACTTAACTGATTTGGCTCAAACTGGTTTATGCATTCTCTGTCCCAGACCCCTTGCTGGTTTATGATAAAACATACTCCCCCAGCATCCCAGCATGCTCTCTGGGCTGGGCTGACTACTCCTGCCCAGCTGGGATGACCCCATCCCTCTGCTCCCCAGCCAGAGCAGGCACAGGCAGGGGCAGGGGTCTGGCCAGGGAGGGGTTTAATTCCCCCCTCTCTGTGCCACTGGCAGGGACCTGAGCTGGGTCTACCGGTTGCTCCCCACTCCTGCTGCAGCACCAGGCACCACAGCCCCTGAGGCAGAGGGGGCAGGGGAGGGGTTAGTCTCCCCTCTACCCCTACTGGCAGCTGGGTCTGCCCTCCCCCTGTTGCCACCACACTCACTCTTTGCAGCAGAATAGGCCCCTGCTGTTCCCTCTGTGGGACAACAGAGGCAGTGAAAGGGGCCAGGGCTCCTGGTGGGGGCAGCAGCCTGTCATAATGTCCAGCAACACGAGCCCCTTCCTGGGGGGGGGCATTGTGGGGCAGGCATACCTGTGGCAGGCTGCGCACAGCAGCACCAGGGTCCAGATGGGGCCAGAGCCCTGCCCCCGCCCCACCCTGCACCACCACCACAGCCGCTTTCCTCACCCTGCAGCATGCCCCCCACACCAGGAAGGATCTCCTGCCCTGTCACAGTCGCTCCTCCCTTACCACTCCAGTGGTCAGCCAGCCAGGGGCACAGCCAGACGCCATGGACTGAGCAGATCTGGCCTACAGAGGGGCTTAATCTGGCTACCGGTAGGTCTCTCAGTCCTGCTGGGCTGAAGCACCACTCCCTGAGCATGCAGCAGGGCTGGGGCTGCTCTGCAGTGGGCCTGCCTTTCTCACAAGCCCAGCTGCAGCAGCTCCTTTGCTGGTGCCACTGGCCCCAGCCCTGCGGTACAGGCAGGGACCAGTGTGTACAGCCCTGACTCCATGCCAGCTTCAGGCTTTCCTGTCCAGGCTGAGCAGTGGCAGCGGGGGAGAAATGGCTGCTCAGCATGGGGGAAAAACCCCTCCCCATCCCACTGCCAGTGCTTCCAGGTGCAGCTGCCCAGAGCCGGCACTGGGATCCCCTGTCTCTCTGCTGTGTCACTGTCACCTCTGGGCTGCCCCACAGGGCAGCAGTGGCAGCTGAGAAGACACAAGGTAGCCCGGTGCTGGCTCTGGATAGCTGAAGCAGGAAGTACCAGCAGTGGAAGGGGGAGGAACCACTTCTGTCTCACACTGGCTCCAGGCTCCCCCATCCAGGCTGAGCAGCAGTGGCATGGGAGAAATGGCTGTTCAGCACAGGGGAAAGCAGCCCCTCCCACTGCCAGTGCTTCCTGCTGCAGCTGCCCAGAGCCAGCATTTGGTTGCCCTGTGTCTGATCTGGTGGGACCACTACCCTGCAGGGCAACCTAGAGGTGGCAGTGACACAGCAGAGACACAGGGAAGCCAGGTGTCAGCTCTAGGTGGCTGCACTTGGAAGCACGGCAGCAGGACGGGGTGGGGCTTTTCCCCCCATGCTGAGTAGCCATTTCTCCCCCACCACTGCTGCTCAGCCTGGACAGGACAGCCTGGAGCCAGTGCAGGGCACACGGGGTCAGGGCTGCTTATGCTGGTCCCCACCTGTACCATGGGGCTGGGGCCAGCAGCAGCAGCAAAGGAGCTGCTGCAGCCAGGCTGCCAAGAAAGTCAGTCCCACCACAGAGCAGCCCCAGCCCCGCTGCATGCCCAGGGAGTCCTGCCGGGGGCCAGACAAAGCCTGTCTGTAGGCCAGATACACTCAGGCGGCATCTGGCCATGCCCATGGTCAGACGGCCACTGGAGCAGCGAGGGGGAGCAACTGTGACAGAAGCCCCTTCCCAATGGTGGGGAACATAGGGCAAGAAAAGTAGCCATGGTGGTGGCACGGGGTGGGGCCCTGGCCCCCTCTGGGCCCTGGTGCGGCCAATTAAACCTCTCCCTGGCCAATTCAGCCCCGACTGGCCACATCCCCCCACAGCTGCTCTGCAGCTGAGAGTGTGCTCTAGCGCTCCCAGCTCCTTGCCTGAGCAGCTGCAGGCATGTGCCTGCATGTCTGTTCTGTTACAAACTGGTTCACTCTCTGGAGGTTAGACTAACCTGCAAATGTTGAGTCAATTCAGGCTCCGACTTTTTGAATGTCTGTCGCTAGCTTCAGTGTCTAAAAGTCACACTTGGACATCTCAGTATCTGAGGGCCCTGAAGACATTACGCTTAGGATGTGATTAAACAGTTAATGATGCCTAAAGTATTAGCCCAGCCACACATTCATGCAATTAATGGCACAATAAAACCGGGAGTAAATCACAAAGTTTTTGCACATATTTTGTTTAATAACTTTGTGGCTAGCTCCCATCATGCCTTAAATTGAACGTGTGGCCAGGCCATTCAGCTGATTAGGACTCATGATCCCAGGTTCCCCCTGCACCAGCAGTATGGTAAGCTTGGGATCTGACCCTTGATCCTACAGTCACACCTCCTACTATGCACATGTAGTGTGGCAGGAGGCATGATTGTTGGGACTACTGATCAGACTCCACTGCACCTTACCTTTAATTGAACATATACCAAGGGCCTAAGTACATTATTCCACCATGCTTGAATCCTTGAAAGAAAAATTGGCATGTCTGTTCCATTATGTACCTTCATGTTAGCCTTAAGACCATATCACAAAAAGCAGTGAGGACCAGCTCACATTTGCACCAGTGCCACATATAACAGATGGGATAGAAGCTGACTCATTCTATATAATACAGTTAATTAGAGTATTTCTTATGGCATGTGTTTTGTTGCTATTTACATAAAAAGAAACAAGGAACAAAATATCTCTTAAACTTTCACCAGCCATCAACCCAAACTGCTTCCTTTGGAATTAGTAAATCCTAGAGTTAAATGCTCATGTATCCCTCAGTTATCCTGTGGCCTAGATGCCCAAGAGGGTCACCATCAGTTCTATGGAAGATTATGAACCTGTTTCCTTTCCCTAACTGTGTATTTTTTGCTGAAGGAGATTTGCTCAGTCCCTATAATAATCTTTAAATAGTTAAAACAATTTTATATCTCCACTCCCCTCCACTCAAGCTACAGCACTTTTGCAGAATGGCAAATCTTTGCCTTTAGTGCTGACAAGATGAAGTTGTATATTTTTGACATGTGCCTATTTTTAAATCTTGAAACAAAACCCTTCTTCAGGGCTTGGTGACAGATGCAGTTTTTTCTGTCTGCCACTTAGAGCAGGAACCTCCTGTCAGGCATCACAGTTCAATCTTGCCAGCTGAAGAAGATGACCCCAAGCATGTTTTATTTCTAAACTAAAAATGCATGTAATTGCTAAGCAAACGTGTGCTTGTTTATTTTGTAGTATACATAAACACAGCTTTTTTCCCTGTATGATGTCAAAAAATTACACATCCAGCCTACTTTGTAATGTGGGATTCTGTTTCCTTTGGTCAGTTTGCCCCCTCCCCCCCCCCTTTTTTTTTAACCTTCCTATTGGTTATAGTCACTGAACCAGCTATATTTTTACAAAAGCTTTAGACAGAACCAGTCCACTGCTCCAGAGGCTCTAAAATAAGACTAGCTTTTATCATTTTTATTGAATTAACAATGCAGGAATATATCAGAGCATGAAATAGCTCATTTTTTAGCATGTCTGATGCAAGGTTTATCACATAGGCCAGTTGATCCTTTCGATAAATGAATGCACTTATCCTGGTTTGGACCTGAGACTACCCCAGAATTCCTCTGCTTGTAGTCACACTTAGAACTTCTCCCTCCATGGGCTGTGCCCTAAACGCTAAGCTTACAGTACCAATCTCACTCTTTCATTCTGCCCCACTGGCATGTAATTCTAGGCTGCAGTCCAGGCTGCACAGTGGACCAAAATCAGTGGTGGGAAGGGTGGATGGTGTGCCTCTTTTCTTGCACATGACTTCAGAAAGTCAACTCCTGCAACCATTTAAGAGTAGATCTCCATCAATATTACTGCAATCTTTCAGACTGTTCACTCCCTCTGGTGGACCATATAGAGGGCATTCAGTCAGTATATACTGGGCAGTCTGATCTCCTTTGCCACACAGGGATGATGGTGAGTTTGTCAGGCATTTATGTTTGATTTTGTTGAAGGCTCCATAGCCCGATCTCAGCCGATTCAGATTTACCTGTGTGCCCCAATTCAAATTGTTACATGGTAAGCTGGGAGGTGGAATATGAATCCCTCCAGATTGTTTGGTTTGTAACCCAGATTTCCCACTTATTTAGATACATTCATACCATAATGAAGTAAAAGTCTGATAAAAGTCAAGAATTTTCCTTTGACACATTTTTTATGAAAAAAAATTGGAGTATTAAGTAAATGATTTTTTGGTAGGAAGTGTCTACCAACTAGCTTGGTGAATGCTGTAACCCAGGGGTCAGTGACCTTTTCTGGTAGTGGGTCAGAATGGCCCAGTCCAGGCTGAAACTGGGCTGCTGGTAGGACCCAGCTGCCACTACTGCTCCTCTTTGCCACCCAGTCACTGAAGCATAAGTGAAGCTCCCTCCCACCAAACACTACTGAAGCCCCCACTCCTTGGGCCAGATCAAATAGCTCCATGGGCTGGATATGGCCTATGGGACATAGGCTGCCAACTTCTGTTCTAACCACAAATTAGTTATGCAAAAGGTAGAAACCCTCCATCAGAATCATTAGCTGTGGCTTGTCTGACCTGACCTCAGTGCTGCTTTGAGCAGTGTTAATTGATTTTTTTCCGTGATTTGTGTGTACCTGCTCCCAGAATTTATGAGCTCACAAGTTAAAGATCACAGTTTACAAGTCAAGTGAAAGACTAAATGCAGATAAAAGAGAACAGTTTGAAAAAGTCAAGTCCTTGCTTTATTATCCTCATACTAAAATGTCACAGGATTGAAAGATCCTATCTTTTCCCTGTCACCTGTAAAATAAAGAAACATCATGTTTTTGTATTATGCATTAACACAGATGTTAAATAACTGCATAGTCTGGCTAAAAAATATTACATGGTCACTATTTCTCCTGTAATGCACAAAGTTGCTTCTCACATATTTCCCGGATCATTGCAGCTACAACATCACCCTAACACTTCTAATACATTGATATTCTGTACTGAGCTAAAAATCAGTGTGATTGGCAGGCAACTGTGGGGCTTGCAATGAAGCCACTGTTTCACAATCAGCATCTCTTTTTCTAGGAAATGTCATTATTTAAAGTAGTGCTTAAGCAACTGGCACAGAAATGTAGTGCACTCTGGTTTTGGGTCAGTGGTGGGCAAAATACTGACCCGCCACCCAGATCCAGTCCACACAGAGACTTTGTCTGGCCCACAGTGGGTCCCTCAGTCCCACCTGGCCCAGGAGCCATCCAGCCCATGGCAAATCCTGCCACCCCTAGGCACACAATGGAGCTGGGGCAGCTCAACAGCTGGACTCCATATACCTGCAGTCCAGGCAGTGGCAGCTCCCATGGAGATGGCCCAAGCCCCAGACTGAGTTCATTGCCCCAGCCCTGGCCCCAGCCCAGGCCCTGGACCTGGCCCACTCCACATGGGGGTTCAGGGTCCCTGTAATGCCAACTCCAGATCTGCCTACCCAGCTGCAGCAGCGGGAAAAAGCAGAACCCAGAGCCCATGCTGGGGCTCTCCTGCGGCTCCTCCCTGCCACTCCACTGGGCACATGGGCCTGGTGTAGCCCAGAGGTGGCACTGGTTGTGGCAGTGGTGGCAGGGAAGAGCTGCAAGGCAGCCCCAGCACAGGCTCCAGGTCCTGCTTTTTCCTGCTGCTGCTACTGTGGCTGGGGTGGGCAGGTCCAGAGCAGGTGCTGCCGAAGCCAGGAAGCAGCCCCAACCCCTCCTTGGGGCCCAAGCAGGCAGAGCCCCCAGCCCCAGCCTACCCCATGAAGGTCAGAGTCTCTGCAGCAGCTTCTCTGGACCCACCCACCCTTGCCACAATGAGTGGCAGTGGTGGAAAAAAGCAGGAGCTGGAACCCATGTTGGGGCTTCCTTGCCACCCATGCCTATACCAGCCCACCCACACCCATGCCAGCTCGCTACTCGCCTGCATATGGCCCTATCCCACATAAGGAGGTTTGGTGACAGTCACCAGCTAGTGGTGGGGAAGGGCTGGGGAGAGGGATCACTATGGCAGCATCTTGGGAGGTGTGTGGGTGTGCCACCAGTGGGCAGTGGGGGCAGGCACTGAGCCCCCTCACCAAACAGCAAATAACTATTCAGTTCACTTGTGCTTTAACTTATAGCACTTTAAGTAAAGCTTGATAGAAAACTTCTGCCAGGGGCTTTTTGAATGCCTGTACTTTACCAGAATCTGCAAATTGATGTGGTTGCCAGACTAGAAATCAACCAAGGAAGCATGCTCATCATTCCTGTGACAAGGCTCTCAGACATATTTGTAGTGTCCCACACAGTTTATTGCAGAGATTGTGGGGTGAACCAGTTCACCTCCCCTTGGCAACTCATTCCACTTGCTTCTGATATAGAGTGATAACTGGAAAATAATTATTTTTAGTTCATATTGGGTGCATCTACATGTGCACCCAACTGTGCAGTTGTTACTTCCTCTACCAAGTACTAAATGACTACACAGTTACCGCTGTTACTACTCAGTCCTGGTGGCACATGGGTCATTTCCAACCCTACTGCACAGTAGCGTCAGTGTCCAGTTCATGCTTATTGATGCTACGTCTCCATAGCAATGAGCTATGTTGCCGTAGTTCGTCGCTACGGCCATGTAGCATCTCATGTAGACACACCCACTGATTCCATAACTTGGACCACATCTTATAGATTCATAGATGCTAGGGTCAGAAGGGACCTCAATAGATCATTGAGTCTGGCCCCCTGCATAAGCAGGAAAGAGTGCTGGGTCTAGATGACCCCAGCTAGATACTCATCTAACCTCCTCTTGAAGACCCCCAGGGTAGGGGAGAGCACCACCTCCCTTGGGAGCCCGTTCCAGACCTTGGCCACTCGAACTGTGAAGAAGTTCTTCCTAATGTCCAATCTAAACCTGCTCTCTGCTAGCTTGTGGCCATTATTTCTTGTAACCCCCGGGGGCGCCTTGATGAATAAATACTCACCTATTCCCTTCTGTGCCCCTGTGATGAACTTATAGGCAGCCACAAGGTCGCCTCTCAACCTTCTCTTGCAGAAGCTGAAAAGGTCCAGTTTCTCTAGTCTCTCCTCGTAGGGCTTGGGCTTCAGGCCCTTAACCATACAAGTGGCCCTTCTCTGGACCCTCTCCAGGTTATCCGCATCCTTCTTGAAGTGTGGTGCCCAGAATTGCACGCAGTACTCCAACTGCGGTCTGACCAGCGCCCGATAGAGGGGAAGTATCACCTCTTTGGATCTATTTGTCATGCATCTGCTGATGCACGATAAAGTGCCATTGGCTTTTCTGATGGTTTCGTCACACTGCCGACTCACGTTCATCTTGGAGTCCACTAGGACTCCAAGATCCCTTTCCACTTCCGTGCCACCCAGCAGGTCATTTCCTAGGCTGTAGGTGTGCTGGACATTTTTCCTCCCTAGGTGCAGCACTTTGCATTTCTTCTTGTTGAACTGCATTCTGTTGTTTTCTGCCCATTTGTCCAACCTGTCCAGGTCTGCTTGCAGCTGTTCCCTGCCCTCCGGCGTGTCCACTTCTCCCCATAGCTTTGTGTCATCTGCAAACTTGGACAGAGTACATTTCACTCCCTCGTCCAAGTCACTGATGAAGACATTAAAGAGTATCGGTCCAAGGACCGAGCCCTGCAGGACCCCATTGCCCACACCCTTCCAGGTCAAAACCGACCCATCTACCACGACTCTCTGGGTACAACCCTCCAGCCAATTCGCCACCCACCAGACTGTGTAGTCATCCAAGTCACAGCCTCTTAACTTGTTCACCAGTATGGGGTGGGATACCGTATCGAAGGCCTTCCTGAAGTCCAAGTATACGACATCCACCTCTCCTCCTGTGTCCAGGCGTTTCATAACCTGGTCATAAAAAGAGACTAGATTGGTCAGGCACGATCTGCCTGCCACGAACCCATGCTGGTTTCCCCTCAGCATAATTTGTCCTGCTGGGCTCTCACAAATGTGAGCCTTGATCATTTTTTCAAAGACTTTACCAAGGATGGAGGTGAGACTGACTGGCCTATAGTTGCCCGGGTCCTCCTTCCTCCCCTTCTTGAAAATAGGGACCACATTGGCCCTTTTCCAGTCCTCCAGGACTTGGCTCGTGCACCACGAGCGTTCAAATACTCCCGCCAGTGGCTCTGCAATGATGTCGGCCAGTGCCTTCAACACCCTTGGATGGAGCTCATCCGGGCCTGCCGACTTAAAGGCATCCAGTTCCTCCAGGTAACTCTGCACCATCTCAGGGTCTACGCATGGAAGTCTGGCACCTTGCTGCTGCCTCTCTACAACCCCAGTGAGAGACTTGTCATGCCCCTCACTTAGGAACACTGAGGCAAAGAACTCGAGGAGTTCAGCCTTGTCCCCTCTGTCCGTCACCAGTTGTTTCTGCCCATTTAGCAGGGGTCCTATTCCTCCCTGGGCCTTCCTTTTACTCCCTATATATCTAAAAAACAATTTCTTGTTGTCTTTTACTTGGGTTGCCATCCTCAGCTCCATGGTAGCTTTGGCCCGTCTATCTGCCTCCCTACAAGCACGAGCAGAGGAGGTATATTTGTCTTTGGTGATCTCTCCCTGTTTCCACTTTTTATGTGCTCCCCTTTTGGCCCTTAGGCTGCCCTGGATTTCTCTGGTCAGCCAGGGAAGCCTCCTGGCCCCTTTCCCTCTTTTACCTCGCACAGGGATTGTCTTGCTTTGTGCCCGAAGGATCGTTTCCTTAAGGCACAGCCACCCTTCTTGGGCTCCCATCACTTCAAAACTCCTACTCTGCAGTGCGTCCTTGACTAATCGCCTGACTTCATTGAGATCAGCTTTCCTAAAGTCTAGCACTTTCACCCTACTAGTTACCTTACCCACTCGGCGCCTTATGGTGAATTGTATTATTAGGTGATCACTGTCCCCCAGATGGCTACCGATCTGTAGGTCCCCTACCATGTCATCCCCCATTGCCAATACCAGATCCAGTATGGCATTCCCCCTAGTGGGACCGTGTACCTCCTGTTTCAGGTGGAGGTCCTGTACACAGGTTAGAAACCTGCATGAGCGGTGGGACTTTGCTGTCTGTGACTCCCAGCAGATGTCCGGGTAGTTTATCTTAGTAAAGGAACAGCTCATGCAATAATTGCATGGATCACCTTCCCTCTCAGTCACATTTACATAGCACCTACTTGGAAACAGTGCCTTAAGTGGTAAACTAATATTAGGCAAGTAATGTCTGTTAGTTTCTTTTAACAAGTTTTGGCTACTGTAATCAGGAGGAGCTAGCATTACAGGAACTGTCAACTCAGCAAGAACCACCCAAATATTCAATGTGATACATTTGGATTGTAAACCCACTGTTCCCAGGGGATCTGAGCAAAGCTTTTTGGTGGAATATTCTCTTTTGCTGAAATATTCTCTTTTTCTGAAAAATGAAGTGGCTAAAAGTATTTGCAAAATCATTTATAATGGTGTGAATTTTAAAAAAAATTGAAAGAATCTACTTCATTTTGACCTTCTTAAATGATGTGTTTAGATTTTTCATTTCATCATGATGGTTTAGAAATGTAATTAAAAATAAAGGTGTTTCAGTTTAGGTTGACCAAAAATCTGTTCAACCTGTAAAGTTTTGTTTTGATTCCTTTCACCAAAACACCTGCAACTTTTACATTTCAGTTCAACCCAAACCAAAGCTAGGTTCTGGAATTTGTTTTGTTTTTTTGGTTTTTTTCTTTTTGGGGGAAGAGGAGGATTGCTCTGCACAAGCCCCCCAAAGCCCTGAGGCCACTGCAGGAGCAGTGAGTCCTGGGGCTTTTCTTGGGTTTTTTTTTTCTTAAAGGTCTGGAGTTGGCCTGGGTGGAGCACCCTTTGGGGGGGGGCTGGGGGAGTGAGAGGGGAGTCGGGGGGCTCATGGCGGAGCTCCCCACGCAGCATGGGGTGGGGGGGGCAACAGGGATCACCCCCGCCCAGCAGCACCCAGTGAATGGGACTTTTTTTTAAAGCACCGGGAGCTGGGGCAGGCAGGGCAGCTGTGGAGGGGGCGGGGGTCAAGGGGGCTGGGGGATCAAGCAGGGGTCCCACCATGGTCCCCTTCCCCCTACTTCAGCCCCCCCCCCCCCCCAACCACTTAGCAGCTTCGAGTCTGGCTGCAGCTCCCTGCTGCAGCCACTGGGGACTTTCCGAATCATCAAAGCTCTCTGAATCTTTCCCAAAGATTCAGAGAGCTTTGAATCTATTTGGACCTTTTAATTGGTCCCATGATTCGATTCGGATTTGGAGATTCAGCCACCGAATCAGGCCGAATCTCCTCCAAGTTGAACCACCACCTGAAGCTTCACACAGCCCTAATAAATATATCCATTTGTGTATAGTAAAATATCAGGAGTGTAGGTTGTAGCCATATTGGTCTAAAGACATAGAAGAGCATGTACCAACTGCAGAGGTTTCCTCAGCCTGACAAAGGGTTTTTAAACCCAAAAGCTTACTAAGAAAATTTTTTTCCAACTATTTAAGTTGGTCTAATAAAAGGTATCAGATTCATCCAAAGAACCTTATCTGCCTAGTAAAATATCAGGCACATTAAAAGACATCCCAAAACAGTGTTTTAGATGTTAAAAAATTTTCTTTTTTTATAAAAATAGCCCTGGGGGTTCTGTTTTTCAGTTCAGATAACATCCATGGGTCAGATTACCTTCCTGTGTTCTCACTTGTTGGTTCACATCATGCCGCTCAGTGGTCCTATATCACCCCATTAGCCTGATTCCCTTGCACCCTAACTCCAACCCAGTTGAGCTATACTAGTATGTCTTCCCCATGCTAGGCAAATTCTCAGCTGCCTAGATCTATCCCTTGACAGCGTGTACATTCATATAAGTATAAACACAAATGGGTCAGATTCAGCTCCACCTATCAGACATGTAAGTGGACTTAGATAGAGGTCTAAGTGCAATTCTGTTTCACCCTGATCAAGTCCATGAAAACCAGTTCATGCAAAATGTGGTCAGGTCCTCATCCCCCTAGCTGATTTTTTGTGACTCCATTTCAAAGTCAGCAGGTAGTATATTAGAAAATAAATGCATTACTTGAACAGGGTGAAATATATTTGCACTTAGCTGCTTAAATCCACTTAGATGCCTAGTGAATCTGGCCCAAAGATTTCAGTCTCTGACATAAATGTGCAGCATCTTTGTCATTGCAAAACTCTAATCCTTTTGTTTGGACTTGGAAAGACATCCTTTAACATTATGAGCTTGGAAGGGATGAGCATGATTAATTGGTTGGATATGCATTACATTCTTTTAAATAATGAAAACACACCTGGTCACAAACCTATAATTTCTAGGATCTAAACTTTCTGATACAATTTTTATTGTTATATACTTTCGTCACCTGATTATACAGTCTAAAAACTTTAAATTATATAGTCAGAGAAATAGCCACATTAATATGTTGTACCTGCATAATAGAACTCATTGGCTATATATTTCAGGGTTCATGGTACTTCTCTGTTGACTGTACTCCTCCATTTCTACAGCATTCTGCAGCCTAACAGGATACTGTCCAGATGCAAGATAAGAATTACATTGACAATAAAAATTGGACTTGTGTAATTAAATAGAGTTAATTTGCAATGGGATCTTATTTCAGTACTTTTTTTCTCTCTCTCTCTCTTTCTCTTTCTTACAGAGGGTATGAACTGTATGAACAAAGATCACGGGTGTGCACATATCTGCCGGGAGACGCCCAAAGGTGGGGTTGCCTGTGAATGTAGGCCTGGCTTTGAACTTGCCAAAAACCAGAAGGACTGCAAATGTAGGTAGCTGGAGACTAAATCTCAAATGCCCACTGTATATTGCTTTCCACTTGACTGTTGTTTTTTTTCCAGAGATCCATTAGTTTTTGCTAGAAATAGTGATTTAGTCTTGACACTCTGAAGACATGTACTATACTTGGAGGGGGTAGGCAGCAGGAGTTTAGTAGGGCATTCTCAGAAGACATGGGTCTAATATGAAACTCTCAGCTTTGAGCACTGCAGAATGAATTCTAGGGAAAGTCTGCTCCAAATACAAAATTTACAACTCAGCCCCCATTCCTGATCTGTAACAAAAGGAATAGGAAGGTGGGAGATGGGGATAGGGGGCTGAGCAGAAAGGATTCCTTTCATCTAAATGGCTTGTGGAGAGCAAACAGATTTTTAAAAACTGATGCACATATCTTAAGGCTCTGTCTCACAATATACTGAAGTAATGCTGAGGCATTAGAGCTATAAAATGCAGCTTGCTAACTTGGTATATTGAAAAGACAGGAAGATTTGCAGTAGTACTGACTGCATGCACAGAAGCTACTGTCCTTGTGAATGCTAGAAACACCATGATCGTATCATATATGGTATTGTTAAAGAATGAACTACCATATTTTAGTTTATGGAATCCACTGAAATGTAGGGTACTTGACAGCCAACACAGTTGAAAAAATAAGGCTATTTCTGTACAGTTTTAGTTGGCCCTTTACTAAGACTCTGGTGCAAAGCCAAGTGAAGTCACTAGGGTGTCTATACATATATTCCAGAATGATGGGGGAAGCGTTTTAATTAGAGACAGCATCCTACATTTCAAAATGGCAGCAGGGGCACTTTAACTAAAGCTTCTTTGCTGAGTTTTAGTTAAAGTGCCTCCACCACCATTTTGAAAAGTAGGATACTGAATACATGTGAAACTGGCACACTGAAGCATTCTAATTAGATTGTTCCTGCATGCTCGATTAATTAATCAGCTGACAGAGTAATTGAGTCTGCTCCAATGCACTCTAATTAGAATGCATCAGAGCACATGTATAGGCACCCCTTAAAGTCCTTTCAATTGATTTAATTGGTCCCTGGATTAGAACCTAATATACCAGCTTGCCTTTCTAGCTAGTAGCCAAAACTAGATACCTATAAAAATTGAGGTAAAGAATTGTAAAGATAACAGCTTCCTCCGTCATATATAGAAAGCAAGGATGGATGTCTGAGTAATTATTATATTGCTTTAATGTTTTATGTAATAAAAGATCTTAAAAAAACACCTTTAGTTTCTCTTTTAGAATTCTCTTTTAGGATCTTTCATGACCTTTCCCTCCGCCATCCTTTTTCTTCCTGAAACCCTATGGTTAAAGGTGCTAAGTGATATTTTTGAGGGTAAATGAAAAGGAAAAATTGGCTTTGAATATCACCAAGAAATGCCACAGGTTGTCAAACAGCTTGATTGCTCACCAGTATTTTAGGCTGGTGGGTAGCAGGTGGATGGGAAAGCACAGAGAAACATAAACTAAAGTTCCTGGCAATTTCCATTTAAAATGATATTTTTTTAAAGTGAACACTTCATTAGCTTAAATAGGTGCCACTGAGTACAGTGCAGTTTCCATCAACCAAAACTTATAAGAGTAGAGAATAGCTACTTATGCTGCTTATTATTAATTAGCACAAATCTGCACATTCCTTAGGGAACAGTTTAGTCTTCCTTAGGAAGGTGGGGATAAGAGAAATAAGGCCTCTTTTAATTTCATATTACTAAATGCATCACAGTTCAGTAGAATGAAAAACTTTGTTCTGTGCCCTTCAAAGTTCAAATTTATCATTTGAGTTGTACTGAACTTTTGCTGACAGATCCCTAACCAGGGGCCCTGGTTTTCCTTAGCCATGGAATTTGCTGTAGAAGTTCCACTACTGCAGAATTGTGCTCCATAATCTTATTTTTCAAATCATACTTCCTGTCCTTCCAAATGTCAGTGAGGATAAACCAAATGCACTGGTGTTCTGCTGTAGCCACTCTGCAAGAATAACTCATCTAATGTGTTCATTCATCTTTGTGACGGTCCAGTTCTGAAATGTAACAATGCTTTCAGTGTTAACATTTTAAACTTTTGCACTGCTGATCATTTTAATTAAAATACCAGTTGACTAATTTCTGAACTGTACCATATAAGCAATGATTACAGTGGGATCTGGGAACCGCAAAACTGATTTTGCACTTTGCCACTTCTGGGATTGTGTCTATATTAGCTCTGACTCCAACTTAATTTAGAACTGCCTCATGGCTCAGGCTTGTAGTGGTCTCTCTACAGAACATTTACATTGTTGTGTTCCAGTTCTCCTTCTGTTGTTGACATATCCCTAATGTTAGTTCTAGTGGGAATGTCTGCCAGAGCCACTATAACCAGGGATGTGAATCCCCAACATCATAATAGAACTGACTGAGCATACTGAGTCAGACATTTGGTAGAACTCAATATTGGCCTCATTCTGTTCCTAATACATGTATGCATGTATCAGGCAAAGCAAAAGAAAATGTTAAAAGAACATCAAGGTTGCAAAGTCAAACACTCAAATGTTAGAAAGTATCCATACTACATAGCCTATATTCATCTCCCTTGTGCATATGCATTAGGATAATCTTAATTACACAACCACATAATTATACAATCATATTTTGTTCTGCAGGCCTCCTGTTCCATTCATTGTACAGGATAAACAGCAGTCACTGAATAAGCAGTTATCCAGTGTTTTATTTTCCCTCCATCTTCAACATATGCCCTTATTAACACATTATTCAAATCTTCCTTTGAGTACAAAAATATTTTCCTGGTGGGCTCTTCTATAATATAGGTGTGTTTTGCAAACATTACCATGTTTGTCTTTCCAACACCCCATAAAATAAAGAGTTACTATTACAACCAGCTTACAGCTGGAAAATTCAGACAGAGACTAATGTCAAAAGTGTCCACTAATGCTGGATGCTGAGATAACTACGGCCTGATTTTTAGCGCCCCTTGAGATTTGGACTCTCTATATAAAGATATTTATCTCCCTCAAAACACAATTGCTATGACTTCAGTTGCAACTGCGACTGCTACTGCTCAGCCCCAGAGGCTAAGAGGCTAACGCTGAACACCAACAAAGTAAGAAACATATAATTACTGTAAAACATATTGTTTCAGAGGCTTGCCAAGAAGTAGATATGAGTTCTGTGACAGAAGCAGAATAGAATCCATTTCTCCTGGGCAGCATTCAACTGCTTTAACCACACAACCATCCTTTCTCTTCCTGTTATCCCCTCCTCATTTGCTACATACCTTCTGCAACAAAAGAGACTGTTTCTGCGGGCAACAGCTTCCTCCAGCATATAATGTGAATCTGTCCCCATAAGGTTCATTCTGTGCACTGAATGAGACAGGTATGCTGTGATTGTGTAATTAAAGATGGCTGTCACAGTAGTGTATACAAAGGAGCCCAGGTCAAAGTTGCACAGGTCACCTTAATTCTACCTGTGCCTAAATTTTGAGTAAAATTTGGCCATTTTTAATGGATTTGTGCAGAAACAGCATATTCATGATTAGCAAATGAAGTCCAAGGTCTGAAGCTTATGGTGGTGTTAAAGCTCCTCAATAAAATGTGTTTGTTTGTTTTCTAACATGGAAAAACAATGTATTTTTCTCTAATCTCACTTCTTTTAAATGGTTTGAACCTGAACCATTTTGGCTGAAACTTACAAAAAAAAAAAAAAAAACAGCCTGAGGCAGACAGCCAATTTAAAAGATTTCAGTGCAAATGGTTTGTGCTTGGCAAAGTCACAAGCAAGTAAAAACCGTTTCTTATAAAGCTAAGCATTAGGCAGCCTTGACTATTGGTGTCTCTCCCTTCAGCACCTATAATGACTTCCTTGAGAGGTTGCTTCAGCCAGCACAAAGTGCTTTAAAAAATCTTGCTCAGTTTGTTTATCCTATAGAATAATATATTTTTCTACTTATTCCAAGTGCCAACCCTTCCAGCTTCTGCTGAAAGTGCTGTGATGCAGTTATTCCCCATAAAGATAAAAATCTGCAGACCTTTGGAAGTATAGTGCCAGAATAGAACAAATTTAAAATAACATCAGCAAAACAAGCAATATTGTATTCAGAGGGGTTTTTTAGATAATACCATAAGTGAATTCTTTATTATATAATATATAACATATATTTCATAGATTCATAGATGTTAGGGTCAGAAGGGACCTCAACAGATCATCGAGTCTGACCCCTGCCTAGGCAGGAAAGAGTGCTGGGGTGAGATGCCTATCCAGCCTTCTCTTAAAGATGCCCAAGATAGGGTCTTCCACCTCCCTTGGAAGCCCATTCCAAATTTTGGCCATGCTTACCATGAAGAAGTTTTTCCTGATATCTAGCCTAAATCTGCTCTCTGACAGTCTGTGACCATTGTTCCTTGTTACCCCAAGAGACGCCCTGGTGAACAGAGCATCTCCGATCCCTTGCTGCATCCCTCTAATGAATTTGTAGGCGGCCACAAGATCATATGGATCTAAATAAAAAGCCATATATGGATTTAAATTAAAAAATATTTTTTGTTTATCTGAAGCCACAAAGTAGTTTACAGTGTGCTGTACCAGACTTAAAGAAACGCTGGAGCCATACAACAAAACATAGGTCCAGCTTCTTACAAATGATATGGTGTCTTGGCCATAATATCCATTTTAGCCACATATGAGCCAAGATAGAGATGTAATAATCATATTACTTTTAAAATTAATGGTTACTAAATACTACATTCAAAATCTGGTTAGATACTAAATACAAATCTGGATAATAAGCCACTTTGAGATGTTAAGATACTTTAAAAGTTTAAAAAGACTGAACTCCTTAAAAATGCCTTATTTTCAAAAGTTAGTCTCATGTTAAACTCCCTTATGTTATCCATATTACATATATATATTTGCATCACCATTACATTAATGCTCGATATCTTGAGAAAAATAGAAATGAGGTACAAATTGGATCATATTTGGATTTTTATCACATATGTGCACATAAACTTTAAAAGAATATTTATGAAAATTGCCAAATCAAACACTCAAAAGTTAGGTAACCACAGTTAAGGATGTCTGTGTAACCTTAATCCAGCCCCTTGTGGTATGCCTCAGGATGCAATCTTTATATAGAATCTTTATGTATATTTCCTCCACACATTTACCCTTTCTCTTCCTGCAGTTCTTTGTCACTTCCAAAGGTAAGGCAGGACACCCTAGCAAGGACACTAAAATTCGGGCAGACGCACAGAGGGAAGTATTTAGGCTGTAAAGGCAAGCTGGATTTGTTTATTTCCTGGGTGTTTCATTCTGCAACCTTAACACTATTGTTTTAACATGGCCTTTTTCTCTGGAATATATACATATACAGATACATGTGTATGTATATATGTATGTATCTGTTTGTGTACATTAAAAATCTCTATTATATTTGATTTATATAGCAGCATGTATCTGCCAATCCTGAATTACTCTTCCTTTACTTTCACGATGGTAATGTTACTTCTAACACTGCGCATTGTTCTTCATATTAGCTATAACAGCCAGCCCAAAAGAGCAAGTGTAGCTCAGGGCAGAGAAGCAAAGTTGGGCTTTTGCACTCAGCCACTTCTGTGGTCTTTGGTCCCTCCCAGCACAACTTAGAACAGCTGTATAACTCCACCAGGTGTCACTGGCTTCCAGAGTAGTCATGGCAACCAGCAATCATGAGGCTCTGCTCCTTTATATCCCAGGCACCTGCCTTGAATTAAGTGTCAGAAAGAGAGAGGGTACAGCATGAGATATGGTAACTGTGCCATTCAAGGGTCTCCTCATTAGGAGAATGTCACATTGCAGAAGCTACAGCACCAAGCTGCCGCACTGCAATGGAGGATATGTATCATTCCAGCCAGATGTTACTTAAAGCAGTGAGAGCTCAGGCGTACTCTGTGCTAATGCCAAAGTTGGCATGGTTCTTTGCGCAGAAGTGATATCTTTTATTAGACCAACTGAGTAGCTGGAAAAAAATTCTCAGTTGAAAAAACTACTCAGTTGGTCTAATAAAAGATATCACATCTACTCAAAGAACCTTGTTTACCTATGTCCTTAGACCAACATGGCTACATCCAAAAACCCAGCAACTGGCAAGGTTGGCAGGTCAAAATGTTAGACTTTGCTCTTTGTGGTTTCAGTCTTGTGTACTCTAAACTTATTATTTGGGGTACAATAGCATTTGCAGGAAATCTCTTTAAAGAGAGAGCAGATTTTGATTGTTTATGCATCTCACTTTAATACTTTGCTGTAAGAATGGAGTAGACCTGTAATCCCCCGGAATGATAAGTTTTACCATTGACATACAGATTTTGCTTCGTTAGTGCAAAAGAAAAAACCTTCACTGTTTTATTATTATAGAGCTGAAAGGAAAGATGAATCTAAATTTTATAGCTTTTGACTGGATCTCACACCCACAACATTCAGAGATGTCTGGCTGTGTACTTTCACTCCAAGCTACTAAACAGTAATGGAAAAGTTAAAAAAAAATGTAATCTAGACCAGAGGCCTTAAAATGTTGTGCGTTCAGATCCAGGATTTGATTTGATTTGATTCCATCTCTCATTAAAGCTAGAGTATAATTTTCATTTGCTGTTGGTTCCTCCCTTACCACCAGTGTACAGTTTTCAGCAAAAAAAAAAAAAAAAAGATACATAAGTTGTGATTCTGATTTCATGTATTAAAGGTCAAAATGTTTGTTAGCAAACTCTAATGAGTCTTCCTTTTAAAGACTGAAATTGTTGGGTAATAAGTCTACCATCAGAATTTACATTTCACTGTATAACATAAACTGTTTTGCAGAGAAAAAGAGAAACTAAAAGCTTAGTACAGTATTCACTCTGTGAAGGCAACAGACAATTCTGTCTATATTATTATATAAACTAAAGTAGCTGAGAACCTCTGCTTAAATAGTTGATTCTTATCCTACCAATAGCCCTCTGAAAGAAATTGGGAAACTGAAGCACAGGATAGCTTAAATGACTTTCCAAGGTCAAACTGAAAGCTCTGGCTCCAACAGGCTGTACTTCTAAATTTGAACTCCTTCATCCTCAAATATGTGACTCTGGATTTACATTGGGGTAACCATAAGCAGCATTTGACTCAAAATCCATGGCTATACACAGCATCATTGCTTGTTCCCTTTTCCCTAAACTTGATTTTAATAATATTTGTTTAAAAATATTAGGGTTGGATGTTCAAAAGCGCTAAATATTGACCTAACATTGTTCCCATTGAAGTCAGTGATAAAACTCTTGTTCACCACAATTCAAGCTCAGTTAAAGCAATGCTATGCATTGCAAAACAATTCTTTTGTCATTGTTTTATGGATATTAGACTGTATGGCATGTGAGCACTTTGCTGTGCAGAGGAATGGGAAAATTGGCATCTAATCCTTGATGATTTATTATAAAAGTCACCACTCTAGAAGAGCCTGCAGTGTAGACACGGCCTTAGTACCATGGCCTATCCCATGATGACAACCCTAAATGCAGCTGACTATAGAAGCAGTTTGAATTTACTGTGCAGCAGGCCCAGAAAGCAGTATGCTGGGCCAAGACTTTCTTCTCTGTTCCAATAGTTCTCAGATCATTTGCAAGAGAGTCTGTGCTGTAGCCCATGGAGCCTACTCCAATTACAACATGACTCAAAGAGGGAGAGGCACAAACCCAGAAGACAATGAAAAGCAATTACAAATGAAAAAGGAGCAGTGAGAACAGAAACAAATGGGGACAGGCTGTGTGCATAATTAATTTTTCAGTTGAAGTGAGTTTAAAATTTTGTTTCATCAAAACAAAATGAAAGAGAGTTTTGTCCTGAGGGAACATTCCATCTGTTATAAAACAGAATGCTTTATTTGGGGCACTTTTCGGAAGGGAAACAAAGGGCAAAATTCACAAAACAGCAACTCAATGATACAGCAATTCAACGATTAAACTATTCTGCCAAGACATAAGAGACTCAGGTTCCAGGTCTCAGGGAATTTGAATCCATATCACCCACCATCCAGGAGCATTCCAGAACAACAATTCTGTATGGGTATTCTGGAGTGGCATTATTTCAGTTCCTCATGTTGATGCCATTCCATTTTAGTAAATAATTAACAATCACAGGATCAGGAACTGGAAACCAGCTGTTCTCCACGTGGTTAGAGAGTCATTCTCTCTTTCTCTGAATATCATATAGATATATGATACAAAGTGGTGTCACTCCAATCCAGTGGATTAAAAGAGCTTCCACCTAGAATACCCAGTAGCTGTGTGGTTAAGATACTCACCTGGGAGATAAGAAACCCTGATTCAAATTCCTGCCCTCCATCATGGAGAATGGATTTGACCTTGCATCTCCTGCCAGTCTGGTAAGTGTCCTAACCACTCCAATCACCAAGCTATAGGGTATCCTGGGTAGATCTTATTCAACTTAACTGGTCAAAAGAGACTGAGAGAGAGAGAGAAATGCTCTTTATCTCAAGTCCCTTCTCCAGAAAAATTCTGGTATACTTCATTTTTAGAGGCAATAGTTAAAGAGTAGTCATTGACATCAATGGGACCTGCAGAGTGCTCAGCCTGCCTTTAAATTGTTCTTTTGAAAATCTCAGCCATACCAAATCTTGAAACTTGTATAATTGGATATTTTACAAATTCTCTAACTAACCAGGGATCAAAGTGAACGAAGATCTAACGAAGATCAGCAAGCTTCCTCTGATGAACAGGATCCAATATTTAAATCATATTTAAAACCTCAAAACCTCCTTATTGATATAAAAGAATAAGAGGAGAGTCTATATTCATGCACAAAGATCCTGATTATCTCCTGAGTTGACACTTATGTTATGTAGACATTTGTACATATGGGGTTGACAGCAAAATGAGTATAAAGGCCTGTCATATCAAGACTTTTTCCTCTTGCATGTATTTGCACAGCTGTAAATGTGCACACTGCATAAAAAGAGTGGTAAATAAAAACCAATGTATGCCTATTTAATATTTGAGAAATTCCATTTCCTAAGAGTTAGAAATGAGAACCAAGATATGACATTAATTTTTTTATATTGTGTTAATTCTGTTTGGCTGGAGAAATGTAATTTTCTTTTCAGAAAAGTTAATGTTTACAAATAATTTAACAAAATACAGATATAAGTGGATGTGACATTTTCATGAGTTCCTTCCTAACTGAAGGCCAGACAAAGTGATGGTAAGGGTTTTTCTTTAAGAGAAGAAAAGAAAAAAAGTGACTCATATTTTGGGGCAGGAAGGGAGTTTAAATATTCTTCTATTCTAGGAGGACATGGGTGTTTGAAATACTAGATTTGAAGATGTGTATGTTTTGCTCTGGCAGTCTGGTTCTCTGCTTCCTCTAATTACAGAATGAAGGCAATTAGGCAGAGGAAAATGCTGTCTATAGATTGGAAATTATATGTCTGTATTAGCAGACTTAATATCTCTGTCATCCACGAGAAATACGAAGCACATCCTTTTAGAGGGAGAGGAAGTTAAGTGATTGTTTGTGCTAAAATGACTAATGAAAATTGATCAGAGAAAAAGGGTCCTTGGATGAGCTGAGGACCTTAGGACCATAATGTCCAAATAAAGAACAGAGAATGCAAATACCTGCAAAAAATGTTATGCTGCTTATGTCTTGGTTTGTAACTGATCTAAATGTTTTCTAAAAATGCCCTAAAACTAATTGGTTTCATTATCATTTTATTTATATATACATATATACACATTTATTTGGGGCATAACTAGTAACCTGTAACTATGGGAATGGAGGCTGCCAACACACCTGTGATGACACAGATACTGGTCCTGTGTGTGGTTGTCATCAGAAGTATGCCCTGCACTCAGACGGTCGAACATGCATTGGTAAGTAGTGCTCAAAAGCATGCTTCATTCTATATTCCTAATAGAGTGAGTGTGTGTGTCTGCGTGTGCATCTCCCAGGAGAGCAGAACTATTGTTGAGAAGAGTGTTCAATAGTTGTTTTTGACACAGCAGCAAAGGTCAGACTTTACAAAGACCACTGATGGAAGCACTTATGCATGTTTTATTTCAGTGTTTGTCAATTAACTATCCCTTTGTTATTCTCTTTTTATAAATCTTGTAACTTTTTCATATTGAAAACACAATGGATGAACTCTTTTTCTCTTTACTCATGTGAGTAGTGCCCTGGAACTACTTGTATAAGTATGGTGGACAGGATTCGATCATGATTTTCTTAGCATCAGAGATAACTTTTTAGCTATAAGTTTTCTTCCCAGTTTTTAAATAGGAGTGAAAATAATAATGATTGTGAATAAGCTTCTGGTAAGAGAGTGAGTTGGAAGAAAGGTCTTACAGGAAATGAAGCACCATGGATGATGTCACGCAAATATTTCAGTATTTGTCTGCAGACCCTTCCTCATCCGACCCCCAGTTCTGTTTAACAAAAAGAAGCTTTTTGCCATCGGCACAAGTGAACTCATTTCTGCTCTCAAAATCACATTCTAAAATTACATGATTTTCATCATGGTAATGATTATGTGTGTTTCAATGGTTTATGATACAAAGTGGTGTCACTCCAATCCAGTGGATTAAAAGAAACAAAAAAGCTTAAAATTAGACTCAAGTTCCTAATTTTCTCTTTCCTTTCTCCATACAAAAAAATCTACTTAGCACAATGGGAAATTTTCAGTTAACTTTACTTAGCTTTGGATCAAGCACATGGGCCTTGATCCAGCCTAGGGATCTGTGCCAGCAGACTCTGCCCCTTTGCTGACATAGACTCCACTGATTTCAGATGCGTCTAACCAGACAAATCATCTGATAGGAATGAGGCTGTGGTGTTCCTAACAGCAAAGCTAATCAGGATACAGTGCTTCCTGTGCTTTGTTGTAGATACTACCTTTTCATGGACTTGCAGGATCTATCAGTACTTTTTAATTAAACATAGTGATCTCAGTGTCTTGCAGCTCTTTCATGGAAGGAGCTCTTCCTAGTGACATGAGTTGTGTACGTGAAGGATTTATAGGACTGAGAAGCCCCACTGTTCACATATATTCTTAGGTGGATGATTTCTATTGGCCAGCACATAGATATTCTTCAGAAGGGTGTATATACTGCCCTTTGGGGTTCTGTTTTGTTTTTTACTTTTTTTTCCCCATTTTTGTAACATAATAAATACAACACCATATTACATTCTTTAGTCCTATGATATGTCACATATTACTGCTTCTGTTGATTTTCTTCCCTCTGATTAGTTCTCTTTTAGAATACTTTTTTCATTTGTTTTTATTTATTTTTATATTTTTATTCCTGCTTTCTGGTGATGGTTCCTGATTGCCTGTCTTGTCTGATAACTGAAGTTCATTAATTATTTACAGAACAATAAAACACCTCAAACAAAAGCCTCTATTGCAGCCTGATCCCATCTAGAACTTGTTAAAAAACTTCTTGTTACAACTCAACCATGTAGTGTTGCCACCAATAAAACTTACCAGCCATCTCCTCCTCTTCATTTCAGTGATTCCACTGTTTGCTGTCTTCAGTGGTGTGTATGTTCTGGGCATCACTGCAAGAACGCAAACTTCTGCAATGCCAAATAAATCTTTTTTGACCCTTTGTCTAACATATTTTGTCTTTGTTTGCCTGATTTATTTTTTTAAATAAAGCACCTCCTTTCCTGTATGTATCATTTGATTTACCCCACTGCTGCTTCTCCATTCTTTTCTGTAAAGGAAACTTTCGTTTTTATTTCATTTACTGATCACCTCTTCCCACCTTTGTGACTGTTTCTATGTATTTCTAATGAAGCATAACTCCACTAAAGTCCTTGTTTTACTGGATTGACACATGTACATATAGGATATCAGAAACTACCTGTACAAGTGACTTTGCTGACATCTTGCTTACTGCATGCTTATAAAATGACCTAATCCTATTCTTGCAACATCTCTTTTAGCATTGAATGTTTAGCTAGTAGTGTTTCATAGACAAGCAGGCAACCAGCACTGCCCAAATTGATCTTTTTGTGTTTGTTTGGTTTGTTGTATGGTTTTTTTGTTTTTGTTTCTTGTTTATTTAATTTGCATGCCTTTTGTTTGGTTTTTATACACTGTGTCTATGTGTAGAAGACTATGGCACACCCATGCCCATCCATCACCAGATTCTTTTAGCTCTGTCTATCTGTTTCTATTCTGTGACTGCCTCCTTCAGATCCTGGTGCCAGTGTCAGCCTGAATCACTTTACAGTATGTCTTAAATAGTTTGTTTAACTATTACCTTTGTATTTTAATTCCCGTCATTAACACTGGTCTGGGACACTCATGTTCATTGTCTTGTACTGTAGTCAGACACCTGCTTTATGTATGTTTTCTCATCAATTACTTCAATGTTGATCATTCCTCTTCCTTTTCCTCCTCCCCCAAAATGCCCTTTAATTTTTTTCTGGGATTTCAAATGGAATTAACTCTCTAATGGGGATTTAGTGCTTTCATGGCTTGCTTCTTGGCTTTGGCTGTGCCATGCCAAGAAACTGTCTTAGGCACTGGAAAATTGGGCTTGTGATTAACCAACTGCTCCATGTTTGTCCCTTACTTGTGTTTTAGAGAAGGATGAGGCTGCAATTGAGAGTTCTGAGTACAATGCCACGTCAGTAGCTGATGTGGACAAGCGGGTGAAACGGCGGCTACTTATGGGTAACACTTTTCTTCCACTTCCTTTGTTGTGCTCTCACTTTTGTCTGTATGTGTGTGGGGGGTTCTTTTTTTAGTTTTTCTTCAATTGCTTAATTTATTTCATCTATGGTATGAGGTCACCATTTTTTTAAGTTTTCATCTTCTATCACACAACTTCATGTCTTGTTTTTAAAACTTTTTTTTCCTAACACTGCAGCTTTAATGTTCAATTTCTTCTGCATAGAAAGATACTTTTACCATTAATCTCACTTACATTTTGCAAACTACTACTTACATGAGGTTTGTGTGTGATTGTGTGTATGTGTTGCTCTAGGGTTCACATAAAATCTCATGTGTCAGACCTGCCTTTTGGTTTAAAAGTAGATGACAATGTTATAGTACAATGCTCTTTTACTTGTTATATGAATTGCTGTATTTATTTAGTCAAGTTTTTTCAGTACACTTGTTTGAAATATAAATGTTATTACTGGGAATTAATTTATGTTCCTAACATTAATATGTGGTAACCACTAAAAGATTTTTCTCTAGGGATTAGCGAGCTTCAGTATGATCATCTCTCAAGCCTAAAGCATGGTTTGTTTCTCATCGTTATACATTAAATTGTGGAAGAAGAACTGATAGGATGAAGAAATACAGTGAAAAATTAAGATACTTCTTTAGCTTCTATTGCTCACCCACTGTTCAACTTCCAAATGCATTGTCTTGTTCCTAATACACATATGGCCATTACTGATTATCTTCTTGCAAGTAAGATGGAAGCTTCTATTTTTGATGGTTATAATAAATTGTGATATGTGGATAAGCAGTCCCTTTGCTTTACTAAATGAGTTGAACAGCTGGATCTCTATCATGTTTTTATTCATATGACAAATGCTATTGAACAGTCTGGATTCCTAAACTGTACTAGTATTTTAGAAACATCTAGTCAATTTGCCAGTTAGTTATGATGCATTAAGCTTCAAGCAGAAGGGCTATACAAGATTGTAAGTGTTATTAGTATTCTGAAAAAAATACTAAATTGACATCCTTTGAGACTGGAATTCTATATCCATAGGAGAGAGAAAGCATTTGAAAAGCCAGTTCCCTGTCAGATATGATCCCAGTACTAATGGGTGGTCAGCCCTATCTATGACTCTTAGCTTTGATCAGGAGAGACTACACTTAGAAGATAGTGTGTCTAGCTCCTCTGCCAATTACATGAAGACATTTCAGGTAGAATAGGGACTAGGGCTGCGTGAAGCTTCAGTAGCTGATTCAATTTAGAGGTGATTCGGCCCGATTCGGCAGCCGAATCACCAAATCTGAATTGAATTGGGAGACCCATTAAAAGGTCCTGTGGCAGGGTACTGTTGGCGCCTGCCACTTTAAGGGCTGGAGCAGGCAGCAGCCAGATGCTTGGGTACGGTGGTCATTTTGAGACCCAGATTATCTATAGGGTGAAGCAGCAGTTTGCTGCTGGCAGCCATGAGAGAGACATCAGCTGGCAGAGCTGAGGCTCAGGAACAGCTTGGGGGTTTATGGGCTGGGGCTATGGGGATGGAGGAGGCTCTTAGTTCTGGGCATCACCTAAAACTGCACCCTGCCAGGGATGGGTGGCCTGGTAGGGCTCCTGGTGGTGCGGGAGCCCCCAGGAAATGCCAGCCCAGTTATCACCCTGGTAAAACGTGGGTCAAGGTGCCTTAATAACCCCAGCTCCCACAACCAGGTGGTTAACCCCGTAGTAGGGCCCAAGAAAGCAGACGCATGTAAGAGGGTGTGGGCTAGTTGCTCAGAAGCTTGACTTGAGGCACCCTCGACTGGTCAGTGCTGAGGCCAGGACCAGAGGGGTCAAAAGGACCAGGGACCCACAGTGAGGGATGCCCAGAGCTGAGAGTCTGCAGTTCCAACTGGCCTTGGAGGTGAGGCTAGGTCCTGTGTGGCCAAAGGCCTGGGGGGGAAGGGGGCACACCCAAGAGGGGGAAGAGTGCAGGGAGCTAGGTAGCCTAGAATGAGGGCAGAGTAGGCCGCCTGATTAGGAGGGATCTAATTGGGGTCCAGACCACAGTGGTGTGGAGCCCGGTGTGGAGCTGGAGATGTCAAGAATTTAGATGTCATCTTCGAGGCATGGACTGTGACCTAAGGGAGGTTCTGAGCTGCAAATAGCACCCCTGGCATTGGGGCAGGAAATGGGCAGCCTCCCGCCTAATTAACACCATAATTATGTATCATCAAGGTGTGGCAGGAAAGAAAGGCGGGCAGTTAACTCAGAAACAGGTGGGCGGGTCAAGTTCTAACCAGCGCAAGGACAGCCCCCCTGATACAGGTCTGAATCAAATCAGAAACCTCTGAATCGATTCAGAGATTTGGCCATAGACTAAACAGGCAGCAGTCCTCACTACACTGGACGCAGCTGCCTCCAGCTGGTAAGTCTGTTGTGGTGAGCAGAGGGGGGAGAGAAGAGGTGTGGAGAGGGCAAATGAATGCCCCCACAGGGGGCTGGTGGGCACAGGACTTGGAGAGGGGGACTCCCGCCACTGCACACCATCATGCACCACCAATCTGGGAGGGCATGGGAACGGGCATGTGTCTCCGGATCTACGTGGTGTGGTCTGGGCTGGGCTGCACTCTGGGAGGCTAGCCCCAGTTGCCCACTGCTGGGCTGCACTCTATGGGTAGGGCAGAGCCAGGGTTGCACTCTGGGCAGCAAGTACCCATTGCCAGAATGCACTCCGTGGGGCAGGCAAAGCCAGGGCTGCACTCTGGGAGGCTAGCCCTAGCTGCCTGCTGGCAGGCTGCACTCCATGGGATGGGCCAAGCCAAGGCTGTGCTCCAGGTGGCAAGCCCCCGCTGCCAGGCTGCACCCTGTGGGCTGGGCAAAGCCAGGGCTGTGCTCCGGGAAGCTAACCCCAGCCGCCCGCCACCAGGCTGCACTCCACAGGGCAGGTAGAGCCAGGGCTGAGCCCCAGCCGCAGCCTGGAGCATAGCCCTGGCTCCACCCGCCCTGCAGAGCACAGTGGAGCAAGGGCTATGGGGGGGCTGCAGCTGCCCTAAAATCCCACATAGCCCCTGCCACCAGCCCATCCCATAGCCTCTCCCTGATCTGGGTGCAAGCGCCTGCTACTATGCCCTGCCGCTGCTCACCCAACCAGGGCGAAGCCGTGGCTTGTCTGGGAGGTGCAGGGAGGCTGGGCGAGTGGTGGGAGGGCATAGCCCCCACTCCCAGTGCCTTTTGCCACCCTTCCAGAGCCCAGCCCAGCCTGCCTTGTGCAGATCCAGGGGCACACACCCACTCCCATGCCCTCCCGGACCAGTGATGCATAGTGATGTGCAGTGGTGGGAGCTCCCCTCCCCGAGTCCCACGCCCCGCCGCCCCAGCTGGGCAGCTTATCCCAGCCCCAATCCCTCCCTCACTGGGGGGGTGCTGATATGCCCCCCCATGCCCCTTCCCTCCCCCCTCTGCCCACCACAACAGACTTTCCAGCTGGAGGCAGCTATGTCCAGCGTGGTGAGGACTGCTGCCTGTTTAAGCTATGGCCAAATCTCTAAATCAGCACCAAATCTTCGGATCCGAATTGGCCAGATCAAATCAGGACAGTTAATCAAATCACTGAATTGAATCACTGTCCCCCCAAATCAGCCAAATCCGAAAACAAATCGAATACTTGCCACTTCACACAGGCCTAATAGGGACAGAACCCCAGTCTCTAATCTAACAGCTAATGTTCATCCCTTTGCCGGACTATCTTTCAGCAAAACCATCCCAACTTAGGTATGTCTGTAACCTAGACCAGTGCTATCCACCTTCAGGTCACCATCCAAGTCTACCCCCACTGT
Source organism: Alligator mississippiensis (assembly GCF_030867095.1). Lineage (NCBI taxonomy): Eukaryota > Metazoa > Chordata > Crocodylia > Alligatoridae > Alligator > Alligator mississippiensis. The sequence goes on along the minus strand of NC_081827.1, from coordinate 130,590,846 downwards.
ATGTGCAGCCCAGCTCCCCCCTCTCCCACCCCTGCCACACAAGTAGCCACCCTCAGGCCCCTCCCAGCCATGCATATTACACAAGCAGCCCACCTGCATCATGGGCAGCCTGGCTGCATCCTTTGTTATGCATGCACTACTTGTAGCCCAACACCTTCCCCCACTTTGTTCACAGCATGGGCAGACTGCCCCCCTTCTGCTGTGCTGCCCTTCCTCCAGAAGTAGAGACAAAGGCCAGAAGCCAGAAGATGGAGGGAGCCTGGAGACCCCAGCTGCCATAGTCACGGAGGCAGTGAGCAGTTAGAACCAGGCAGGAGCTCACAAGCTTCATGTTAACCCCTCAAAGGCCCCATGCAGGCAGCAGCCCACCAGTTAGACAGCCCTGGCCTAGATTAATACAGTGTGGGTGCATCTACATGTGCTATTAGAGTGCAGACATAAACTCTGGTGCAGTTTGTACCTGAGTCAGCTGCTCCTGGGCACAGCATTTACATGTGTGCCTGGAACCACTGCAGTCTGAGCCAGTGGGGAGCAGCCCTGGGCTGGCAGAGGGCAGTACTATCGTATGGCAGAGTGAATTTACTGCATCTTAATACCAGTACACATGTAGACTATGGTGCTTTACTGCTGAGCTAATTAGTCGGCTCTGCAGTAAAGCACATATGGAGATGCACCCTGTGGGTAGGCAAAAAACTAATATCTTCTAAAATTACCTCCAGGGTAACTCATCATCATGGCCATTTTGCCTGTAACAAGGAGTTTTCACACAGTCTTTCATAATATCTAAGCCAAGTGCTTTTGACCTTTATGCCTCCCCGTGTATCACTCCAGTGAGGACTACCAGATTTGGAATAGAAATTCCCCCCATCCTCAACCAGGAAATTTCACTGAATGGCTTTCTCTGCTCTGTGAATTCAGAAGCAATCTGTATATTTCTGTTCACTCAGTTCATTAACCATTTCTTTACTCCCACATAATCCATCACCACCCTCAAGAAAAGGGGATACACATATTTATTTATCTAGATGGCCTCTTGGCCCATCTTCATCTTCAGGAAAGCTTCTTGTTATTTGCAACCTTTTCATTACTCTAGAAAGAGACCTCTTTGGTCCCCACTCGAGATCTCATCTCCTTGGGTCACAGATTTCTTATTATTAGGCGCATGGACCTATTGCTTGATTCCAGGGAGAAGATGCTTCACAATATTATCTGGGATTGTCTACTAAATTAGGACTTTCCACTTACAATAGCCCTTCATCTCAATGAAGTTCACTCAGCACCCTTCTATAACAGAATCCGACCAGTGCTCCCAAGGAGCCTCTGGATGACCATGGTCCTTTAATCACTAGGGTTCAAAATGTCATGGTTTTTAGTTTCTAGATCGCCAAATATTTCTCCTTGGTCTATGAAGAACCTATCCAAAGTCAAACCTGTTGTATCCTACTTAAAAAGATTTATGGTAAATGCTAATCTTTAGTGCAAGGCATGACCATAATGAAGAGACAAAATTCACAAGAAAGCCTAAAGCTTTCTAGAGTTTATGATTATGTCGTTGGGTTTTCAACACTTCCTGTCTCAGATATTCTTCTAAGAGATCCTGATAAAGTTTTAGTTTTCAGATAGCAACAACCCCTCTATAGCCACATTATAAAGGGGTAGATAGGCACTATATATAACTCTATTGGCACATCTACACATGCATTTAAGTGTGACTAAATTTAATGCACATTAAGCTAATGCGCATTAAGCAATTTTTGGCAGGTGTCTACATCTGCGGGGACTTGGCACTAAAGTTAGTGCCAGGTTACATCTATACATACATTAATGCGCTTTAACTAATCATGCCTAAATTTGATACCTGCATCTGTAAGTATCAAATTTAGGTGTGATTAGCCTAATTTCACCATTTTTAATGCACATGAAGGGCATGCACATGTAGACATGCTTCCATAATGCGCATTAAATTAGGCTAATCCATTTTAACATGTCTTGTGTAGACACACCCATAGAGTGGTACTACTCTTTCTTTGACTGTAAAGAATATGAATCCTATTGTGGCAGAGCACAGGGTGTCTCTGCCACTTTAAGGGCCTGGAGCTGGCAGCCTCCAGATGCCTGATTAGGGCAGCCATTTTGAGGCTTAGGCTGCTTATATAAACAAGGCAGTGTGGCTGCAGGAGGTCAGGCAGCAACATTGCCTGGCTGTAGGGCTGCTGTGAACGATCCGGAGGTAAGGGGGAGCTGCAAGGGGTTGGCAGGAGGTCCTGGTCCTGGTCCTGGTCCTGGTCCTGGTCCTGGTCCTGGTCCTGGTCCTGGTCCTGGTCCTGGTCCTGGTCCTGGTCCTGGTCCTGGTCCTGGTCCTGGGCATGACCTGAAACTGCACCCTGCCGGGAGTGGGTGGTCTGGTGGGGCTCTCAGTGGTGCGGGAGCCCCCAGGAAATGCCAGGCCAGTTACTACCCTGGTGAAAGGCAGGTCGGGGCACCTTAACCCCTAGCTTCCACCACCACTGGGTGGGTTACCCATGTGTTTGTTGGGTGGGGCCAGATGGGCCAGTGTTGTGAGGGGCCCAGAGAGGGTGGACCCTGAGAGTGGGAGTGATGTGGGGGTGGTGCTGCGGTTGCCCCCGAGAGGACGGGGAGTAGTGGCAAGGTGAGGCCCAGTGACAGAGTGAGCGGCTAGAGAGACCCAGCCCGAAGGGGAGAGTACCCTCGACTGGCCCAAGCTGGGGCCAGGACTACGGTAGTCAAAAGGGCCGGGGGCCCACCGCGAGGGACGCCCAAGAGCCGGGGGCCTGGGGTCCCGACTGGCCTGGAGGTGGGCCAGGGCAGGTAGCCGAAGGTTCCGGGGGAACCACACCCAAGAGGGGAAGATAGCTTCGGGGGGGCTAAATAGCCCGGATGATGGCGGAGTGGCCGCCTGATCGGAAGGATCGTAGAGGGGTCCTGTTAGGACGGTTCTGGGGCCCAGTATGGGGCCGGTGATTATAGTAACACCATGATGCCATCTGCGAGGCTTGGGCTGTGGTATTAGGGGAGGTCGGAGCCGCAGAACGCCCCTGGCATCGGGGCACTACAATGGGCAGCGTCCCGCTTAATTAACATCGACATATGAATCAATTATCATCAAAGGCGTGGCGGGCGAGAAGCGGGCGGCTGCCCGGAGACAGGTGGGCGGGCCACGAAGAGCTCGGCCCTGAGTAGGCCTCCTGTCACGGTGACAGGCGGGCGGGCCACAGAGTTCGGCCCCAGGAAGGCCCCCTGTCACACCTATACATCTAAAGACTTCATCCTACTATCTGTCAACTGCTTACCTTACATTTCACTGACTCTTTTGCTCCAAACTCAGTGATATGCAGTCTTGAAAAATGAAGTCTTTTTTATATGTTCACCTCCCCCCATATCATGTGCATCTTCCAGAAAGTTTGAAGGGTTCAAGGTAAAGTTGTCTCCTTTGTGCTGCAGAACTGTAAACCCTGTCCCAGCCTAGCAGTCTTTGGCCACGATGTCCCTAATTCTGACTAGAGCTATTTAGGAATTTTCTGTTGAAAATACTGTGGAAACCTGCTAAATTGTTAATTGGAATCATCCAGAGAGAGACTGCCATCAAAGAACAGTGAGTAGGCTAATGGCTAAGACATTCATCTAGGTAGTGGAAGACCCAAGTTCAAGACTCCTTTTCTAATGAGTTAGTTCCTGCTCACCAGGTGAATACTCTAATCACTTGGTTTTAGAATCACTCTCCAATTAAAGCTATTCTACTTTGTAAAAATAATTAAATATGTATTGGCCCAAAGAAGAGGACTACGTTTCCAGCCTTGTTGTTGGGGCATTCATCTAGGATTAGAAAATTCAGGTTCAAATTTCAGAGGGACTTGAACCTGAGTATCCCACAGACCAAGGGAATGCTGTAAAAATCAAGTGACTGAGTGTTGGGTGGTCACTCCCTTTGGCTTTTTACAAAAAAAAAAAAAAATCGAAAGCTCTTGGCTTTGGTCTATTTTAGAACATCTTCTTTGTTTTTCTCTCTAAATCAGAATTTTTTTTTTCTTCCTATATTCCTGACTTTCCTGTCCCTAGCAGCATGGAGGTTGACAGGTTATATTTTTAAGTGTTCAACTACTCTTCCAAGCTAGTTAATTTTCTGTTGCAATAAAGGCTTATCAACATTTCTGGTTTATTTTACGTCAGTATCACCTTTTTGAATACATACTTCAACTCCAGGATTTGTTATGCTCCTAGAGCTATTATTGAGCAGTTTAAAAAATAAGGCTTGAATTACTACTATCAAATGACAAATTTAAGGTCAAGGAGTACCCAATCTCAAAAGACTGAGCATCAGCTTTAATATTTCTTATTTCTTTCAATCAACAAGATACTTGTTCACATCGTTCAGGGACCAGTTGCCAAAAGTAACCTCAACTTCTGTTCTTAGCTATGTAACCAAGACTCTTGAACTCTTCAGGTCAATTTTCCTTTACTACCTTATACTTCATTTCTTTCCTCATTATCATCACTTCAGTTGATATAGTGAATTAATTGTGTGTTACTTCCTATAAACAAGTTTTCTTTTCCTCAAGCCTTGGTTGACAAGCAAGTCTCTGAACTCCTCTAGAATCCCTCCCAGTTACTAGCATCAATTCACTTTTCCATATGAAATCAGGTGACCCAGTGCCAACCTCCCCAATCATTACCTATGTTCTACATTATCTAGTAAATTTATATAAGTTCTCCCTTTAGAAAGTTTGAAATTCTTTTAAATTGTAATAAAGAAGTTCAAAAAGTTTTTATGCCCCTTATTCAGGTGGATTAGGATTCAATTAAATATTCACAAAACCCCTGTGATACACTTTATCATATCTTTAGCACTCCCTGCGCACATAAATGGGACTTTGTACGATGAAACATGCAAGGCTAAAGCATTCACATTTTCACACGGTAACATAAAATGGCTACAGGAACCTCACATCACTGTCAGATGAATAATTTTCTTGCCATCCTGAAATTGCAGCAAAGTACCAACTGAAAAGCAAGGCTAAGAGAGCAAAGATTATTAGCATTTAATCATTGTTGTCCTTGTTCTACAAGTTTTCCTTCCTATATGACATTATTATGTTTCCTGTGTATGAAGTTCATTTAGTTTCTTCTTGTTCCTGTTCATTCATATAGCTATGTGTTAGTATTTTTCCTTCACCATGCTGTTCTTCTGATTGCTGCTTCCTTGTAGTTTCAGAATTTCCATGAAAATGGAATAGTTCTATCATAACTGAAAATGTATAATCTTTCACAATTCAGTTTGACAAAAACAGCTAGTCTAAGCAGTCTCTCCATAGTGAAGAGAAATGTGATTATGATTCTTCATAGGGCCTGGTCAATAGCTACTGATTTGTAAATTGAGGGAGGGGGATGTTAGAGAAGATCAATTCAGTGGTAATAATAGTAAGGATGGCAGAACTTCTTATTCCTAGCAAAACAGATAAATACTACCCATTGCATGCAAGTAGCAGAATAACAGATTACCAGAACTCCCTTGCCTAATATCTCTTCAGGCCATGGCATATTCTGTCTATTCTGGAGTAGCAGGATAGTAGTGATATGCCGTGTATACTGCACATGTGCAGCCATGATGATTTTCTCATTGCATTCTAACAGTTCTGCCCAAGCCAGGGATCACAGATTCTAAATTGGCATGCAGCTCATGAATCAAGCTCTTTGAGATGTACTAGCTCGTTGAGATGTACTATGTCTTTTCCTTTCCTTTTCACCTAGGGAAACCCTTGTTTTTCCTTCTTTCCTTCCCTGCCATGTATTTTTTTTCAGCAATCTGTAGCAATAATATACACGTCATACTAGGGGGGTCTCCAAGAAGCCTGAAATTCAGCTGACATAAGAAGCAACGGTCATAAGTGAAGGCCCTGTCTCTCTGTCCCATTCTGCATGTCTCCCCCTATCTAAATACAAATACATTTTGGATGTCAGGAAATACTTATTTTGGGGGTGGGAGGGAGGTTCCACCTAATTTTAAGTCAAGTTCTTATGTCAGCTGAATTTCAGGCTTCTTGGAGACCTCCCCTAGTATGACGTGTATATTATTGCTACAGTTTGAATGTTTGACACCCAGCTTAAGTAGTCTTTGTTAGCTAAATGTGGTCAGAGTACTGACCTATATGCATTGTGATTGGGGGGGTGGACAAAAACTCTTACCCAGGGTAAAACATCCCAGAGTAAGAGAGAGACCTATATAAATGCAAGAGTGCATCTACTCAAAGGCCCTGTGTACTGTGTCATTGCTAGTAGGGCTGTGCAAAGCTTTGGTCCCTGATTCAATTCAGTGGAGATTCAGCCTGATTCAGTGGCTGAATCTCTGAATCCGAATCAACTCAGAGGACCCTTTAATCTCTCTGAATCAAATCAGAACCCTCCGAATCAATCTGGAGAGATTCAAAAAGGTTAGGAGATTCAGACATAGAGACCGCTTTAAATGTTTTTTCTACATAGGTAGCAGGGACTTGTGAATGCTGTGATGCTGGGGCACATGGAGTGTCCTACAGAAGTATGGGCGGCTCCCCAGCGCACTTAACAGCAGACCCAGACCCAGTCCACTTCTGGGTCCTCCTGGGAGCACACTGGGGGGCCCCACTGCACCCCCCGGCGTGGTGGGGGGGGCCCAGTGCTCTCCCCAGCCAACCCAGAAGTGAACTTGAACCACTTCCAGTCCACTTCTGGGTTCGCCGCCGAGCACTTGGAGGGCCCCCCAGCACTCCTGTGGGATGCTCCATGTGCCCCAGCATCACAGCAATCATGAGCCATGCCTGCTACCTCAAGGTATGTAGAAAAAACTTTTAAAGCTGTGTCTATGTCCAAATCGCTGATTCTCTGAATCAGCATCAAATCTTCAGATTCAGCGGAATCAAATCAAGGACAGTGATCCGAATCAACAGATCGAATCACTGCCCCTGATTCAGGCCAAATCTGAATCAAATAGGGCCCGCTTTGCACACCCCTAATTGCTAACAGTGAGGGAGGCAGGGTTTGTTTGGCACTAAGCATAGGTAGCAGCAGCGCCACAGCGGACTCAGTGGACCTAGTGACATGCCAGTATGACTCTTATTTGACTTTTGGCTTTGGTTTAGGATCAAGAAAGATGTTTTTGTTGACTTTAAAAGGTGTATCCAATTTGACCCCACCTTACATCTCTGCCTCTGTTAGCAATAACAATGTTTGAGACAGCCTTTTTTCTCTACTCCCTTAAGTTTCATAAATTCATTTTTGGCCACTGAAAACAGGGACCAATAGCACTGAACTGAGCAAGGCATGCTGCTGGCTGGTACACTGCCTGTGTCCCCTGCATAATTGTTCCAGTACCCCAACACTGCATTATCAGCTATGTAACTGTCATTCTTTCCTTTGAAAGACTACCCATTAGGATGAATATTTAGGAGGAGAAGGATTAAAATAAACAAAGAAAACCCACTGTCACTTGTAACCTAGCCATGCTTTGATTTCACACTTTAGCCTTCTATAGCAAATAACTTCCATTTTAAATTTTTGTCTTGGAAACCTGTTTTCGTTTTTTAAGTTACATATGGCTTAATTCCAAAATCACTTTCGTAATCCAAATTACCAGTGCCAACAAAATGGGGTTTAGGTGCTACAATAGTACAGATAAGGAAACTTTTAGGAATTCTTTATGTTAAAAAGTCCATTTTTCTTGTCGCGAAACCCCACCTCACATAGCTCTTTTTAAATTTAAATATATTTAAATAATGCCTCTTTTCTACAAAAAAAAAAAAAAGCATTCTTAATTTCAAATGTTACCCACTCACATACACCATTCCCAGACCACAACTGCAGTTCTGCTTATTGGCCCATGGCAAGGTACTTTTGCCTGATATAAATCTACTGAGAATCAAGGCAGGGAGTAAAGAATATAACGAGGAAGGAGGAGGCAGTACTGTGACAGCCATCAAGTGCCATGTACGTATATTACCATTGCATTTCTCTGCCTACTTTTGTTTAAACTGCCCATGCATTTGGCTCATTTCAGACAGCTTTAATTTTCTTTCACTTGGGAATAATTTTTCTCACAAACACACCATCATTATGATCTCCATTTTACACAGGATAAGGTACAGACATTTCATTTAAGAGCAAATGCTTATTTTAATGTGACTAGATCTATCATGCAGGCTATACTTCTGAACCTTTAATTTATTAAGCATAAGAAGACAATCCTTTTCACTGCAAAGTTCTGTGTTTCAAAAGGAGTATTTCAGAAATCTTGTACAAAATTGAGGCCAAGTAGAGCATGACACAGGATTCGACTCAGAATACTATTAGCCAAGTTTTGGACTTTGCAACAGCTCTTTTGTAGTGCTGGAACAATGCTATTTATGGGTGTCCTAAATAAACAGTTAAGGATTTCCTCCAACCTAAGAAAGTCTTCAGCTGGCTTTATTTCAGGCCTTCTTGGCTCTCCCAGTCTGGGACATGTTTTGCGGGCAAAGCTGGAGTGCACTGTTAGCATGACGACACTTGGGCAATGGCTATCTCCTGGTAGAGGGTCCCCTAAAGTATCAGCTTGCTCCAACTTGCACTGAAGTCCCTGTCAGGTAAACCAGTCAAGTATGGAAACTGGCCAAGATCCACCTTTGCTTACTTTTCTCACTCGCAGTGAGTTGTCCTTTGATACAGGTGTGTATATAGCCCTGTACATTTTCACACATGTACACACACACACACACAAGCCTAAGTAGTTTTGCTCCTAACTGGTTTTGAGAATTTAGGGAAAAAAACATTTTTTCTAAGGGAGTCCTATTCATCTGTGTTAGCAAACATGAGAGTAGTCTATTCAATTTTGGACTTTCCTATAGCTGTCTTTAATAAACATTTATATATAAATTGTCTTTGTAGAGAAAAGCTACAGATATCAGTTATGCCTAAAAGATAAGCTTTCCTTAAGCTCAAAAAATATTAAAGCAATCAACATTTCTTACTTGTAGAGGTGCCTCCTCTTTGTGGCGTGGACAAATGGCCTATATTTCTCACCAAACTCATACAAGGCAGTTTCTGTGGACAGCCCTCTTCAGGATGTGGGTAGGCAAGCTGTCTCCTTTGTTGACCAATTCACCAACCTCTATCTGGCCACTTCCCATAAGCAAAAATTCCAACAGAGTTATTCCCTCTGGACTCTCTAAAATCTAAGGGTATGGTTTGCACCATTAAAGCAGGGAGGATCAACTATAGAACGTACCCTCTAAAATGTTGCAGAATGTGATGTTTACTCTTGTTCTAGAACTTTCCAGCTGTCTCATAGAAGGTAACAGAGAAATATAAAACGGCTGTGGAATTCCACATATTTGTTTAAGAGTCCTCTGAAATTACATAGCCTTTGAAATTCTATAGGATTTTAAGAATAATTTCTATCATACCCTCCATCCTTTTTACCTAATTTCTATTCCTTTAATCCTCATTAAATTCTTTAGAACTTTAGAGTTGGTTTGCATTCCCTTGAGCTTCATATTACAGATCCTTCCCTCAAAACCAGACACTAATTATAGCCAAAGTGAGAAAATATAGCATTGACTATATCCTTTGCATTACAAAGATCTCTCACATGAATTCAATATTGTTTGTTTCAGGTGATGTCTTTATAGCACAGAAGCAGCTGCCAGCCTTTAGAAACCTGATCAATCACATCACACTCAAGACTCCTCAAGTATCACTTTGCAAAACTGTGCATATACCCAGGACTACTCTTGTCATGTCCATACATTACTACAGATATCCCTTATTTCACTATAAACACACATAAATTACTATAAACACTTTGTCCACTGCACAAAGTCTTGAAACACAATAAAACCATTGACAAAGTTTGTAATAAGGACTTTGGGGGTGATGAAAAAAAATGATGAGATTGTACTATTAGAGGTTTACTTTTACTAGCTAGCTTTCCTTTTTCTTCCATTTAATATTTACATGATGGAAATGTCTATATATATATATATATATATATATATATATATATATATATATATATATATATATATATATATAGGTAAATTAAGGCATAATACAGAACAGCTCTTCAAAGTATTCCCACTGGTTAAGAATGACTTTGAGGCATACACATGCTTGAAAGTCACTCTTGCAGAATCATTATTGGTATTTCTGCTGTGTAACAAGCATTAGATATTTTTTTTATCTAGATAGGGAGCACTTCAGGTATATTATGAGGCTACTTATTTGAAAGCAGTTGGGGTACATTTAAAAAAAACAAGACACATGAATTCAGCGGCAGGTTTCCAGCACAAAAGACCTTTCAGTGGAAGGAGAATTTTCTTCTCTTAGTCCTGCCATATAACTGCCCGTATACCTGAACTCCTGTTCAGCTGAAGCAATGAAAAAACCCCCAGTCTGACGGCAAATGCTGTTCTCAGCTGAACTTGGTGCTGAAGTATTCCATTTCTTTGTTCTAGCTTCTTTTAACTGCTCTTCATTGCACTGTCACAACCCATTTTTAATACATGATTATACCCTGAAAAGTGACAGCACAAATTGGCTTCATCTGTGATGACATGCTTTGGAACACAGCCCTTTATAGACAATTCTTCAGGGTCCACCGAGTCAGGGTCCATTGTTAAAGGCAAGAGCTAAACTCATCCCTAAATTAATTTCATTAACTTCAATAATGAAGTTACTGAAACATTACATTACGTTAACTTCAGTTACAGGCCATGTGCAGACATTCAGTTTCTCCTGGGAGAGTTGCTGTTCTTCCACTAGAAACCATGAGTTCTCTCAGTTGGCTGCTCCAAGAGAATAATAACCCAGGAAAAACCACAGTTAAATGGCTTCTAAGAGAGTTTCTCCTAGAAATGAGAACTTATATACATGTATCTTCTGAGAGAAGCTGCGGCACAGTCTTTCAAAATCTGTGTGTTTTGCTCCCAGCCCCCTCCCAGTGTTCACGTCCTACACGTGCAAATAATGTGAGATCAGTTTACTGTAGAGTAAATTTCTCTAAACTGATCCAGGCAGGGGTCTAGACATAAAGGGTCCCAGAAGCAGATTTGCTGCTCATGGCACCAGCCCCCTGCAGCAGCTATGGGGAGCTCTAGGCTCCCCCTGGGTGCTAGCCCAGGGGCTGGCAGGAAGCATGGGGCCAGAAGACAGCTTTCTTCTGGAGGGGGCTGGGACATTTCTCCCTGCCCTGGGAGGCTGCTTGCTACTAGGGCGGGCTCCACCACTGGACCCGTGGGAGGAACAATGTCCCCCTGCTCCAGCAGGAGGGAGCTCCTGGCCCCAGCTCCCCAGTCAGGGGCAGGGGACTCAGAAAGAGCTGCGGGGTGGGGGGGCAGGTCCACCCCTGGAGCTCTTTCCAAGTTCCGCACCTCAATCATCCAATCAGGGCACAGAGCCAGGACCTGCTTCTGACCATGACAGTTCCCAAACCCTGCTCTGCAATTGTGGGGCAGGGGGTGGAGAGCCTGCTCACTTCCCAGCTCTACAATGGCAGAGCTGGACAGGGAAAAGGCTCTCCAGACCCCACCAGCAGGGAGCTCCCAGCCCCAGGTCCATGGTTGGGGAGCAGGGGCTGGGAGATCTTCATCTCCCAGCACCAGCTCTGTGGTTGCAGGACATAAGCTTGGAGATCCTTCTCTCCCAGTGCCAGCTCCATGACCACAAATCTGGCACTGGAAGAGAAGGATCTCACAGCCCCAGGCCTGCAACCATGGAGCTGGCACTGGGAGATAAAGATCTCCCAGCTTAGGTCCCACAACCAAAGATAAGGATCTCCCAGCCTGGGTCCCACCACCATGGGACTCAGGCTGGGAGATAAGGATCTCCCAGCTCTAACCCCATGATTGTGGTGTGGAGTCTGGGAGCTCCCTGCTGCCAGGGCAGGAGGACATTGTCCCTGTGTCCCAGCAGTAGGCAACTCCCAGGGGCAAGGAGGAATCCGCCGCTCCCTGCTGCCCAGCTGAGTGGGAGTACACTTACTCCTAGTCAGGGGTCTATGCGTGTGCTACTGTGCAGTTACTAGTCTTGAGTAAATTTGCTACTTGCATTTGCAGGTAGCAAATTTACTTGCAATTAGAGCCGATTACTGTGCAGTAAGCATCTGCACATGTAGATGCAGATGCTTACTGCACCGTTATTAGCTCTACTGTGTAGTAAAGCATATCATGTAGACATGCCCTGTGTGTCACTCTACCTGGACTCTACTGCTACACCCAGGCAGGCAGACCCTTCACAATCTCCTCATTGTGCTGCAGGGAGACATAGCCTGCAAGACAGTCTGAGTCTGCCAATCAGGGGTACCCTGTGCAGGCCTGTCATCTGTTGCCAGGCAGATTGGGACCCTGCAGAGCAGGCACAGATGTGTGCGCAGGAGTCCACTGGCTGCACAGTGGCTCAGCAATGAAACATTTGTCCAAGAGTCTCTGGATAAGTTTTTCTACCAAGTAAATGAACCCAGGAGAATTCTCCCAGATCATTTGAATGTGTGTACACAGGCATAGAAAGAATTAATTTTATCCAGAGAATTCAGTTAGGACAATTTGTCAAGGATTGCCCATGGGATCTCATTACTTCTTCATTTAAAAAATGAAGAATATCCCTATAAATTCGGACCTTACTAAATCGTTGCAGAAGTACGCTGCACAATGGCTCCTTTAATTTTGCTCTTTTTGCTGTGTGACCCTCCTGCTGCTGATTGGCCAAGGGGCCCTAGTGGCATTGCCACTTGCTGCTGATCATCTGGGAGGCAAAAAAGGCCATTTTAAATATGCTGTGGTTTTTGCCTCCTACTGGTGATTGGCCAAGGGGCCCCCACAACACCGCTACATGCCACTGATTGGCCAGGCAGGTGGCAAAAACAGAAAAATTAAAGAAGCTGCTGCTCTGCACATTTCTGCTATGATTTACCTATGTCTCTACCTGTAAATCAAACATCATGAAGTATGTAAATACTATTTTGATGCAAAATGCTGAAATCATTGGAAATGTAAACTAGGGATGAATTTGGCCCAATCTGTTAAATCTCAAATTCTACAGAAATTAGCCATCAAATCATGTGTGATGTTTATGTAGATAGAAAATAAATGTATTTAAATAATAAATGTGTTTAAAAAAGGAACAAGGGAGAAGGTCTTCTGGTTCTATTCATAGCTCTAGTTTTACTATTTGACTTTGGGCTTATTCTTTCTGGCATGGGTTTTCAGGGAGTTATAAATCCAGCTCTCATTGATTTTAATATTAATTGTGCATCTAATTGTCTAAGGCACCTTTGAAATTCCCACTCTGTGGGCTTTTCTATTTTGCAAATTAGGCTTCTAAAAGGAAGCTACCTTCCTACTTAATCACAGAGCAACTATATAGTTGCAGTTCCTCAGTAAGAGAGTGTTTGTCCACATGCTGTTAATTTGAACTAGGCTTACTGTGCAGTAAAAATACTGTACAGTAAGCCTACCCAGGAGATGTCTACATGTGCTCCCACTTGGGAGCAGATTTGCACCCACCTTGCTCTGCCTTCCTGCAGCAACCAGGTGGAGCTCCAGCTGGTCCCCATGTGCATAGGGCCAGGAGCATGAGGCTGGTCCCCACGCAGATAGGGCTAGGAGAGCTCTGCTACCTGCATACATGGGGGAACAGGAGGTACAGCTGCTGCTGCAGAGCTCTCCTGCCCCATGCACATGGGAACAAGTCCTGTGCCCAGCAGGGCTTCCCTGCACAGCCCAGAGGTGACCACGAACTGTCCCACTTCTGAGCAGGTCCCAGCCAGTTTTGGGCTGAGTGGAGATTTTCTCACCCAGCCTGGAGCTGGCCCAGAACTGTCCCACTTCTGGGCTAGGCAGGGAAGCAGGGAGTTCCCAAGTCCTGGCACTTCTCAGCTCCCAGCTCCTAGGGGCAGCTGAGTAGTGCCAGAACTAGGGGAGTTCCCCATCATCTGTGGCCCCCTAGTGTAGGAGCTGACCAGGAGGAAATTTGCCCCCTGGCCAGCATCTAGACATGCAGTACTGTGCAGTATCTACTGTGCAGTTACTTTGCTACCTGTATTTACTGGTAGTAACTAACTGCACAGTAGGAGTGGCCCAAATCAGGAGCAGTGATTCGATTCATTGATTCAGATCACTGTTCCTGATTCGATTTGGCCGAATCCAAATCTGAAGATTTGATGCTGAGTCAGAGAATCAGTGATTCAGACATAGACGCAGCATTAAAAGTTTTTTCTACATACCTTGAAGTAGCATGTTCAGCTTGTAAATGCTGCAATGCTGGGGCACATGGAGCATTCCACAGCAGGAGGGATGGGGGCCCTTCATGTGCTCAGCGGCGAACCCAGAAATAGACCAGAAGTACTTCCAGTCCACTTTCAGGTCTGCTGGAGAGCGTGCTGGGGGGACCTCCTGTGCCTTCCTGGCTTGGCAATCAGCCACATGGAGACCCCAGGTGCCCCCCCCAGACCCTGGAGGCACCAGTCACTGAGCCTTGGGGATGCAGGGGGGGCCCCCAGCATGCTCCCCAGTGGACCCAGAAGTGGACTGGAATTGCTTCTGTTCCACTTCCAGGTCTGCTGCCAAGCGTGCTGGGGAGGCCCCCCTCCACCCCCCACCCCCCCCACTACTGTGGCATATTCCATGTGCCCCAGCATCGCAGCATTCACAAATGTGTGGTGCTACCTAGAACTCTGTAGAAAAAACATTTAAAGCTGTCTCTGTCTGAATCTCCGAATCTTCCGAATCTCTCCGAATCAATTCAAAGGGTTCCAATTTGATGTGAAGAGATTAAAGGGTCCTCTGATTTGATTCGGATTCAAAGATTCAGCCACCAACTTGGGCCGAATCTTTGACGAATCAAATCAGGGACCGAAGCTTCGCACAGCCCTACTGCACAGTAGACTAATTTACTTTGCAGTAAATGTGTGCATATGTAGATGGTGACGCTTTACTGCACAGTAGATTTCATAGATTTCATAGACATTAGGGCTGGAAGGGACCTCGGAAGATCATCGAGTCCAGCCCCCTGCCCAAAGGGCAGGAAGTCAGCTGCGGTCACAGGATCCCAGCAAGATGAGCATCCAGTTTGCTCTTGAAGGTGTTCAATGTAGGCGCTTGAACCACCTCCGGTGGCAGGCTGTTCCAGACCTTGGGGGCTCGGACAGTAAAGAAATTCTTCCTTATGTCCAGCCTGAAACGGTCTTGTAGTAGTTTGTGACCATTCGACCTAGTCGTCATCCCTTGGGGCGCTCTGGTGAACAAACGTTCCCCCAGATACTGGTGGTCACCCCTGATCAACTTACAGGTGGCCATCAGATCACCCCTGAGCCTGCGCTTTTCCAGGCTAAAGAGCCCCAGGGCTCTCAGCCTGTCATCGTAGGGTCTGCTTCCCTGACCTCTGATCATGCACGTGGCTCTTCTCTGGACTCTCTCAAGCTTCTCCACATACTCTATTGTACAGTAAAGCGTCTCATGTAGACACGCTGACAGTCAGTCATTGTGGAGCTTTTTGTCTGAAGCTCTACAAACTTCCAATTAAACTGGCTCCCCTAGCTTGTGATCTGGTTTCTGATGAGGATAAACCTGATGTTCTAGAATCTGAGTAGCCCACAACCTATGGCTTTGATCCCTCTGCAATTTAGTTCACTTCAAGGAAGAACCTTGGTATACTTAGTTGTTATCAGTCCCTCTCAGTTAAAGGAGATGCCTGTTCTTAGCTATGCAGAAGTTTTCCTATTTCTTTCTCTTTACATGGGAGAATTTTTCAATGAACACCCACAGCAGCAAGCATAGCTAGAAAACAAGCAAGGCACCAGCCCCAGGTGCTGACTTGGAGGAAACATAAATTTGGCAGCTGCTACTGCTGCCATTGCCAGCCCAGCTGCTGCCACTGCCCAGGGCATAAAAACTGCTAGTTACAGTCCTGAACCATAGGTCTGCCCCTCTTGAAGGATTAAGAAGTCAATGGTTATTCAAGTCCAAGGCTAGTTGGCACTAGCATATCCTGAGATTTCACCTGAAACTATGTATGTAAAGGTCACAATCTCCTCTGATTCTAGCTTAAATTGGCCATTTTTTATTATGTTGGGCCTCTCAGCTACCCCTGCATTAACTTAATATGTTTATAACTCCCCAAATAACATCTTGCAGACTGTTTGTGGACTGGTAAGGAACATGGACCAGCTTTGTCTTTTCTAGAGGAAATTTTTAATATTTTGGCCCCATGTATTATTTCTTAAAGTAATTGGAGGTGTGGGTCTTATAACAATCATTTCAATATTTTTACATAGGGTAGACACACAATGTGTATTGAATTGCATTTTTCTATTGTCTGCCTTCTAAAGATTCTTATAAACCAATATCTTCCCTGAGTTTTGCTTAAGAAAAGACTATATTATTTCCCCAAAGTGCCATAAATAAATATTTACCCTCATAATATACTGTCATAACACCCATATATGTTGTTCTCCATGGGGGACTAGTTCTGAGTTTTTCTGGGGGCAGGCAATAAATGATTTATGTAGAAGTTCTGTCTTCACCTTAGAAGAAAGAGGTCCTTATGATTTGCATCATAATTTTTCCAGTAGATTACACAAATGCTTCCTAATTTGGGTGTTCCCTAGAAGTCCTCACTTAAATGGGTGCAAGGTTCATGCCCTCCCTTCTTGGCAGCATAAAAGGCACAACAGCAAAACATAAGCAAATACACTTTGAAAAAGTTGATGGCAGTGGCTATGGTGAGGTAATCAAAAGTAGGGACAACAGCAGCTGTAAATGCTGATATGCTCAGCCACACCCAACCTGCAAAGCTCTACCTATGGCCAAGATGTAAGGTTCTATCCCAGATTCTAAACTGTTCACTGCACCTTCCTACAGACCATAAAATGCAGGTTTGGGACCAAGGATTTAACTCTACCCTTTATCTGGACCCAGATTTGAGCCTGGATTTCACATTGGTTCAAACTGATCTAGCATCCTCAGCTTTGAAAGTGTTGGGGTCAGGTATCAGGAATTATCTGATCTGCTTGTGGCGAGTTTAAAAGTTTGGTTATGATCTTAAATAGTTCTATTCCATACAACTTTTAATGTCCCCACCTAGTCCCTCCTGACTTTGCACACTGGCCTTATGGTACCTAATTTTTTCTCGTGCTGTGTATTTGGAAGAATCTCCTGTTATGTATGTTGTCATAGGTATTGTCACCCCCTCCATTCTTATCCTGAGTTTTCATCCTGTTAAAGTTTGCCATTTATGAAAACCAGGCTCACCATAGAAGCTGAAGGGTATTGTCTTCTTGCTTTATTTTACTCCATCTCTGACAATAAGAAAAGCTTGCTTGATTTGTTCTATTTATACATTGAAATAACTCTTGTTCACTGACTGACCCTTACCCTATAGATCCAGTCATCCATGCCATGGAGGAAAAAAATCTTTGTTGTGCCTATTCATTTTCATTGGCTGTCATCCAGAAAGCAGAAATATTACTGCTTAAATAATGTTCATCTGTTGCTGAAGAACTGCAATAAAGGGCTCTTCAAGCATCATAGTTAATCTGTTAACATAAGATTTACAATTCATTGCCATGCCAAATGTATCTTTAGCACGTTTTCATGTTTTCTAACATTAACTATTTGCCCCTGACAAATCATTCTGCCTTTAAATTGCTAGTTAATGCAATAAACTGGCTAAAATGAGGTAAAAAATTTCAATTACCCAATTCTTCCCCCCGCCCCACAGCCACCCCCCACTCACAATTAAAGTTATTTGATAGTTGGTCCTCTGAAAGGATACATAAGGTGAGCAGTTACACCCATAAGAAAATCTTCCAGTCAAATAGAAAAATGATCATCAGAACCTGTATTACCTAAACCATTAGGAACGTAACCTTCAGATATTTGTTCATGTACCTAATCTTTACTCATGCAAAAAGTCCCCTTGGTTTTTAACTACCTGTAGGTGAGAATCAGTAGCTGACTGATAAGAAATGGTAGCATCCAAGTTTTTGCTTAGAGATAAGTCTGTTCATCAAATGTGCTCTTTCTAGCTATTACATGTGTCTACTTCTGGCAGTATTCATATCGATGAATTACACATACATCATGTGTGTGTGTGTGTGTGTGTATATATATATATATATATATATATATATATATATATATATATATATATATATATGTGTGTGTGTATAAATATGCAAATATTTAAGTGTATGTGCATAAATATAAGTATGCACGTATATATAATGTAACATTTGTATGTATTGTGATTTAATAAATTCACAATTGTTTGTGATTTTATAAATTCTATTCTGTTCTATTCTGTTTTCCCCTATTCTCCATCCCCTGGCTTTCTCTATGCACATAAATGCCAGAAGTACATTCTAAAACTATATATAGTTTTGTGCCAATAAAAAAAAGTCTAAAAGAAATTCTTCAGGTCTTTAAGCCATGGTGTCCCTCTGAGAGCCAATGAAGGAAAGAAGTGACTGACTGCCTCCAAAGCAAAAAAAAAAAAAAAAAGAGCCCTGAATGCTTATCAATTTAGAGATAAAATGTGTTATATTCCATGTAATATTTTGATAAACATACTGGGCTAAGAATATTGAGCACTAGTCAGTCCTGTTTGTTATTGCCAGGCCCTAACTGCAAAGTCCAGTTGTAATGCACACTGAATATGCAGCAATAGGAGCCTGTAAATTGAAACAAGCACTAACAATTCTTCTTTGGGAAAAGCCATGAGGAAGTGAAATGGGAAGAACAATGCAAATTTTACTATTTTATGTTTCATATGAACCTTGCTGGAGAAACTGAGAAAGAGATTATTAAGAGGTCTGTGGAATATTTCCTAGGGATTTTAAAGTAGCTGTAAACAGAATAACCAGTTATCTATGTTCCATATGGTTGGTGGTTACCTCTGTCTGCAATTTCAGATATATGTTGGTCTGAACAATGTGTTTAAAATTGGCATCTGTAGATCCACTTTATTCTGTGGATCAAAGGAAAGTTAATAATTTTTCTTGCCTTTTATCTGTTTCAAGAATGTGTGTAGGTTTTTTTGTATGTATATGAAAATATAATAGCAATTTATTACTTTTTCAATGAAGTTGGAAGGAGTTTTTGGGGGTTTTTTTTCTTTTGGTTGGTTATGATCTTTTTGTTTTGTTTAGCGTTGTTCTGTTTTGTTTTAAGGACTGGTACCTAAGTCATTGCCTACTATTGTAAAAGCAAAAAAAGTATTGCAGCTTTGTATTGCCTCTGTTTGCCCAGTCATCACTCTACATGATACAAGCACTGGGAAATTTCAATGACACAGCTTGCAATGGGTTCAGTGACCTCAACTATGCCCTTCCACCCACTCCAAACTCCTTTCAATGTGCAAAAAGCTTTAAGTGGACAAAACCCAGATGCTTGTAGTTCAGTAAGAACAGATTGGGCATGTAGATTCTTGTCAAAGTGATGTATGTAGTTCGTTTTCCATTAACTCTTTCATAACTAAGTATTTCAAATGCTCATTTCCAGGTTGAGTATTATACTTAATTTTCCATTGCTTTATAAAGTTCATTAGAACATCAGAACCAATTTTTTAACAAACCTTAAAACATGGCTAGAAGTTACCTGATCTAAAACAGACAGAGACCTTGGTTCTGTTTTAAAAGACAACTGCTTAGTTTTGTTTTTAAACCTGGTCTTTTCATATTTAATAATTCATCCTTTTGTCTTCAAGAAGCACTGACCAAATATCAAGAAGCACTGACCAAATATAATTGATATAGACTTCCTCTTTGCACAGAGTGTAAGAGGATAGATTATGAAAGCTCACCAGTTAAAGAAGGATATAGCCCCTGATGAGCATAAGAGCTTTGCTTATGTTGGTTTGTTGACATCTGGATTGCTTATGTAATTTTGTATTGTTGCACCAAACAGTTGATGTGCCCCACCCCAAAAGTTTTGTTATGCTATCTTTCTCCCTCTCTCTGCCTTTCTCTTTCATTCTCCAGAAACATGTGCTGTCAATAATGGAGGTTGTGACCGTACTTGCAAGGATACAGCGACAGGGGTACGTTGCAGTTGTCCAGTTGGATTTACCTTGCAGCCTGATGGAAAAACATGCAAAGGTCAGCTTCTGTTTGCTTTGCAATGTATCATTTGCCTTCAGCAGTTTCAGTGTTAGATGTAAATATTCAATACATAATCCATAAATAGAGCTAGAGCAACTTACTGGGGCATAGATATTAAAATTGAAATTGTTAGCTTTCTATTTCACGAGCAGTAATGGGTCATCATCCATTTAAATAATTTTTATTGTTAAGAAAGTAGATTCTTCAAAATGTCCAGCAATTTCAGGAACCCAACTAAGGGCACCATGAAGAGCCTTGGTTTTCACTGAGTACTTTCAGAAAATTAGGCTTCTTTAAGATAGCTGAAATTTTCTGCCCAGTTAGTGAGGCTCTCAAATCTGCTAGTCCTAGAAATCTTGACCAGAACATTTACTTACACACACACACACACACACACACACATTATCACTTCCAAAACAATAAATGAGGGAGAAGGATTTAGAACAAATAAATAAAACATACTGACAGCTTCAGTATGTAACAGTACAATAAAAAATTCATGAACAGACCAGTTTGTTGCACCCCTCCCCTTCAAAAAAGGTAGAGTGGCCAATTACAATAAAAAATTGCATTGTACTAACTTACTGAGCTACATTCTGTAAGTATTATGCAGCTTTAATTGCTCTATTGGGAGTTTCACCAAAGCAAAGATTTCAGGATTTGGCCCTTAATAAGTAAAATTAAAAATCAGAAAATATTGAGAAGGGAAGTCTGAAAATAACATCTAGCATTTTTCTTCACATTGTTCTTAGTTAAGGAGATAGCATTTAAAACAATAAATGCCTAAGCCTGCAGAAGCACATGTTCCACAAAGAGTGGCTACTTCCATGAGTAGATTTATCTATATTCTTTCAGGATCAGGACCGTAAAAATTTTTCCGCTTTGGTATTTATTTCTTATGAACTCAGTGGCAGGACACCAGTTGACAGATATACAGTAGTGCATTGCATCTAAGTGTCACAAAGAATACTTTGTTGTCACGTGGTGATTTAGCATAAATCAACCTATCTTACTGCATAGCTGTTTGAATTATTTGTTTTCTTAGAAACAGCCAGAAATGTCAAAAGATCTCTAATCCAAACCTAAATGTTATTTAAAATAGCAAAACCCACAAAAACAAATAGAGAATGTGTGGTATCCCCATGCTGTAGCTTGAAAACTCCCACAGCTTGGGCATGATCCTGTTAGTATTTACAGAAATAACACTCCATTTGCTTGTTTATTTGAAAAAAAAAAAAACATTTAAACTGCCATTGCACAGAATGTTAATAGTTAAGAGCAAGCACAAATCAAAAATCAGTCATTTTAGTTCAAACCATGTAAAATCAAATGTTACAGGGGTGTAGGTTGTAGCCGTGTTGGTCTAAGGGCATAGGCAGAAAAGGTTCTTTGGGTGAATTCTTGTCTTTTCAAGAATACCCCTTCTCTCCCATACCCAGCCTGTCTCTCACCTCATAATGTTTATTCCTTGAACCTACATCATGAAAAATAAAAATTATCTAAACTTAGATGGCTTCCACTCTGAGGTCATCCCACTGGTCTAAGATGAAATAATTTTATATAAAAATGAATTCTATAATTAGCTTTGCAGACTAAATGAAATATCAAATTGATTCTCAAACAGAATATCAGAGATCTAAACAAAAGAATTGGCAATCCTTAAGGAGCAGAAAGCCAAAATAAGGCAGCTGGATCCAGAAACAGGCTGCTGCTTGCAACCTAGCTGGCTGAAGCGCCAAGCTGCCTGCTGCTGCCCCCAAGCCTTCCCTATCAAATGTCCAGGGCTGCTTTCATGCCTCACTACTGCAGCCATGGCTGCTGCCATGCCTTACTCCTCACTACTGACTTCCCTTGCCACACACTGTCAGAAACTAAAAGTTCAGGGCATGAGAAGTGATGGCTGCAGTAAGGGAGTGAGCAGGGAGAACTGTGGTAGCAGCACAGTACTGGTGAAAAACCGGAGTGGGTGGTGAAGAGGGATGGACACATGTGAGGGATCTGGGGGTACCCCCTCTAGGCCAGCACTGGTGCCCTCATTGCCCATCCCTGCTCATACTGCTGCCTTTCTACCTGGATGCACTTACCTGGCAGGCCTGATCTAGCCCATGAGGTGTAGGTTCCCAACCTCTGATCATTGCTGTTTCACAGGTATAATTGGAGGAGTTCTTGGTTGAGAAGGGGTGAGAAGATATAAAACAGAGAAGCTGTTCTATTTGTGATGATTTTTTAAATTTCTTAAAATAAGCAGAAACTGGGAAATCACTTTCATGGTTTAAAAAATCCATCAGGTCATTTTTAACCTATATTGAAGCTTTAGAAAAATCTTTATCTAAAACCAATAAAGTAAATATTTTGCCTTTGATATAAGCTGGATGAATGTATGTATAACTTACTATATTGTAGCCATTTTTGGTTTAATCCTGCATCACTGAAAACACTGGGAGCTTTGGTATTTAAGTGGACATGTGTTAGGCACTTTAAACTGATCAATGAGGCTGCTTTGCTCTAATATTTATAATCCTTGCATGCAAGGGAGAACACTTCTCTCATTTCCAACCAGGGTTTGAATTACATTGTGACTCTTTGTGGGGGGGTCTGCAAAAAAAATTGTGCTGCCCATCAAAATGCCCTAATAAAATCCCTAGAGTTCTGACCCCTGACAGTTATGATTTTCAAATCTTACAGGGGGGCTGTCATCTCTTAAGGGGGAGGGGCTCAGCCCCCCCCCCCCCCCCCCGCTGAGCTCCCCTGTAATTCAAACCCTGGTCCCAACTGCCTCCATCAGAGCTGCTGCACACTGGTCCCAACTGCCTTCCCCCCCCCCCCCCCCCACTGCTGCACACTGTGATTCTCTTGCTACTAGAGGGAAGCTTGAAAAAGTGTGGGTTATTCTGGTATCTTCAGTATTTGCATATTGTTTTTATAGAGGTTTATAATGACCAAGGCATGGGAATGAGGCAGTCTTCAAGTTTTCTTCTTCAGTGTTTTTTTTAAACTGTCTTAGAGTACACTGTTCTTTCCAGGAGGGTTGATTGGCCATTGAACTTCTACATGCAGATTAATCATCCTTGAGCATCATCCACTGCCACTTCTCTCCACCATAGTATGGGAGAAGCATCCAAGCCCCATGGATCAAGCCCAGGGGTGCACAATTATTTCAGGCAGAGGGCTGCTTACTGAGTTTTGGCAAGCTGTTGAGGGCTGCATAGGTAGCCCTGCCCCTTGACAGGTGCCTTGCCTCCTGGTCACCATCTTGTAACCAGAAGTCCTGTTCCCTAACCCCCAGCTTTTGCCACCAGAAGTTCCTCCCTTTGCCCCCATAATACTTCTTTCAGCAAGGGGTTTTGCCATCTCAGAAACAGAAAAATACTAAATTGTATTCTAAAAATCAAACATCTACAACATTTATTATAGATTTCATAGACATTAGGGCTGGAAGGGACCTCGGAAGATGGAGTCCAGCCCCCTGCCCAAAGGGCAGGAAGTCAGCTGGGGTCATAGGATCCCAGCAAGATAAGCATCCAGTTTGCTCTTGAAGGTGTTCAATGTAGGCGCTTGAACCACCTCCGGTGGCAGGCTGTTCCAGACCTTGGGGGCTCGAACAGTAATGAAATTCTTCCTTATGTCCAGCCTGAAACAGTCTTGTAGTAGTTTATGACCGTTTGACCTAGTCGTCATCCGTAGGGGTGCTCTGGTGAACAAACATTCCCCCAGATACTGGTGGTCACCCCTGATAAACTTATAGGTGGCCATCAGATCACCCCTGAGCCTGTGCTTTTCCAGGCTAAAGAGCCCCAGGGCTCTCAGCCTGTCATCGTAGGGTCTGCTTCCCTGACCTCTGATCATGCACGTGGCTCTTCTCTGGACTCTCTCAAGCTTCTCCACATCCTTTTTGAATTGTGGAGCCCAAAACTGGATGCAGTACTCCAGCTGCGGCCTCACTAAGGCCGAGTACAAGGGGAAAATGACGTCCCCGGATTTGCTTAAGAAGCATCTATGGATGCAAGCCAGCGTTTTGGTCGCTTTACTAGCCGCAGCATCGCATTGCAGGCTCATGTTCATCCTGTTGTCAATGATGACCCCCAAGTCTCTTTCTTCCATAGCGCTAGCCAACATAGCACTGCCGAGCCTATAAGGATGCTGTGGGTTTTTCTTCCCAAGGTGGAGAACCTTGCATTTATCGGCGTTGAACACCATCAGATTCTCGTCCGCCCACTTGCTGAGCCTGTCCAGGTCAGCCTGGATCACCTGCCTGTCTTCTGGTGTGGATGCTTTGCCCCTAAGTTTGGTGTCATCGGCGAACTTGGCCAGTCCACTTCTGACTCCAGTGTCCACATCATTAATGAAGATGTTGAACAGTATGGGTCCAAGGACAGAGCCTTGGTTGACCCCACTGGTCACAGGACACCACGATGAGTGACTTCCATCAATTACTACCCTCTGGGTCTGACCACGGAGCCAATTTTCCAGCCAGTGGATCGTGGTGGACCCAAGGCGACAATTGGCCAGTTTCACCAAGAGGTGATCATGGGATACCAGATCAAAGGCTTTTTTGAAGTCAAGATATATGACATCAATCTCTTCTCCCTTGTCCAGGTGATAGGTCACCTGGTCGTAGAAGGAAATGAGATTGGTCAAGCAAGACCTACCTGCAACAAACCCGTGCTGGCTATCCCTTAAGATGTTGGCGTCAGCCAGTCCATTAAGGATGGCCTCTTTAATAAACTTTTCTAAGATCTTCCTCGGGATAGAAGTCAGGCTAACGGGCCTATAGTTAGCCGGATCCACTTTCCTCCCTTTCTTGAAGATAGGCACCACGTTGGCCATCTTCCAGTCTTCAGGCACTACACCAGAGCGCCAAGAGTTTTCAAAGATCCGTGCTAGAGGCTGGGCTATGATGCTCGCCAGCTCCTTGAGTACCCTGGGGTGAAGATTGTCAGGGCCGGCTGACTTGAAGGTATCCAGCTTCTCAAGATGTTCCTTCACGAAGTCAGCATTAATGAAGGGCAGGGGATCACCCTCACCCGGACTTCCCTGTCCCGTAGTGGGCATGGGCATCCCATGGGACTGATGAAAGACCGATGCAAAGTGCCTATTTAATAGGTTGGCTTTTTCCTGGGCATCAGTTGTCAGTTGCCCCATCTGGTTCAGGAGGGGTCCAATGTTGCCTCTGCTTTTCCTCCGGCTCCCCACATATCTGAAAAAGGACTTTTTATTGTCCTTGATGCTCAAAGCTAGTTGGAGTTCAGTTGCAGCCTTGGCTTTCCTGGTCTGCTCCCTACAGGACCAGACCAGTGCAGAATGATCCTCCTTGGAGGTGACTCCCATCTTCCATCTTTTGTAGGCCTTTCTTTTTAGCCTCAGGAGGTCTGCTAGGTCCCTGGAGAGCCAGGGAGGGCTGCTGTGCCCTCTTGCTGCCTTTCCTCCGAGATGGAATAGACTTAGTTTGTGTATTGAGGATCGCTTCCTTGAGGATCAACCACTCTTCTTGAACTCCCCTCTCCCTGTGGTCAGATTAATTTGATTTTAAAAAATATTTTTGTCCTAATTTATATGTTTGTATGAAGTACATAGAGGTGATTGCACAATAGCTTAAAATGAAGTCTGACTCTTGTATATTGTTGGGGGGCATGGTGGGGTGGGTATAGGTTTGTGGGGGGTTGTGGATATGTGGGGTTTGGGGGAGGGTGTGGGGGTTTTGTTGCGGGGTGGATAGGTGTGGGGGGTGTAGGTGTGTGTGTGGGGTGAGGGAGCATGTGGATGTATGTATGGATATGTGGGGTGTGGGTGGGTATGGGGTTTGTGGGGAGGTGTGCGTGGGGGGAGGAGGGCCTGCATGTATGGCAGTGTGAAGGGGTATGGGTTCATGTGTATGGTGGGGTGTGCATATGGGATTCACCCTATGAATACACACACAAACATACACACACTCCCTCTGTCATTGCACACACACACACATGCACACACTCCTGCTCCTGGCCCTGGGGTACTGGCATGGGCCCTGTGCTCCTAAGGCCCAGGAATGCAGTTGGGGGCCACGTGGTGCTCAAACACCCAGCTGGTATGCAGGGAAGCAGTAAAAGCTCCAGCAGGCAGAGGCTTCCAGTTGGCAGGGGTGGGAGGGGATAGGAGTGGGGCGGGGCCAGGTTGGCGTTTCTGCTGGGTCCTGCCAGCTTCCCCTGGGTCCTACTGCCTCTGTCTCCTGTCACCTTGGACAGGCAGCCAGAAGCGGGTAAATATAAATTTTCTAAATTTTTTAGGTGCCACGCAAGCCAAATTGAATGGCCTGGCAGGCCAGATTCAGCCCATGGGCTGGATTTTGCCCACCTCTGATCTAGCCCATTGAATCAATGGGCTGCATCAATGGTTCCATGGGCCAGATCAGAGCCACAGGTCTTAGGTCATATTTGTCTTTGGCAAGACAAAATTTCTAAGTATATCAACAGGGCCATCCCTGGGGGGCATATCGGGGTGACTGCCCCAGGCTCCACGCTTTGGGAGACCCCACAGTCAATGCCACATAGGCTGCACCGCAGTCACTGCTGCTGTGGAGCACCACTGGCTCTGGCTGCTCGCCATCCCATTCTCCATCCCCACCCTGGGCCCTGCACAGGCTGATATGCCCTGGGCCTCACACACCCCTAGGGATGGCTCTGTATATCAAATATCGCAGCATTAGCAAATGAGGTTTTTAGGGAAGCTGTGGTGAACCAGTAGGGGGCACTCCTGCACTGGGCCACCCACCTCACTGTGCCCATCCACCTACCAAGCTCCGAATGCTGTCCCCTGGGTCACCTCCCATCTGGCCAACCCCCTTCCTGGAGCACACCCACAAGCTTGGGGTAACTGCTGCCACCACCCAGGCGTCTGATCTGTATCCGGGCCCTGTGCCCCCTGGGTACACAGGCCTTGTAGACCTTGAGGGTGCTAGACCCACTGTGAGAACTTAGGGTGCTTCCTTTAGTCTGAAGCACAAAGAGTAGCCTCCCTTAGTCAGCTGAGCATAGGGAGCTTAAAGGCATGCCCCAATCCCTCTCCCAGCAAGTCTACCACACTTGTTATAGTGGAAAGCTTTATTGGTTAAAGAAGGTAGGCATGGGGAAGGGTACAGGTGAGAGTAGTATTACAGAATAACCAAGAGCAAACTGTGTCATCTTAGTAGCTTTTTGATATGCTTCTACATTAC
Organism: Alligator mississippiensis; assembly: GCF_030867095.1. NCBI lineage: Eukaryota > Metazoa > Chordata > Crocodylia > Alligatoridae > Alligator > Alligator mississippiensis. Next base: position 130,563,544 of record NC_081827.1, on the reverse strand, counting down.
AGTAAGCTATATATCTAGATAAATTCCAAATGGTTTACTTACTTCAGCATCCTGATAGAGAGAGAAAAAGAGTTACAGATGTTCCAGCTGTTGTATGTAATTTAACATGGCTGCTGCCCCTCCTCCTGGGGAGTCTTAGCTTTATATAGCCCTTTTGACATCACCTTCAATACCTAGTCAAGGCCAGGTGTTGTTTGATGCTGACCAACCAAGTTTAAAAACATCACTGGTCACCTAAGACAGTGACACGGGCTCAAGCCCCTGCCCCCAGGCCATGAGGTCAGTGCTAACACAATATAGAGGTGGAGTTCCTACCCTCTTACCTGAAGTCCCTCACAACTACAGTAACCCGGGGCAACCAAATTGACAGACAGGTGAGAAGACAATGTCAAGGAAAAACCTAATAGAAGAGTCTGGGAAGAAACTGGGATGACATTCTTCCACAGAAGCAACATTTAGAAAGGCTATTTTTCCCTTCCATATTAGGAAATATACTATGGTAGCTACTGAAAAGAATACAGAGAGAGAAAGATAGGTGTTTCAAAATGAAGTGTTTCAAATTTTCTTTTCAAAACAATATTTTCATTCTGGAATTTACCTAACTAATTTTTAAAGAGTTTGGGGAAAGGGTTGAAAAGCCTGAAAATGAAACATTTTATCTATAATTAAACAAAGCATTTTTGGCCAACTCTGAATAATTTTGTTTTCATTTCATGGAAAGAAACAGTGCTCAATTCTAAGCCACTTTTTCCTCCCTGATTTTTCCTTTTTTTCCAGCAAACCAGAAAATCATTTATTCACACAGCTCTATGTACAATGTAGTTTTCTCAAGAAGCTTTCTAACTGTTCTAAGTAGGACTGAGCAAGCAACTTCAGGATACCATGCCAATTATTTCATATTTCTAGAGTTAAATGTGAATTTATCTTTAAGGTTCTGAAATGCATACAAATTGTATGAGAGAGAGCACACTCCCAGGACTGGAGGATAAGTTGCTAAGGTCTCAAAAACACTATTTCTCATGGGTTATTTTCAGTCAGAACCAGAAATAGCATTGTCAGAATTTTCTGAGAAAGCATTTTCTCTTGAGATTTCCTGTCAGTTTTTCATGTCCCTCTCTGGTATTTTGTACAGTAAAGCTACAGTCTGGGGTGTTTGTATATGTCATTTTTTTGCCCTTTCTTGTGCTGCAACACATCTAGTATGTGTAGTCATTGAGATTCAAGAGCATTGGATAAATTTGAGTGGGATTTAGAGAAACATCTGCAATGCTGGATACTCCCCCAACCTAAACCTATGACACTCTTTCATTATTAGCTTGGCAGTAGCCAACTTTAGTTCACCTGTTCAAGTGGACAGATTCCTTGCTATAGCACTTACACTGGTGTTTTACAGAAATTAGTCCAGTTCAATTATTTTTCTTTACTATTGTTTGTTAGTGAAGTTAGAACAAGTGAGCTAATCTTTCCTGACTTAAAATCAATTAATTTGATGAACCAATGGATTATTTGTATTCTGGAAATGTTTAGGGAAGCCTAGTCTAGTCCAGTGTGCTAGGCACTGTATGTTCACATAATGAAAAAGAAGTCCCAAACTGATAATAGTCTTACTTGTTTAGTAATTTGTATGTTCATTAGGTGTTTAATATGAACAATAAAGTACACATATAAAGGAAAGGGTATTTTCTAAGGAGGATATGTGTGTGTAGGTGTGTGTGTATGTAAAAAACTTGAGCAAATACTAGTTGAAAGCGTGTTCACCAGTTGTGCATACTGCAGTCACAAATGCAAAATATCTCCTCCTGTTTCGTAACTTGATCAAAAAACCAGAGTCACAGAATGCAGATCTGGATTGGGCCTTGAATTCTGAAGCCTATTCTGTTCCTTCCCTAAAATGTCAAGGGTTGGAGACAAGAATGCTACTCTAAGGCTAGGTACAGACATTCAAAAAGCCTGAGGTGGAATCGATTAAAGTCGCATGGGTTTCTATAAGCACTATAAGTTAGATTGGTAGTGAACAGAATACACATTTGCCCTTTGGTGGGGAGAAGGCATGCAGGCTGCCTGCATTGGCCAAGGGCAGCAGGTTGGGGGTGCTCCTGCACATCTCCCAGAGTCCCCACAGGCTCCCCGGCCTGCTGGATACTGCCTAGTGCAGCTGAGTGGTTGGGCCACCCTGATGGTTGCCGTCATGGGCAAGTATTCCCCCCCCCCCTCCCTCTGCTGCATTGTCAGCTGCAGGTAAACAGCATGGGATGTGGGGGGAAAGGGGGGCATCCATGTCCCTGCACAAACCCTGCCACAGAGCACCCCATGGTGTACACGCAGATGTGACACTGAGTACAGGAGAGCCCCCATGAGTGGGCACAGCACCACAGAGCTGAACTGGACTGTTGGGCATGAGCAAGCACTCTCCCTGCCCCCCCGCCCCTTCCCCCCCCCCCCCCCCCCCAATGCTGCCTACCTGCATCTGAAAGATGCCTGTGGCTGACAGATGATATGGCAGGGGGAGGGCGGAATGCTGACAACTGGTCAGAGGCAGAAAATGGGACTGTGGAAAGGGTCTGTGCTGACTTGGTTCTGTAACATCCTGGGAGCAGGGCCAGCTGGGCATTTGGCCAGAGTAGCCAAAAGCAGATTGAGTGCTAGTACACTGTCCTGAGAGGGATGACTAGTGAGGACCCACAAAGGAGCCTGGCATGCCAGTGGACAGCGACCTAACTTGAATCAATAGAGGAACTGGTACCAAAATTGGATGCACTGGTCTCAACTAAATCAATTAATTTCGAGTGCACTTTAGTCCAGGTCTATTTGTAGACCAGGTTCCATCCTTTTTTAGACCAGTTTAAGTGTGCCAAAATTTTGTTTAGTTATGGGTTGACTGGTTTCTGATCACTTAAAGCATATTGTCTGTACCTGGCCTAAAGAGAAGTAAGACACCAGCAAACTAAAGACTGATTTTCAGAAGTCTTGCACATCCACACTTTCCACTGACTGCAGTTGGAATTGTGGTTTCTTGGTACCTCTGAAAAAAGAGATCTTTTCTGTATGTGTACGTTCCTTCATTGGTGCAGTGTGCAACCTGCTATTTACAATCAAATTTCTGGAACAAAATAGGAAATAAACTGTTTTTTTCTGCTACAGTTAATCTTTTTTGACCATTGACTGGAGCAGGTTCCAGAGTCCGTTCCTCAGCCCTCCCCCTCAACCTTCTGGCTCCCCATGGGAGATTATGCTAACCCAGGGTAAATGTCAGGTGTTACTTACAGGAGCCAAGTTAACCCTTTCCTGGCCCTGTAGTGACTACTGAATTAAAGGCTTTGGATCCTCACTCACCATAAAAACTTGTTGGGGGGGGGGGCAGGAGAACCTGTGAGATAAATGTAGGAAATACTGGTTATTTTGGTTATTTATTTTTGGCTGGTACACTCCAGATATCATTGTTCAAAAATAAGATCAGAAAAAAAACAAGAAGAATAACCAGGGACTTGGAAGGATTGATATAAGGAAAGACTGCAAGAGTTAAATATGTATTCCTAGGATAAGTAACCACCTCAATGTGTACCTGGATCATCATGTGGGAAGGTATACAAGCTTGGAAGGAACAGGAAATATTTTGAGTGATTTAACAAATTAAATCCAGAAATAATTAGATAAAATTAACAACAGAAAATTCAGAAAAATCTTCTCAGATGACATGCGTATGCACAACCCTTCGCCCCCTACCACACACACCCTTACACTGCAGTAATACTCCACCAGCTTCAGTGGAGTTATTCTGATGGCAAAATGGAGCCAGACATACACAGACACCCTTTCATCCGCTGACCACTGCAGCTTCAGCAGTTAGTGCCTGCCATTTGTGTTTGGGCTGCACATCTACTAAATGGAGCTATGTAGACCTGCTGGAAGTGATTCACTAGGTATTAGGGCTGTGCAAAGCTTCAGTCTCCAATTCAATTAGACAGAGATTCAGCCTGATTCAGTGGCAAAATCTCTGAGTCTGAATCAAATCAGAGGACCCTTTAGTCTCTCCAAATCAAATCGGAACCCTCCGAATCAATTTGGAGAGATTCAGAAAGATTCGGCAATTCAGACATAGACACAGCTTTAAATGTTTTTTCTATATACCATATATACCACTCCTGCATGGAGTGTCCCACAGGAGCACGGGGGGCTCCCCAATGTGCTCGGCAGCAGACCCAGAAGTGGACCAGATGCAATTCTGGTTCACTTCCGGGTCCCCCCCATGCCCCACCCCGGCTCAGCAGCTGGTACCTCCTGGATCTGGGGGGCACACCCAGGGTCCCCCCATGGCCAATTGCTGAGCTAGGGGATGCAGGGGGGCACACAAGCTAGGGGAGCCAGTTTAATTGGGAGTTTGTAGAGCTTCAGACAAAAAGCTCCACAATGACCGACTGTCAGTGTGTCTACATGAGACGCTTTACTGTATAATAGACAGTAAAGTGTGCAGTAAAGTGTCACCATCTACATATTTGCACATTTACTGCACAGTAAATTAGTCTACTGTGCAGTAGGGCTGTGCAAAGCTTCAGTCCCTGACTTGATTCAGTGGCAATTTGGCCCGAGTCGGTGGCCTAATCTCTGAATCCAAATCAAATCAGAGGACCCTTTATCTCTCTGAATCAAATCAGAACCCTCTGAATTGATTCAGAGAGATTCAGAAAGATTCAGCAGTTCAGACAGAGACAGCTTTAAATGTTTTTTCTACATACTTCTAGGTAGCAGGGGCTCGTGAATGCTGTGATGCTGGGGTGCATGGAATGTCCCACAGGAGTGTGGGGGTTCCCCAGTGCACTCAGCAGCAGACCCAGAAGTGGACCAGAAGCACTTTTGGTCCACTTCCGGGTCTGCCGGGGAGCGTGCTGGGGCTGCCCCCACCCCTCCCCCTGCACCCCACAGCTCCATGACTGGTGCATCCTGGATCTGGGGAGGGGACCCAGGGTCCCCATGAGGCTGATTGCCCAACTGGGGAGGTGTGGGGAGGCCCCCCAGTGCACTCCCCAGCAGACCTGGAAGTGGACTGGAAGTATTTCTGGTCCACTTCTGGGTTCACCACTGAGCAGGTGGAGGGCCCCCCCACACCGCGCTCCTGTGGGACACTCCATCCACCCCAGCATTGCAGTATTCACAAGCCACTCTGGTACCTTGAGGTATGTAGAAAAAACATTTAAAGCTGTGTCTATGTCCAAATCACTGATTCTCTGAATAAGCATTGAATCTTCAGATTCGGACTCGGCTGAATCAAATCAGGGACAAAGATTTGAATCAACTAATTGAATCACCGTCCCTGATTCAGGATGAATCCAAATCCAAATCGAATAGGGCCCGCTTTGCACAACCCTACTAGCTATGTCTACACATGCATTAATGCGCAGTAACATTACTGTCCAGTAAAATAAGGCACAGTAAACTGCACCCACAAACATGCACCTGGCCCCCTTCTGCCTGGAGCAAAATTGTTTCCAGTCAGCATCTACACATGTTCCTAATGTGTCATTTATCTAGCACCTGTACAAGTTGGCACTAGCAAACGGCACTTTAGACTAATTTAATGTACAGTACATCCAGTGCACATGTAGACAGTGACACTTTACTGCGCATTAGTCTAATGTGTAGTAAAGCCTCTTGTGTAGACACACCCACCGTGTACAACCTCTGGCATCTTGGCAGCAGCAGCTACAGCCAGACCCTTCTGCTGGCAGAGGCAGGTAAGCAAAGACATAGCCTAAGTGTAAGAGATGTTAGTTAGATGATGTTGTCTCCCAAAAGAAGTGGTAAATTGCACTTGAGAGAACAGTAGACAAGAATGAGATTAGAAAAAGTGTGTTGTGGCTCCCAGAGACTGGCATGTAAAATATTTTCTGCTATTAATAGTGTGCAATCCCATTGTGAAATAAAAATAAAAGTGCTATTTGTGGTACTCTGAGTGTGTCTGTGGCCATTTTAAAGCTAGCCAAGGCAGAGATTCACCCAAATTCTGTTCCTGCACTTTAAATGTCAGTTGCCACCCTATGTGACCTAACAGTAAAGTCTACACTCTTACAGGAACCTCATTCCAGTTTTCTTTGTCTTTTCCTGTTCACATTGGAGTACCCCACCTGGTAAATCAATACCTCACATACATAGGCAGCAAAAGGCCCACCCCCCCCGAAATGTGGGGTGGCGGTAGTGCTGCAAGGCAGCCCGGCTGCAGGCTTTTGGCAGCTGCAGCACAGGTGGGGAGGAGAGCAGGTGCAGCGGTGACAGAGGGAGTGTGACTGGGGCAGGGGCTAGGAGAGGGGCAGGCGCTTCACAGCTGGGGCAGGGTGAGGTGGAGCATGGGACTGAGCCACAGGTGGCTTTTCCAGGGGCATGGCTCCTGCTGCTACACACTCCCCAGGAGGGCATGGTGGCCATGTGCCCCCAGGTTTGTGCGGGGCAGGGCAGACTGCAGCTGTGGGCTGGGGCCAGGGGCTGGGCCAGGCTACTCTCAGGGCAGGCAGTGGCACTGGGAGGGGGGCTACAGGGGGGCTGCAGCCACCCCAAAATTTGCCATATCCCCTCCAACCCCGCTCCCAGCACTGCTGCTGCTCACCCTGAGCACAGCATGTCTGAGCCCCCACCAGGAAGAGCCCAGCCCGAGCCCCGGCCCCAGCCTGCAGCAGCAGTCTGCCCTGCCCCATGCAGTTCTGGGGGCACATGGCCCCTATGCCCTCCAAGGGTATGTGCAGTGGTGAGAACCGCCATCCCCTCCCTGCGCCCCCCGGATCAGCCGCAACTCTGTCCTGTGACCTGCCCTGGCTGTGCAGGGCCTGCCCCAGTCCCTGCCCTGCGCTTGCCCCTGCCCTACCCCACTCTGCCCCCCACAGTCCCTTCCCCTCCCCACCGCCCTTTCCCCCCAGACTTACCTGCTGGGGGGGTGTGCACATGCTCAGCCCACCCCCACCCAATTTTTTTTCTCCCCCCACCTATTCTCACATATCTCCCTCAGTTTAAAGGAGACCAGGGAAACCTCACAGCCCTCACCTTCCCCAGCAGTCACGTTTCATCTATCTTTACAAGTTTCAGCAAGTCTTTGGTGTTATACGGTTCCCCTTCTGCTGTGCTGGGACAGCGCTAAATGTGTCTGATCCCACTGGTCATTATGCTGTGTGTTAGGCAACATCCCAGATTTTGTCCCACAATGCTCAGCAAGGTTACACACCAAATCAAAAACCAAAATCTGGTAGCAAATGGGATCAGAGAATCATTTGATGTAATGAATCAAGATCTTTGTACTCCTTAACTTTCCCCCTCTACACTTTGGCAGCTGCTCCCACATGTTGTAGGAATTGAAAGCTAACTGGTCCATGGCTTCACAGTTTGGTGGCTTCTGTGCCTGTTCTCTGTGTGCCGCCTTAATCTGTCCTGAGTGAAAAATATGGAGATTAATCAGTTTAGCATTTTAATCACATTAGGCAGAACACAGAGAGCTGCAAAAAAGGAGACTTGTTCAACAAAAGTTGGTGGGGAGCAGAAAGAGGGAAGTCAAACCTGTGTCATTTTTTTTTCTCAGACCCAGCAGCAGCCCAACTAGTATGAAAAATGTAGAGCTAGATAGTCTTTGAGCAGATACAAAAGCAAGGGAGAAAAAGAGGAGCTTTTCCTTTCAATACACTGAGAAAGGACCTGGAATGCCTGCAGACCCTGCAGCTGAGGGAACATGGAATCTTTTTCCTTGTGGGCCCCAAAGAACAAGAGGAAGAGCCAAAGCCAACTATGCATTGCCTGTACAGAGGGAGGTTGGATGTTGCAGAATGGAACAGTTCATATGCTCTATCTGCATACCAGGCATTTAACAAAGGAATTTTGTCCCCTGATGCCTTCCCTTAGGTATTGCAACCTCACACTGCCTTCCACCACCTATAAATAGGGACCTATTTAATTTGTGATTTCATGGATTTTGCAGAAACCATGAAATCCACAATTGTCTGCAACATCAACTTAAAAAAATGTAATAAAAATAAAATGCAGACTCCCCAGTGGGAGCCAGCAGTCCTTGCTGCCTCACAGCCTGACAGCTGGCAGGGTGACACAAAGGGTAGCCAGCAGCCAAGATGGCAGTCATCCCCAGGTCCTTTTTGTCCTCCCAGGTCTCCACCTATCAGCAGCAAGGGATGGGGCCACTGGGAAATGCCTGTGAAATTTGCTGTTTGTGTCATGACCAACTGCAGAAATTCCTCTGTCTGGCTGCAAATTAAGTATGTCCCTACCTATAAACCAGTACCCTACGGACAGCATCTAAACCATAGACTGCAGCTTTCTGAGCTGTACTAAACAGAGATGGGAAAAATAGATTGTAAGGGGTTTGCAACAGGGACTGGGTCTCATGTATGTTCTGTAAAGTGCCACTGAACTTGTCAACAGACCAGAGGGCTTCATAACATTGCTAAATGCACTAGCCCATGTAAGGGATTTCGTGTTTCCTTTGATTTATGTACAGGGATCATGAGTTGAGCATCAGAAGACAGATTCTCAGATGGTGGAAACGGCAGTGACATTTTTCCACCAGCTTAGGTTCTGCTCTGTTGGTATTTCCTGAGTGACTGTTAAGCAGCACTATTAAACCATGTGCACAAATAGGTCTTTGCAGAATGTCAAGTCCAGGTGATCTCATGGATTCTTATTTAAGAGATGTAAAATACCCACACAAATCTCACACCTAAAAATGAGGTGTTTTATTTACTGTGCTACACTAAGTAAAAGCCCTTCTTAACCTTCTGGCATAGTGTTTAACTAGAACGGTGTTATGCTGGGGTTATGTGACTGGATGCTGTTTAAGCAAACATTTCTTCTTTCTGCTGTCTCATTGGCATGGTTACCCAGAAAACTAATATGCTCTCTACTTCCTTGAAACCAGCCCCCATCTCCTTGCATTCAGATGCAGCAGAGAAATGTGGCACTTACATGTTTAAATACCTGAATGTGCTGCAGTGTGGGTATCAGAAAGGGATATTTTTGCCTTAACTTTGAACAAATGTGTGCACTCATCTACTCTGTAACTTTCCTACTCACTAACAAAGCTGGGCAGAAACAGGAAAAGTTGCACAAAATGATTACGTATTTTAAGCTAGTTTGTATAGGCCTGATCCAAAGCCCACTGAAATAAATGTGAGTCTTTGCATTTACTTCATTGGACTATGGATGATGCTCAAGGACTGGTTTTGTAATTGCCTTTTGTGACTGGAATTTCATTGCAGCCCCATACCTAAAAGAATGCATTTGAAACCATTTTGGGGTAAATAGTTGAAAATTAATTCTTTTGTTTTAGGATTGAATTATTTATGAAGGGAAGTTTTTTGTTAGAGAATTTAGTAAAATTCAGTGAAGGAAAAATTGTTATTTTGCTTAAAAGTGAACTTTGCTTAAATATAAAAATATATATATACATCAGAAGTAATGCTTGACAGCAATTCAGTCAAAAGGTTGAAGGACTTCCTCTGTTTCAGTCAGAACTTTCTGGGCACCTATATATGTGATGGATGTCTGATCAGATGCGTGCTAATTAGCATGTGTTGGAGTAGACTCGATTAATCGAGTCTGCTGGAGCATGCTAAGTAGTGTACTCTAACAGCCTCCATGTCACATGTATTTAGCATCCCCACATTTCAAAGTGGCTGCAGGGGCACTTTAACTAAAGCTCGTTCAATGTTGAATGAGCTTTAGTTAACGTGCCTCTGCTGCCATTTTGAAACGTGGCACCACTGAACACATGTTACGCGGAGGCTGCTGGAGCATGCTACTTAGCATGCTGCAGCAGGCTCAAGTCAACAAGCTCATTCAACAAGCTTTAACTGAAGTGCCCCCACTGCCATTTTGAAGCATGGGGGGCACTGAATATATGTGATGCTGTGGGAGCTTTAATTAGATCAGCTTTCAGAGCTGCTGTAATTAAAGTGTCCCCTTACCCCCAGAGCATGTGTATAGATGCCTTAGAGCTAAGTGAATAATTCACAATGATTAGTTTGTCTGTCCAATATGGCTTATTTTCTCTATTTCTGAGAGCAGCTGTGATTTTCTCCAAATGGATTCATTGCTCAGAATCACAAAATACATTAAAAAAAATTTTTTTTTTTTGTTAATTTGGAGCAAACTGCTTGAAACAGTTTGCATTTTGCAGACCCGGATCAAATCATGAGGCAATGAGAATTATTTTCCTCTGCTTGGAATAGAACATCAGAAATAGCTACAGATGCTGTTGGCCAGTTATCTTTATTGACATGCAGTTATGAATTTGCCATTTCTAATATTGGATTACTGAAGTCCTGATATTGTTTGTACAAGTTATTTTGTTGGGATGAGAACAGCTCAATTAATTATATGGTATTGTGTCCATTTCCTGATTGAATGAACAGCCCAGTTTTTCCAGAAGGAATACCCAGGCTGAAATAAGGTTCCTGTTCTATGAATACCCCTCCACACAACTTTGAAATGAGATTTTAAGGCTATGCATGTCAGTCAAAGTTTCACAGGGGTGAACTTGACTTGTGCACAGCTTGACTTGTCCAATGGTCAAGTTGGATACAAGGTGGTTAGGATTTAGCATTACATAGGACCAAATTTTTAAAGATATTTAAGTTAGCATGACACATAGAATATCAACATGTGGCACCAAATATGGAGGTGCACAGAGTCATCAGGGGTTAGATCTATGAGAGACTCAGGCACATAACTGCTACTTTTCATGACTGAGTCCAGAATTTAGTCCATTAAAACTCCAGAATTTCTGTTCTGCTGCCTTGTAACTTTGAAGGTAGGGATCCTGAATTTCCTGAGCACCTACATTTTCCCCAGTAAAATTCCCTGGGGCTAGGGCAGAAATTACACATAAACTGGTATAAGTGGATTAGAAACCAGTTCCAATCTGTAGCACAACCGAAGTTCAGTGCACATCAACCACTTTCAAAATGGCTGAAAAAGGTGTAAGATAAACCTGGATGGGTGTAGTATCAGACCTAACTTCTGTCCCAGATCCCCTCCAGATGCAAGTTAACTCACAGTCCCCCAGCATCCCAGGATGCTTTGCAGGGTGGGTGGGATAACCCTGACCCAAGCTGTCTGCTCCAGCTGAGCCGAAGGGTGTGCTCTAGTGCTAATGGCCTGGCTTCTGGCCTGGGCCACTGAAGGCATGTGGCTTCATTTCTGGAATCAAAAGTAAATGTCTCTGCACTTGTTTATCAGTTTATTCTGTGCAGCTTAAACAAACCCGCAAAGATTAAACCAATTCAGCCTCAGGCTTTTTGACTGTCTGTATTTAGCCAGGGTGCCTACATTTCTGACTTTGGTACTGTACATAACCACCCTCATTCCTGTGGCACCAAGCAATTCAGCACCTAAGTTTCAGTGTGATTCATAAGGTAGACATTCCCTGCCTACAACACCTGATCTCATAGGCATTCTCAGTACATTCCTATTGGATCAGTCTTTTCATCATCCACTTATCCAGAGTAGTTCCATGGTTAGAGACCTCTCTTTGAAGGAAGAAAATATGTGTTTCAAATCAGAGAGCAGTGGGTTTTCGACCTGTGTTTCACACTGGTGGGCCCTAATCAATATACAATTGAGTAAAAGGGAGCTGCCTCTTCCTTCTCTTTTTTGTAAGAAAGGATGGATCCATCTTAGGTGCCTAAATTCAGAGGCTTCATGGCCGTGAATCCAGACTGTGCTTAGTCTCTAAAGTGCCACCCTTCCTACGTTCTTCCAGCTCAAGTTAGGCATCTTAGAGGGGTGGGGCTTAAACCCACACCTCTCTTCAATATTTCCTACTATCTAGTTTAGGTGGCTCCCTGCTCAGTGTGCTGACTTCTGTTAATCCCAGTTTGAGGTGCTCAACTGCAAGTTAAATTATAGCTCCTTCTTCAGCACTGAGAATTCCAATAAGTAGCTAATGCTCAGTAGGCTAATTCTACTGTACATTAGCACAATAGCACAACTTTTTCAATGATGTACTAATGTGCAGTAGAATTAGTCTACTGAGCATTTAGTGTCTACTGAGGTGTCATTTAGAGACACCTCAGAGTCAGGTACTGAAATGCTAAGCCTAATTCCTTTTTCAATTTAGCACAAATGAATAGGGCTGTGCGAAACGGCACTGTTCCGTTTCAACTTGCATTTCAATGTTTTGACGGAACAGCATTTTGTTTCGAATTTTGTTTCGATTCAAAACCACTGTTCCGTTTTGTTTTGTTCCAATGCTGTTTCAACATTTCACCCATAGGCTATAATGGGGAAGCTCAAAACAGCCTATCACTTTGTCATTTCTGGCCTGATTTGGATTAAACTTGCAGGAATGAAGCCTGCCAAGTTTCAAGGAGATAGGTTCAGGGGTTCAGGGAAACTGTACCTCAAAGTCTTGAAAGCAAAAAACTAATGTCACGTGTATGTGTTAAGCGACGCCAGGGTCAAAACTGCAGGCATTCTAGCCCCTGATGAGGCCACAAAGCCTAGCAAGTTTCAAGGAGATAGGTGCAGGGGTTTGGGGGAAACTGCGCCTCAAGCAGCTGACAAGCAAAACTCATGGCATGGGTGACACTGTGTGTGTGCTAAGGCACAGCAGGGTGAAAACTGCAGGCATGCTAGCCCCTGCTGAGACCATGAAGCCTGCCAACTTTCAAGGAGATAGGTGCAGGGGCTTCTGGGTTCTGGGGCCCTGCACCTTTGGCTGCTGACAGGCAAAACTCATGTCCTGGGTGCTTGTGGGACTATGTCTGTCTTGGGGCACAGGGAGGTGAAAACTGCAGGCCTGCTAGGCCCTGCTGTGGCCATGGAGCCTGCCAACTGTAAAGGAGATAGGTGCAGGGGGAGTCTGGGTTCTGGGGCCCTGCACCTCTAGCTGCTGACAGGCAAGACTCATGACATGGGTGGGTGACACTGTGTGTGTGTTAAGGTGCGCCCTCACTCAACTGGCACCAAGGCACAAAGCAGGGTAGTTCAAACAATGCTGCCTTTTATGCAGTTTTTCCATCCCTCCCCCAGAGCACTGGGATTGGAAGGGACCTCAGGAAAGGATTATAGTCACTGGTCAGCTACACAGTCAATAATGAGAGCACTCCTTCCACCTCCCTCTCCTTACTTCTGTTTCTGTTTCCCTTCAGGCAAGCCCAGCTTGAGCTTCGAAACTCGAAACGTTTAAAAAAATTGGAAACATTGCGACTTGCCTCGTTTTGTTTCGAGGCTGTTTCAAACCTCTCTGTTTCGTTTCGATTTTGCTCTTTTGAGCTTGAAATCAGTCAAAACAGCATTGAAACGAAACTGCTGTCGAAAGTTTGCACAACCCTACAAATGACGTAATCTGTCCTTCAGGAACCTTACCTCACAGTCTTTTTCCTATGCTAACATATGTCTTTTTCTGCGAAATAAAACATGTGTTCTGAGTGTTTTTTTCTGTGCACCTCCTATAACAGTTAGTGATGCATGTAAGCAAGTGTAAGCAAAGCTGCTTCAAGTTTGGCTTCAGGTCTCACTGGGCACATCTGCACAAGACACTAAATGCTCAGTAGACTAATTCTACTGCACATTAGTACATCATTGAAAAAGTTGTGCTATTGTGCTAATGTACAGTAGAATTAGCCTACTGAGCATTAGCGTCACTAAAAAAGCATGTGCCAGCGCTACTGTGCAATAATGCCAGTTACTGCGTATTCAGTTAATACCTGTTATTACAGATACTAAATTTAATGTGCAGTAACTGTGGCACATTAATGTATGTGTAGATGTGCCCATTATTGCATGGGACAGATATACCTAAATTCAAGGAGTTAGCAATAGAACAAGAATTATAGACCTGAATAGACCTGAATTCAGGTCTTAGCATGGATAAAAAGAGCTCTTTTTCATTGATCTTTTAATAAAAATATCAAATTGGATCAAAACTCCTTCACACACAGTAAGAGACCAGCCTCGCATTCTCTGTGCTGTGCATATACTGTACACAGAGAACAAAAGCAACTGCAGCCACCAACACTCTCACAGCGTGCTCTCTCCAAAAGGAAGTAATATACAAGCAAATAGCTTGAAACAGTAAACACAAATGAAATAAACAGCTGGTGACCACTTTTTCCACAGCGCTTGGAATGCCATTGCACCAGTAAATGTCAGTCAGAAGACTTCAAGCAGTGGTGGGCATAGGTTTATTAAAAGGGACCTCCAGTGCAGTGAAAGTAGAGAGCTAAAAGAAGTGGAGCCCTGGTTACTTTGCTAGCCAATGCACAATGAATAAGGAAAATGCTAGCAGAACTTTTGGGCCTCAAATTCATGGAAGAGCCTGACAAATACCTTCCTAAATATTAGGACCACATAGAGAGATAATATACATAGCTACAAACACTACACAGATGCACATTGCTAGCTTTGGCCAACATATATTCATTTCATTTGATCTGGTTTCCCTTGATAATTAAATTATATGAGATGGTCAGTTACTGGCTTGGCATATTTTGTAATAAAAATTATTCATATAGGCAATAAAGCAATCCTTTTCGCACTGCTCCATGCCATTGCTCTATTGCTACATCCCTTTCAATTAAAATAAAATGCTGTGTTTCAGATTAGATGCTGTGAAATATAGTAAACAACAACGTTCATCTATTATCAGTACTTGTCTATGGAGTAGAATGTGAAATATAGTGTGCATGTGAAGTATGTTGCTCGTTTGGGGAACAATGGGATGTCCAAGAGTGTTCAGACTTTGAAATAATAAATTGGCTTGATGCTATATGGAGTATTTAACAGGCACAGGTGAGGATTTAGGGCCTCAATTTTGGGTGCCCAGTTTGTAACATCTTAGACTTTCAGAGAGTGGTTTCTGTAGTGAGAAAAGGGCAAAATAGCACAGAGAAGGCAAGGAACATAACAGACGGTAAATTAAAGAAATGTGATGTAAACAGGAGACAACTGAGAAAAAGGACACAAAATATATAAGACATATAGAACAGTTTAAAAGGGGAATGTAATAGAACACATGAAATATAGAGCCAAGTGGTAAGGGTTAGTATTATCGTTATCCTTAAAAACCGCATAACAACCATCACTATGAATGAATCAGATAAAATGTTTTAGGAAGGAGAAAAATTATGACCCTCTTGTCTCCCCCCGAGCCAGTCCTCCAAAGCAGTCTAGTGAGTGCTCTCTATGCCTGTATAATAGATGAAGCAAAGTGTCCATCCTTCCCTCCCCACCCCTCTACACACAGAACAGTCACAGAAGAGACTGTACACCTTCCAAGGTTCATACTCCCCTAATGATCCCCAAGGGCTGCAATATCCCCAGTCCTTATTATAGGACTAGCAGTATCTTGGTCCCCATTCTGTTCTCTGAGGTGTCAGGCCTTGTGCCTCTCCCTTTCCTTGGGTGGAGTCCTACAGTTATCCCATTCTGAAACCAACGCTGGGCTAGAGTAACAAGTGTATCAACTGTGCTCATCATCTGATGTGGATCCATCTGGGTTCAGGCACGTGTACTGCTTCTGTTTGAAAGTGAGGACCAGGAGTGAACAGATGAACCAGGCAGCCTTGCTGAACCAAAGCATTTTTAAGTCTTAACAGTAGGAACAAAGCCTAAGAGAAAAGAAGGATTTAAACAAACTGTCTACACATAGCTATTTTAGCTTACCACCCCTCATTGGTAGACTCTAAGTGAAACTCAGAGATGTAACAAGAAGGATTTCATTCCTTGGTTAAACTCTGAGGGAGAACAGGGGGAGGGGCCACTTAGGCTAGGGACAGACATTCAAAAAGCCTGAACCTGAATTGATTCAATCTTTGCAGGCTAGTCTAACCTGGCTAGGTTGAACTGGTTTGTAACTGGACAGACATTCTCTCAAGTGAGGAAATTCAGGCACATGCCTGCAGTGGCTCAGGCCAGAAACCAGGGGGGAGGAGGGGGAATGGCAGAATGGCAGTAAAGCAGCCCTCCCTTCCCTTTTAAAGTGCTGAGGTGAAGGGGGCATGGCCAGGTCCCAGCAGGATGCTTTTATTAGGCAGGTCTGCCTGCACAGTCCCAGGCTTTTCCCCACTGGCTGCTCAAGGGGCGGGAGTGTTGCCAGACCCCAGACCCCTGCTAGCACTCTGAGGCAAGGGGGGATGTGTAGTGCATGCATCTGTTGATAATATGGAGCTTTTTCAATCTGCTTCTTTATACTGTCTGCAGCAAACTGACAGGCAAGCAAGCCAGCAGGGGGCTGATAACAGTGTTTAGCACCCCATCAGCAAGACAAAAGCCTCTCTCTATTAGGTCAAACGCTTCTTAAACAGTTTACCAGCTGACCTGTCAATTAGCTCCAAAAAGCCCTAAGCAGTCACTGTTCTGTCTGCCTGTCCCTGTGAAACTGGAGACACACACATACACACACACACCCCCCTCAGCATTATCTAGCATATCACATGCCTAGGGTCAATGGGGCTGGGGTCCCTGCTGTGGGAGATGGGAGAGAGAGGGGTGGGTGGAACAGAGGAGAGGTGCCAGCTCTGCTGTGGAGCACAGTTCCCCACCCATCCCAGAGAGCATGCCAGGGTGCTGGGGGAGTCTGGTTTATGTTAAACCAGCAAGGGGTCTGGAACAGACATTGTATAAACTGGTTTGACCCAAATCAGTTAAGTCTGATACTACATTCAACCAGGTTTATCTCAAATCAGTTTCAGCCATTTTCAACCAGGTTTATCTCAAATCAGTTTCAGCCATTTTCAACCTGGTTTATGTGCACTGAACATCTGTTCTGTTACAGGTTTAAACCAGTTTCTGATCACTTAAACTGATTTATGTGTAATGTCAGTCCCTAGCCTAAGGGGAAAAGGGTTTTGAGAATGGGAAGGGGAGAGGCAGGGGACAGGAATCTTACCTACTCCCAGACCCAGACACAGGCATGGGTGAACTGGATGGCTGCCTGGCATCCAGACATAAAGGAGAACAGAAAATGAAAAAAAAATTACAACTGCAAACCAAAATTTTAATATTGTGTATATATGGGACTGACAAAGTTATCAATCAAGAATGAACTATTTAAAGACGTCAATACCACAGATGTGTTAAAGACTTTTGCAACAAAAAAATCATCATTTTTGGCAAATGGGGGGCCCCCAATACTAAACTGTTGCTGCTGCTGCTGCTGCTGCCACAGAATAATCTGCCCACCCCTGGTGTTGCTCCTGTCTGGGCACCTGGCTGCTGATGCAACAGCAGCACAGCTAGGAGCACCATTCTGGTGCCCCTCTTAAGTTGGGACCTGGGTCTGGTGCCCTGCTCTCTAAGTTGTTCTACTGGTCAAACTTATTCAGACTCCCTCAGCAGGAGTCTGCTTATCTGGTTCCCCCTAAATGAAGGGAAAACTTTTTTACATAGTCTTTGTTCATGTTGGTCCCTCTAATTTTCAAAACCAGATCTATTGGATAGTTGGAGTTAGGAAATAGAATTTTCCAAGTTAATCATGAGGTTATTGTCTATTAAGAATGCCTAAGTGTTTACAGAGAGGTAGCTCATCTTGAGCTATTGTTCTGATTCCTATTTGTTTTCCCCACACATTCCCTTTAGCCAGATATCCCAACAGCAACATCCATGTTTTGACAGTGTTGGAGTGATGTTGAAGCCATGATCGTCCAGAAAATACATGAGGCAAGGATTTTTAGGCGATACCTTTTATTGGACCAACTGCATGGCTGGGATAGCCTTACACTTGAAGAAGAATGCACTGCTTTCAAAGGGTTGTCTAATTCTGTCCCAAACATGTATTTGGTCCAATAAAAGATATCACCCACAAAAAAAAGATATCACCCACAAAAAAAAGATATCACCCACAAAAAAAGATATCACCCACAAAAGTCTTTGCCCCTCCTATATCAAGGTATATCTAGAATGTATAAGTTATTAAATAGCAGCACCATTTCTGACAGACCCTCTGCTCATGACTGGGTAAACTGAACAATGTAGCCCTGAGTATTTTAATAAGAGGTATCAAATTTAAACAGTACTTGAGTTTTCTTCAGCTTTACTGCATTTATGAGTTTTAAAAACAGAAAAGCAAAAAATATCAAAGGGAATATTTATAAGCACAAGGTTATAAAACATCCACCATAAAACCAACAAGAGAACCAAATGACATCTAAAACCCAAAAGACCTTGGCTCAGTCCACCCTGGAGAAAGAGGAATGATAAAGAGACAGACTTAAAATTGTAACAGTATTTTGTGGCTGAATCAAAACCCCAGATCTGAAGAAGTCTCTACTTTTGAGGAACTGGAAGGATTTGAAAATAGCTACATATTTTGTGGTTGCAGGCCACCTATTTAGTGCAACTCTGAGGCACAGAGTTGTTGATTAATGGGGCCATGTAAGTAACTGAGATAGGTACAGGCAGTCCTTGACTTACAACGTTTCGAGTTACAATGTTTCACACTTACAACATTTATAAATTGGCACTCTGTTTCAACTTTATGACATCAGTTTCGATTTACACTTGATCTGATGCGATGCCACGCCAGCGAACAAGTTCACTGTGTTGCTCATCTCCCTGGAGAACATCTGTCCAAATTTGCTTGGACACTTTCTTTAAGAAAGCAGACAAGACTCCAGAAAAACCTGCAGCCAGGACTCCTGAGAAGACTCCAGCCAAGAACTCTTCAAAAAGTCAAACCAAGAGCCCTTCGAAAAGTCTAGCAATGTCACCTCAAATAAGTCTTTCCAAATCAATATGATTGCTATTTATGATACAAATACATTAATGTAGCTATATTACTCATCTATAATTGATCAAGTACAAAATTCTGGGGTATTTTTGGTGAAAATAGGGTATCAGGCCTTGGTTCAGGTACCAATCCCCCATTTAAAACATTGTTTCTTATGAGAAGATTGATTCCGAGTTACAACATTTCAACTTAAGACACGGTTTTCAGGAACCAATTGTGTCGTAAGTCCAAGGAGTGCCTGTAAATAGTTAGCTAAGTAGTATTTGCAAGAGTTAACCCCAGCTTTTTCCACAAAGCTCAATTAGTCTGTATGGCAGTAGTGTACTTAAGGAGGGTACAAAAAATAAGCTGACACAGCAGCTAACCAACTACCCCAGCCACTACACCATGCATGAAGGGCATTAAACTACCCTGTTACACCTCTGCTGTTGGTACTTAGATTGTCCCTGTAACCATCGTATCTCAGTGCCTCACAGTATTTAATGCATTTGTTCTCAGCCTTTTTAGACTCTAGGCACCCCTGGGTAGACTTGAGGCACCCTTGGAAAATGCCAGCCCTTAGTTTTCACTCCTTTTTTTTGCCTACAAATATAATAGAGTATGTTTTCTGTTGAAAACAACTCAGAAAGACCACAACTATGGATTTCAATTTGAAATCTCTGAACTTATCTTGTGAATCATGTTTGTAAACCTAACAGTGCTAACATTGTATGGTACTCTACAGCACTCTTGAAAGAATCTCATTACACCCTGGTTATGAATCACTTCTTTAATTAATTTATCCTGACAACCCTAGGGCAAAAACAGCAAAGAATTACTAGCTCATTATACAGGTCAGAAGTTTGCTTTCTAACCATGTAAGCATCCTTCCTTTTCAACGTTAATAATCATGGGTGACTGGTGCCTCTTTGGTGTCAGGGGAGGCATGTGCCCCCCCCCCGACTCATCAGCAACCGGAGGGGTGGACCCCTTGTGACCAATGCCACTGGCAAGCAGGGGGTCTCCCGGCAGCCGATCTCACTGGCCAGGGGGGTCCCCAGCAGCCAATCCCCCAGGGGCTGATGCTTCTGACCGGGGGGTCCCCCTGCAGTTGATCTCACTCACCAAGAACAAGCCACGCCACTTCCACAAGTCCCGCAGCCACTTCTGGAAGCAGCACGGCTGCTTTTGCCGGTGGCCCTGCTCCCCAGCCAGCACTCACGGGTGGGGGGGGGGGCACTGGTGCTCCTGCCTGCGCCTGTGCCTGCCAGCTAAACAGGGAGTGCGGCCTGACAGGGGGTGCACCAGCACTCTCAGGGGGTGCATGTGAACCCCCATGCACCCTCTATGTGTCACCACTGTTAATAATATCATTAAAGCCATGTGTACTCAGAAAAATTACCTTGTCAGCTGGTGCATCTACACATGCTGTTAAGGTGACAGAATAAACTCCAGTGCAGTTTGTGCCAGAGTTGGCTGCTCTTGGGTGCAGTGGCTACATGTGCACCCAGAACAGCAGCACTTTGAGATGGGGCTGAGCAGTCCCAGGATGGCAACAGAGTTTAGGGGGGGGTTTAGCCCTGGGCTCCAGGTGGCAGTGTCAGTCTGGCTGATGCACAAGAGTGCCCAAAGTGCAGAGCCATGTGACTGGTGACAGGAACAGGTCTGGCCCCCTGCTACGTGGGCTTACAAGTCTCAATTTATGCCCAGAGTTAGCAATGCTCTCAATCACACTATGCTGTTCTATGCCAGCTACCTCCTAAAGCAAAACAAGGCTGTCAGGCTAATTAGCACTGCTGAGTAACCAAGTCAGTTGCTTCACCTCTTTACATTAATTGGTCTACCCATTAACTCCATCTACCCTTCTGATTCAAACAGCTTGCCTGGAGCAATGCAAGGTGTTTCAGAGTACCACATGATAAATTTGCTTTGTAGACTTGGCTTTAGGAATTTGTATTTGCAGTATTAAAAAATTTATTTATTTTCTAACAGTTTATACTGGTTTTATTTCTTGCCTTTCACTGAGCTTGGCTGGGAAAGCTCTGTAGGTCAGTTTTATTCCTCTTCCAGTCTATTTCACTTTCAGTTTGCTGTGCAAGAAAATAGCACCTTTATGCTTGGGTCCACAAGAATGTGCTGATGTGTTTTTTTAGTTAAAAAATGAAATTTTAAAATGAAAATCCTTTCTTTTCAGAGTAGTATCAAAAAATTCCCTTCCTTCCCAAAATTAGAATTCAGGTTCTAAACTATATTGACAGCATCTCTTCATTTTCCACTTCTGAGGCCTTTAGTTTTCTATAAATCTAATTAACTGTACTAAGAAAATAAGAGGATGTAATGTTTGTTTTGCAAGGTGATTGATCTCTCGGCAGTGTGGCAGGCTTTTTCATTGATTGGTTGGTGGATAATGTCAGAAAAAAACATGTCCTGAAGGAAAACAGCTGATACTTAAATCCCAGTGTAACAGATTACCATCGGTATTTGAAGACACGCTTCTTCAGGAAAGTGCAAAGATAACAGATGAAAAGGAAGAAAGTGATATGAGGGAAATTTGTTGTTTCTTGGGCTTTCTGGACATCATATTTTTCAAAAGGGGCAAGCATTACAGTTTAATTATGTCCATTCCTATCTTTCCAAGCAAGTTTTAATTTAGTTAATTAAGGAATTGTTTGCAATGTCGTACCCACACAACTATTTAAACAACGAGCCTTCATTTACTACTTAAGGGAACTTAAGTTCAATAATGATTTTCATATATTACATTTAATTATCACAGTTGGGGTGGGGGAAATGTGATGTGGCTAAAGCATGAAATTAGAAAGTAGGGAAACTGCATTACATTTGTTCTTTTTCAGGTTATTTTTCACTTCATGTTTGAAGCTAGGCAAGTCATTCATCCATGGCTTCCTGCCACAGTTTCCCCATATATAAAAAATGTAGACGATAATTCCCAAGAAGCATTATATAGTTTTGCTGAATTTACCTTGATATAAGCCTGGCCTTCTCAACTAGGAAGCACTCCATGAGCTCCGTAATCCTCCTGAGAGCTAAAAATAAAACGTTTCACAAATCATGAGCTATATTCCAAATTTATAGTCATGACAAGGACAGAAGTTACACATAACCCAGTTTAAGTGATCAGAAATTGGTTTAAACCTGTAACAGACCAGAAGTTCAGTGCACCCCCTACTAGCATACTTAGTGCTGCCTGCAACTGTGGACTACAAATCCCAGAGGCACCTGGAAGCAGGAAGAGGAAGTGATGAGCATCCTACAAAGTCCTGCTGCTGTGAGTCTGGACTACATATCTTAGAGACCTCAGGGGCATCAGGAAGAGTAAGCAAACACATAGCCCATGCTGTGTTTCTTGTTCTTCAGTTTATAGTTTTTCAGAGAAAGAACTATTCTTGTTCAAACTTTTATGAATTCAGTACCACTACTCCTCCCCCACCCCCTAGGCAGACCACAGGCTGGGGCCTGGCCATGCCCCCTTTGCTTCAGCAGGAAGGGGGAAAAGTCTTTGGAGGGCTTTCTCTATTTTCTCCCCTTTGGCAGTGGCTGGCAGGCGTGCTCTAGCACCACGCAGCTTCTGGCTTGAGCCACTGTGGGCATGTGGCTGCATTTCCTGAATGTGTGTTCATTTGCTTATTGTTTCAATCTCTGTAGTTTAGAGTAACCCGCAAAGACAGAATCAATTCAGCCTTGGGCTTTTTGACCGCCTGTACTTAGCCAATGTGAACCACCTACACTGATCTTCATGCATTCCCAAAACTCAGCTACGTTTCCTAAACAGCACAAAATAGTCCTAAATAGCTCAGGAATTTAGACCAGAAAGTTACTCAAATTAATCTGTATAACATGAACTCTAAAATTAGTTAGACTCAAAGATAATATCCATTATTGAATAAGGAAAATAGTGAGGTTTGTTAAAGGATCATTTCTGGAAGCAAGGAATGTAAAGCCTGAGGTGAGACAGAGAAGAAAACATTGCTTACTATAGCAATGTGATTCATATCACACCCATATGGAAATAAGAAGATATTTTCTACCTGTTTCTTCCTCCAGTCTCAAATGACTGTTATTATCATCCCAATGTTACAGAATGCACAATTCAGATAGATGTGTTGAGTGATTCACACAATTTCTAAGTAGTGTTCAGTAGCAAAACTAGGATTAGAACTTCTCACTAGGCATGTGCAAAGTGGCTAGTATTCAATTGGGATTCAGATTTGGCCAATTCGGGGAACAGTGATTCAATTTGTGGCAGCCATTGACAGGGCTGAGAGAGCAGGTGGGGGTCGGGGGCTGCTCAGAGGGGCTGGGGGAGCAGTCAGGGGATGGAGCCTAGCAGGGGTCCCCCTTCCCCCTCCTCCAGTGCCCCCCCCGCCCCGCCCCCTACTTACCAGCATGGAGTCCCGTTGCAGCTCCCTGCAGCGGTGAGCGGAGACTGCCCGAATCTCCAAAGCTCTGTGAATCTTTTCTGAATTCATTCAGAGAGCTTTAAATTGGTTCAGACTTTTTATTAGTCTCCTGATTTGAGTCAGAGATTTGGCTGCTGAATCAGGCCAAATCTCTTCCAGATCAAATCAGCACCTGAAGCTTCATACAGCCCTACTTCTCACGGAGTGCAGTCTACTAGACTACAGCTGTTCTGATGTTTTTCAGCAAGAGTATAGCCTGAATTCTACCCTGCCTTAGGTCCAGATGAGACACTGTAATATAACAGGCCCTGTACAACAAATAATATATACTGGACATTAGGCCTGTGCAAAGGGGCTAGTATTAGCTTTAGATTTGGATTTGGCCAATTCAGGGGGCAATGATTTGAT
Organism: Alligator mississippiensis; assembly: GCF_030867095.1. NCBI lineage: Eukaryota > Metazoa > Chordata > Crocodylia > Alligatoridae > Alligator > Alligator mississippiensis. Next base: position 130,540,024 of record NC_081827.1, on the reverse strand, counting down.
CTGGTGATTCAAATCAGTGTCCTGAATCAATTTAGCTGAATCTGATTCAGAGATTTGGCTGCTGCTGAATCTCTGAATCAGCCAGGCCCATCCTCCAGCCCAGCCCAACAGTGGCTGCCCTGCCACTGTTTTGGAAAAGGTTCAGAGAGCTTTAAATCAATTTGGACCTTTTAATTGGTCCCCTGATTGGATTTGGATTTGCAGATTCAGCCACTGAATCAGGCAGAATCTCCTCCGAATCAAAGCACCACCCAAAGCTTTACACAGCCCTACTGGACATATATTATTTAAAATATGGCATAGATAGTTTGGCTGATATTTTGAATCTTACATGAAATATGAATGTGCTACTGTCAGTGTGTTTACATCAGTTCCCATCTACATTCATTCAAGGTTACTTCAGTTTCAGCTACCTTTTTTAAATGATTTGCAAATATGAAATCTATTTATTATATATTGTATAATTGTAATATTACAAATATCAGTGACTTTGGCAATATTTTAAATGCAGCACAATATATTCCCATGCAGAGTCTACCTCAGTGTGCAGGGTCCAACTATGCTGTTTTGCCTCAGTGAAAGAAGCTTAAGCCATGTGGCCTGTAGGATTTTGCACTGCACTAGAACTCAGAAGATATAGGATCTGTTCCTTTTGTTGACTGAACAAGTCACTTCTCCTCTCTGTACCCCAGTTTCCCTATGTGTGAAATGGGAAATAGTCATTCCATCCCACTGGATGTAAGGTTTGTGTGCAGTAAAAGATCTAATACTGGTTGCAATAGCAACATTAGTAACAAGATTTTCAAATTGCTGGTGCAGAAGAAGGTGAGAGAGAGAGCCATAGAAAGAAAGTGACACAAAAAATGATCAAAAAGTGATAGGATAATCACTTAAACTAGTCCATTTCCCAGAAAAGTTAGATGTCACCGCCTGATATGGCCATATTAATTCCAAAAACCTAATCATGAATAACTAGTATTAATAATACTAGGATAATAAATTAATGCTAAATAATAACCTAGTAATTAATTAATTAATTCCAATAAAGGTAAGAGGGCTGTAAAGTGTATATAACCACTTGAGGCCAGTCTTGATATACAATGTTTTCTAGTCATGAGTAGCATTTTAAAACTGCAGACGGCTAGACAGACACACGCTGTTCAAATATTTGTCTAGCCATTGCAAGGAAGAGCCTCACTTCTGGCCTAGAGATGGCTTTGTCAATCTCCATGTCCATCATTGTTTGGGAGACAAGTAGGATTGCCCATTAGTTATGCTTCTAGTTGCCCTTAAGCCATGGGTGTGAAATTCTGAATTCTGTTTTGGCTAAAATCTCTCCTTTTCTAAATTTATTTTCCTGCTTGCCAATGGTGAGGCAAAACCTTAGTTTGCATAGACAAATGGTCTGATCAAAACCAGGTGCTACCAAACATGAACTACACTGAGCAGATCTTGGTGGAACAGCATCAACCATCTCCATTCATTGCTGAAGAAAAAGAAAATAAGCAATAACTGTTAGCTCCCTTGAGTCAATTTGCAGCCATGAAATTTATCAGAACACATCTGTTCCTTTAAATTAAATCTACCACCTCTGCCCTGACTCACAGCTTCAGATCTTAGACAGCTGGGGACAGTCATGTGCAGAAAGCTACTTCAGATCCTTCCTCTCTGTACTGCCATCCCATAGTCTTCTAAAATTAACACATGTCAAGGAGTTTAAAAATGCAGTGTAAGCCCGAGTCACAAAGTCTGGATCCTAATTTTCCCTGCACATCAGTGTGTTCAGAAGTCCCTTACTGGAAGAGAAAACTTGATTCCAGGTCCAAAATTCCATAATGATTTGGATGATCCAAAGCCACCTCTAATGCTTTCATTTAGTTCTCTCAAGTGTAATAATGGCTTTCCAGATGGTGTTGCTACCTTTGTAATAACCATATTTTTTTTACTTTAGTCTTTTATAAAATATTAATAAGAGAAAGAGTTTGGGAGGTATTTGAACGTGATTTAGGAGCTGGAACACAGTAGTTGCTTATGACACTTCACTTACAAAAACATAATACAACCTGGTACACCTTTGACAAGTAAAAACCACTGAGGCATTAGAATAGATTCATAGATTCATAGATGTTAGGGTCGGAAGGGACCTCAATAGATCATCGAGTCCGACCCCCTGCATAAGCAGGAAAGAGTGCTGGGTCTAGATGATCCCAGCTAGATACTCATCTAACCTCCTCTTGAAGACCCCCAGGGTAGGGGAGAGCACCACCTCCCTTGGGAGCCCGTTCCAGACCTTGGCCACTCGAACTGTGAAGAAGTTCTTCCTAATGTCCAATCTAAATCTGCTCTCTGCTAGCTTGTGGCCATTGTTTCTTGTGACCCCCGGGGGCGCCTTGGTGAATAAATACTCACCAATTCCCTTCTGTGCCCCTGTGACGAACTTAAAGGCAGCCACAAGGTCGCCTCTCAACCTTCTCTTGCGGAGGCTGAAAAGGTCCAGTTTCTCTAGTATCTCCTCATAGGGCTTGGTCTGCAGGCCCTTGACCATACGAGTTGCCCTTCTCTGGACCCTCTCCAGGTTATCCGCATCCCTCTTGAAGTGTGGCGCCCAGAATTGCACGCAGTACTCCAACTGCGGTCTGACCAGCGCCCTATAGAGGGGAAGTATCACCTCCTTGGACCTATTCGTCATGCATCTGCTGATGCACGATAAAGTGCCATTGGCTTTTCTGATGGCTTCGTCACACTGCCGGCTCATGTTCATCTTGGAGTCCACTAGGACTCCAAGATCCCTTTCCACCTGTGTGCCACCCAGCAGGTCATTCCCTAGGCTGTAGGTGTGCTGGACATTTTTCCTCCCTAGGTGCAGCACTTTGCATTTCTCCTTGTTGAACTGCATCCTGTTGTTTTCTGCCCACTTGTCCAACCTGTCCAGGTCTGCCTGCAGCTGTTCCCTGCCCTCCGGCATGTCCACTTCTCCCCATAGCTTTGTGTCATCTGCAAACTTGGACAGAGTACATTTGACTCCCTTGTCCAAGTCACTGATGAAGACATTAAAGAGTATCGGTCCAAGGACCGAGCCCTGCGGGACCCCACTGCCCACGCCCTTCCAGGTCGAGACCAACCCATCCACCATGACTCCTCGGGTGTGACCCTCCAGCCAATTCGCCACCCACCAGACTGTGTAGTCATCCACATCACAGCCTCTTAACTTGTTCACCAGTATGGGGTGGGATACCGTATCGAAGGCCTTCCTGAAGTCTAAGTATACGACATCCACCCCTCCTCCTGTGTCCAGGCATTTCGTAACCTGGTCGTAGAAGGAGACTAGATTGGTCAGGCACGATCTGCCTGCCACAAACCCGTGCTGGTTTCCCCTCAGCATAATTTGCCCTGCTGGGCTCTCACAAATGTGAGCCTTGATAATTTTTTCAAAGACTTTACCAAGGATGGAGGTGAGACTGACCCAGGATGGAGGTGAGACTGACCCAAGGATGGAGGTGAGACTGACTGAGATCTGGAACATGTTTTTCATAGCTACATTTTTGCCTGTGCCTTGGTGTTCATAATTCAGCACTTGTAATGTGTCAGTCACAGGGATGCATAAAGGATCACTTAACGATACCAACTTATTTCATTTGGGGGAAAAAAAGAGCCTTTAGGGTTTCATTACACACCTTTAGTCTACATATTTGAAATGATTGGCAAGTTGTGTGAGCAAAGTATTTTCCAGACACTTCACTTTTCAAGGTACTCCAAATACCCTTCCTTGTTGAGAAGTTGTAGCTTTTTGTGCATTTTCGCATTCCTTGAGATATGGGAGAACAGAGAGCTGGGGAAAGGAATTAAGGTGACTTTCCCCACATGCAGCCAACTGAAAATGACCCACTTTAAAACGAAGAGTCCAAGAAAACTCCCATTAACTTCCTTGGGAGTTTTGACACAGTAATAAGTGCAAGAATTTTAACTGTTAGGTATTGCAGTGCTAAGCTTCTAGCCTATTATATTTCTATACTGAACATATGTCTAGGTTATGGATAGAAATTTCGTGGAAACAGCCTCCACACAATTCATATCAGGCACTTGGACATCATAAAGTTGGGTACCAATCAACTTAAAGGTAAATGGAGCTCTCACCCCCTTCATACAGTGGAATCATGTCTTCATATGGCTCATAGCAAGAATTATTTATAGCTATGGAAAGAAAAATAGGTGAGATATAGTCTTGGTGCAATTTATATGAACTGGGTAGACATGATGTGGTTAGATACTGTTCACTTTCAAGTGAAATGCAGCAATGCTCTGCTCTCCATAAGGTAAAATAATTTTTACATGCCTTATCAGTCTTGTTATGGCCATGGAAAGAAATACAGTGAAAGTGGAGACATGGTCCTATTTGTTATTTAGAATGTTTTTTCAGTTAACAGCGTTGACCTCCTTTCTGTTTTGAGGGTCCTGGTTTCTAAAGGCTGCTCAAAAGCTCACACCACATCCATTTTCTTCAACCAAAAGGGTATAGAGCATACCAATCATACTTTTTTCCTTCTCCTTTCAGATCATCCAAACTGTGGGCCAGATTTTATGCTGGTGTAAATTTGCTGAAACTACATTTTCAGGGGAGCTATAGTAATTTACATAAGATGCGTCCCTCTGAGTTCAAGAACGTTTCATTTAGGTCCTGTAAAGGCTCTCTTTTCAGGGACTATGAAGATATCATGAATACAATTTGGTTTCAAACATGTAAAACAGTGGTCATAATTAAATAGTCAGTCCTTGTCCCCATGATGTCTGAGGGCCCTGCTACATGTTCAGATAAAGCTGAATGGAAACCTGGAAACCAGCTATAGAGTTGTTACACATTTGCAAGCATTAACTTCGTAGCTGGTGGACTTTTTTATAGCTGGATAGTCATTTTTTTCAAGTGACAATTACTTTATACTTGTGACCCATCTTTGCTTGTGTGGCCAGTTTAAATGTATTGCATTATTAGCCAGTAAATTGTGTAATATATGTAATGTGTAGCAGCAACCTGAGACACTGTAGACATAACTAAAACTCAGGCATGACACTGTGCCCATCATGATTGAGAGAGAGTCTTTATGAAGGTTGACTACTTTTGTATAGTACATACCACACTGCAGTAAAACAAAGTCAGGAATTTTTCTTATTCAAGGTTTTTAGTTGGTTGAGAGTGGTTGGGGTTTTTAATCTCCCAATGGATAATCATAATTTATAAAACTGGTTAGAGACCCAGTTGTGCAGGATGCCTAAAAAGAATAGAAACCTTGGAGGGAGAAAAGTGAGGCCTTGTGATGTAATTTGATTTGCTTTTATTGAGCTATTATTGCCGTGTTGGGTACGTGTTGACACCAAATATGGCTGTGTCTAGTCTTTAGGCCCACAATATTCTGAACTGCAGTCCAGTGTTTCTCTTTGCGGAAGGCCAACTTTTTGAAATGTGGAAGCTGGATTTTACTGATTGTAGCTTCCCGACTTCCGGCATCAGCTTAGATTACAGCCAAAGAACTCAATGCAGTTGTTAATTAAATTGATTTACCCTGAATGCTTAGCTCCTAACAATTGATACTAAATAAAGCTCCTACTATTATCTCAGTTTCACAGCTGCGTTCTCTGAGATGCACAGAATTCAACTCACCTTTACAGAAACGCATGTGGCCTGATCCTGCTAACCTTCTCCTTGAGTGTTTGCAAAGTTACTCGAATTGCCTGTAATGAAAGGTACTACCCCACAAAGGAGCTGTAGAAGCAGACCTACAATAAAGTCCTGAGTATTAATTCCTCAGCCACAATCTCCACCCACTCTGCTTGCTGTATATGCATCTTCTGAAAAGAGTCTGCTTGATTACCTCTGTAGTGCTGAATCTGTCATACTAAATAATACCTCACTCTGGGAATATGTCTATCATCTTCAGTGGAACTACTTCTAAAGGAACTATTTCTGCTAAGAGAAAGGGAGGCAGTAATTAAAGCTGAATGTTCTAAACCTACATTTACATTCTAACTTGGATACTCTTCTGCTGTCATATTTTGTTGTATGCATTTTTTGTAAGGTATTACACAGCAATGGTTACAGATTGACTTTTATTAGTAGATGTTTAGGATTGTGAATCCAGAAAAGATGACAAAGCCGGTAGGGAAATACAGATCGCCCGAGCGAGGGACTAACATTAGAGGGATGGGGGTGAGGAGGGGAACACAACTAGGTTACAGGAGATACAATGTTATCCAACTAAGTCCAGGGGTGGGGGGAAGGGGAGGGAGGGGATTTGTGACGCTGAGAGGGAAAGAAGATAGATACACACAAACCTGTTACAATGGTCTGCAACAGTGGAAGAAGTGGTTCGAAGAAAAGTGTCTCAGTCCAGATAGAGTCTCATCGTGGGGGTCCTCTTAGGGTGGAGCAGGGTCATCCGTTGTTGAAGAATACTCTCGAAGTGAAGGTCCATCTGGTGCAGAGGGGGAGGTTCAGGCAGTCCCCTCTGGGTCCGGTCCTGTGGCAGTTCGTCTGGTGGGGTTGGAGTACTGGTGGTGGCCCGTGATGTGTTCCATGTAGATGTTGCGGGACCAACGGATGGTGTTGGACACCATGAGGCAGCACATCAGCTTGGTGTAGCAGTGGGAGATGTGGCAGGCACGCAGGACGCTCTTGTTGCTGGGGTCCCAGGCTCCAAGCATTCCCACAATGAGCGCGTTGACCGTCATGTCATAGCCACGGCCCCTCAGGATGTCGGCCAGTGGGGCGTACTTCTCCCGCTTGCCAGCCCAGGTGTCGGTGAAGGATTGGCGCCGGTTCTCGAAGGGAATGGTTACATCCACAATCACAACCTTCTTGGCCTCTTCGTTAGTGATGACTATGTTGGGTCACATCTGGCTCTCACAGCCCAGGACGGTGCAGTTCATGGAGATCTCCCCAGCTACGGCCGGAATGGCCCTTGCCAGGCGGTCCTGGACGGAGTTGTGACAGAGCTGCCAGGCTCTGGCGTGCGGCTTGCAGCTGCACAGCACATGGGGGAGGGTCTCCGCTGCGTAGTTGCACTGACAGCACCTCTTGTCCCAGTGGCCAAAGCAGACGGCCCCATTCAGAGGCAGGCAGTTGAGGCGGGCGTGGTGGAGGAAGCGCCAGTCCACGAAGTGCATGAAGCTCCCACTGGGCATGAATTGGTTGCTGGAGTCCCACTTTGAGGTGATGAAGACCTTGCCCTGGTTGGGTTTGGCCCTCAGGTCACCGGCGTACTTGTTTCGGACAGCGTCCTTCAAGAACCTCTCCAGGAAGGTCTTCATGCAGGGTGTCACAGTGACGCGGTCAGCGTGCGGGCCTGGTTGCAGGGAGACTCCCAGCTCCCAGCACTCCTTGGTCCAGGTCCAGGCGCAGCCAATGCATTTCCCAAGGTGGCGCGTGGCGTTGCGGGCTTGGCTCCACAGCGAGGCAAAGTCCCTGCCATCTCTGCCAAACTTGCCCTCCAGCGAGCCGCTGAGGAAGGTGGCCAAGTCATGTCCGGTTGGCTGCCTCACGATCCTCTTGCGGGTGGTCTCCTCGAGGGCACTGGTGGCAATGGTACTTACCATTGCATCCAGGCAGGTCAGGAGGCGCAAGGCGTGGGTGACCACCGCAATGTCGCAGAGGTCTCCCATTCAGGGGACGTTGGCACCTCCCTGCCAGTAGGGGATGTGCAGGACCTCATTGCTGGCCCTTAGCGGCAGGTGCAGCCACTTCTTGAGCAGCCACTGGATCTTGGCGTCCGCCTTCTTGAGGGGGGTCTTGGGGACTGCCAAGCCTCTCAGGACGAATGCGACGCGGGGGATGAGGAAGGTGTTCACAGGATATATCTTCTGCCAAAGGGCCAGCAGGGATGAGTCCAGCTTGTGGGCGGCGTGATCCTGTTGATGGTCTCCTCTGGCGTCTGCTTGGCCCAGTGGCCGGTGGGCAGCCCCGGGTGGCAGTAGGCCTCGCTGTCGCACAGGTGCCTCATCGCCTGGCCCTGGATTGTGAGGGTGGAGTCCAGGATGCGGCTCTTCTGCCTCCTGTCGATGTGCAGGGGGGCGCACTTGGCAGACGTTGAAGTGCAGGCCCATCCACCTGGCCGCCTCGGACGTCACGTCCAGCATCTGCTGCAGCTGGGTGGCATTGGGGGCAAGGAGAGCGAGGCTGTCGGCGTAGGCCAGGATGCTCAACTTCTGGCCGTACAGGTCGAGCCCACCGGGGCCGCCTGCCATGGCTCGAAGGAGTGGTTCCATGGCTAGGTTGAAGATAAGGCTGAGGGGGCAGCCCTGACTCACCTCTGACCAGATGGGGATCTCCGCGGTCTCTCCATCGGTGGTGCAGACGGTCGTGGTGTATCCGTGGTAGAGCTCTCACACCAGGTCGATGACACCATCCGGTAGGCCCAGCTCACGGAGGGTGCCGAAGATGTGGTGGTGGGGCATGGAGCTGAAGGCATTGGAGATGTCCAGCCACTCCACCGCACACTGCTTCCTAGTCCTCCGGGCATTGTCCAGGGCCATCTGGAGGGTGAAGTTATGCTCATAGCACCCCTCCATAGACATGAAGCCCTTCTGGCTCCGGCTGGTGGCCCCGCCAGTCACTGTCCAGTTGGCGATGCGGGCCACCAGGCAGCTGGCCTACAGCTTGGCAACAGTGGAGCACAGGGCGATGGGTCTCCAGTTGCCCGGGGTCGGTCGGGTCTCCCTTCTTGTGGATGAGGATCATCATGGCCCTGTTCCAGATGGCAGGCGTGCACCAGAACTCTCTGCACCTGTTGAAAAGAACAGAAAGGACAAGGCAGCCCGGGTCACGTTTTTTAAGGAGACTGTACCTGATACAGTCCCTGCCAGGGGCGGTGTCCCTAGTCCTCTTCAGGTGGGCTTCCACTTCCTGCAGTGTGAAGACATCCTTGAGCCCCTCCACTGGGGGAACGGGGGTCAGCACTTTGACGGTCACAGGGCATGGGGCGGCGGCTTCTGCTGGGGGGTTGAAGACCCTGCTGAAATAATTGAACAGAGTTTCCTGGGGGACCTGGCAGAAAGCCGAGGGTCCCTCCAGGATCTCTCTCACCGCCTTGGGACGGTTGGCCCGATATAGCTTCTGGATCCGGGAGGCTGACGCTGGGTCGTAGCGCTGGTGCCTGGGTCACCTCTGCTTTTCCCAATAAGGGGGGAGGGGTGGCATTTAAATGTCTATTCTTTATAGGTATTAATAATAACATAGTGGCATTTCCAAAAATATAAAACAAAACATCTCTTTCAATCTCCCAAACTCTCCTATAAATTACAGTATCGCTTTCTTACTGCCATGTCAATCAATAGCAACACTGATATCTTTGGCAGATTTCCATCTCTATATGATAAGTCTTTTAACACCTAGACTTACTCTTAGCACGATTTGCTTTTTAAATGGCCAAATGATATTCCTGAAAATTTCCAAGTTTTGCTGGTAAGAGCCTTTCTGGGTCATTGGGAAAAATCACTTTCTAAGACCATTATGTCATGTTAGGTCTTGCTTCCTATCCAGAAGAATATGCTACTATCTGTCTGTGGCATGTTACCTCTCCTACTATACAAATTCCCAAAAGAAAGACCCATTGTTCCCTTAAAAATAACCTGTTTTCAAATGAGTTTTGAATCTGTAACTTAAGTTGAATCCTCAGCCTGGGAGAGTACAGTTAAGATGGTCAATATTTCAAATGGAAGTTTAGTTCTGCAAGGTCATGTGAGGTGGAGAAGGGAGTTAAACATCCCAGCAATTCCTAACCCCAGTAGGAAGTGCTGGGGTTCCCCATCTTGAGGAATGTAAGATGGAATGTATCTTGTCCTTCAGGAACCTTCCCAGTACCTTAAGAATTGCTTCATGTGACAGATCAGATGCATAACTGAATGCTCAAGTGCACTAGGCAGCAGCAGTGCACAGACCATCACTACCTGTACTGCTAATGGTGGTGGCACCTGCTACTATTTTTGCCCCACAAACCCACCCCCCCTCCACTTACACTACTGTGACAAACACTTCATTCTGACCTCCATCTATGCATGTGACTCCCAAATAAATTCAGTGGAAGTGCCACATGCATCTGGATTGAAAACAACACCTCCAAGTAATTCTGAATGGGCCCGACATGAATAGTGCAGCAAACTGGATGGGTATTGTGGCAAAAAGCAGGACTCTCCAACTAGCCACTCTGCTAGTTTCCCCACTTGCCTTTAGGCATGCCACCCACCTGTCTCACCTGCCATGCCTTGTTGTTAATTAATTAGGATATTAATTAAGGCAGGAGGCTGCCCATTCTTGCCCTGATTCCAGGGGGCGCTATCTGTGACTCCATTCCCCCCCTACACTGCAGCCCAAGCCTCGCAAATGGCATCCAGATGACAATGTGCTCCCGGCCTGCAGCCAGAGCAAGCTTAAGCCTCATTGTCAGGCCTCAGACACATGCACATTCATACCACCCTCCTGTCACTAGGGCCTCTCATACTCCACCCTCTCTCACAGGGTCTCTTTCACACATCGATTACTTATACTGCCTTGCTCCCTCTTGGAGCAGGCCTCTTAGGCCATAGGCTTTAGCTAGCTCATACCTTGGGTGGCAGATGTACAGTCTTTTGGGCCTCTCCATGACCCTCACCGGGGTAATGGCCAACCAATTATCCAACCAGGTCTAAGCTTACCCTGGCATCTTCCAGGGCAACTCTATACACTTATACATACTGGGCCCCCAGCCCTCTGGTTTTTCTTCCCCCCCACACTGGGGTTCCTCACCTCAGCCCCCTGTCTGGGATCACCCCTCACCAGGGCGTTCTTAACTCACACCACAACTGGTGTTCCGGGGTCTCACAGGGACTCATTCCCCCCTCTCCCCCCAGAGCAACAGGTCATTGTGCTCAACTATAGGTCTCACTTTCAACCCACACTCAGGCTGAGCCCCCCTTACTCGGCCTCTGGCCCAAACTACAGCCCCAGGTGCCCAAAGACATACCTTGGTCTACTCCCCTCACATGGGTCAGCCCCCTCACGGGGGCTTCCCACCACACCCACACTGGGGCTACAGGGCTTCCCTCCCCAGTGGGCTCAGATAGCTGTAGCTATGCCTGGCCCCAACTACCTTTCCTTGGGGTCCTACACCCCACAGGGCTCAGGTGGCCACAGCCATGCCTGGCCCCACTACCTCCAATATTATGTAACCCACCCAAAGGTGAGAGCTAGGGTTAAGGTGCCCCTACCACTTTTCACGGGGGTGGTAACTGGCCTGGCATTTCCTGGGGGCTTCTGTACCACTGACAGCCCCACCAGACCACCCACTGCTGGCAGGGTGCAGGTTTAGATCATACCCAGGACCAGGAGCCTCCAAACCATCCCCTACAGTTCCTGCCCTTACCTCCAGGATGTTGCATGGAGCCTTACTGCCAGGCCTGCCATCAGCAAGCTGCCCTGCAAGCGATCAGAGATCTAAAATGGCTGCCGCAATCAAGCACCTGCCGGCTGCTTGGTTCCGCTCTTAAAGTGGCGGGCACCAACAGTGCCCTGCCACACGTCTCCCCCCTTAAAATAGTTTCTGAGGGAGGTTTCCACTACTGCTCTTCCAAATCAGGCTCCCCTGAGAGCCTGTGAAAGCCCTCCAGTGCTGAGCGCCCCCCAAAGGTGCTTCACCACACACCTCCCCCCTTAGAATGACATTTGGGGGATTCACTTGGCTGCCTTCCCTTCTGGCTTTGTCCCGGCCTGCTGCAGCCCCTTCCACGTGGTGAGCATCCCAAAGGTGCTCCACCTCAGGTATGCATACACAGGGTAGATGATATTCAGTAGAGCCTGTATTTATACTAGGGACAAATCCATATAGTGCTTTAATAAAAGCCATTTTCTAAATTTTTAATGTGAATTAGTTCTTCTTAAAGGTAGTAGATTAACATCCCTAGAGACTGAAGTCTTGCATTTATCCTTAGGAACTGGTATATTTGAGGCACAGCAGTGCTGGCTTCCTAGCATTTTCTACCAAATTACCTCAGCCTGCAGTACCCCTGGGCACCATTTCTAAAGGAAGTACTTCAGTCTCCAGGTCTGTTCAATCCTTTGCCTTTATTCAGATTACCAAGAAGGGGTGGGAAGAGGGAATGTTATTTTCCTCTTATAATTCCTGATGTTGCCAGCAGTCTACTTGGTTTGTGAACTGGACAAACTCTCATATTCCCATCAGTATTCCTGAAAGTAAACTAATCTTTTCCTATCCTTTCCTTTCAGACATTGATGAGTGCTTGGTAAACAATGGTGGCTGTGATCACTTCTGCCGAAATACTGTTGGCAGCTTTGAATGCAGCTGTCAGAAAGGCTACAAACTACTAACAGATGAACGAACCTGCCAAGGTAATAGTCATCTTCTCTACTCTGCTTTTATGAAGTGAATTTTAATTGGAATGAATTTTAGTTGTGTTTTTAAATTATTTCTAGGAATTTCTAGGAATCCACAGTAGAAATCGAAGGTAGAAAGAAACTGCTAAAGCCAGAGTTCTTTGGGGATGGTATAGAAGGTTGTTTTAAAGTGTTATGCTTTTCCCAGTCTGGTTTTAATTTGTCTAGTAATATGAATAGTATGGTCTCATTGCAGTATGAGAGTCCAAGTGGTGTAGTGGAATAAGTACAGGCTATGGGTTCCTGAGTTCTAATCTAATTTTTTCTACTACCTTGTGTGCTTTGGGCAACTTGTATGACCTTTGTGGGCCAAATGCTTATCTCATGTACATTGGGATAAATACAGGGTAGCCCATTTAAGTGAATAGGTTTAAAACAGTGGAATTCAGAAAATAAGATGGCTTCTGTCATCACTCCCTGTGGCGGGGCACCTTTGGTGCCTGCCACTTTAAGGCTTGTGAGCAGGCAGCAAGGCAGCCTGCAGGCATGGGATAGCTCTAATGAGGCAGTCACATGACTGCAGGAGAGTCCTGGGATAGGAGGAGAGGGATGAGCTGCCTCCATTTTAGATCCAGGCTCTCAGGAATGAGGTAGTATTTGGCTGCTGGCAGTCAAAGGACAATACCTGGATGAGCTGCTGCTTGGAACATCTACGGAGGTAAGAACAGGAGCTATGGGGATGGCAGGCGGCTCCTGGTCCTGGTTATGACTTGAAACTGCATCCTGCTGGGGAAGGATGACCTGGTGGGGCAACTCCTCAGAAATGTCAGGTCAGCTGCCTCCCCAGTGAAAAGTGGGTAGGCACACCTTATAACCCCAGCTCCCACTACCCAGTGGGTAATTTTATATTGGAACAGGCATTGGGGGCCAGGTACATCTGTGGTGTAAGATCCTGAGTCCCAGTGATGGGGCATAGAGTTGACCCCAGTGTGGGAGCAGAAAGGGAGCCCTGGTCAGAGGGTGAAATTGTGTTGGAGGCCTGCACAGAGTAGGGTGCACAGTGGTGCCTGAAGGACTGTGTATTGGGGTGTAGAATAGGGTCTGTAGAATAGGCCTGAAGGGCTACACGGCTGGTGTGTAGAGTAGGGTTGCTCAAGCAATCTGAAGGGCTGTACAGAGCCCAACCCCCACAAGAGCAAGGACTTGTTTGAGTTCCTCAGAAGGGGATACGGGCAGAGTTCAGCCCAGTGTTGAGGCATAAGATTGGTGCCTTTGTAGAGTAGGGAAGCTCAAGTGACCCAAAGGTACTGCCTGTGCACTGGCCAGTATGAGAGTAGGCAAGCCTGATGGCCAAAGGGGGTTGCTCAGTGGGTTGAGAGTGGCCCAGTAAGAGGAAGTATGTAAGAGGCCTGTGAGAGGGCGGAGTGTGTCAGTAGTATGTGAGAGGCCCAGCAAGGGGCAGAGTTGCTCTGGCCTCGGGCTGGAGTTGTGATCGACTTATGATGCCATCTGTGAGGCATGGGACATGGTGTAGAGATGGTATGGATCCATGGACAATGCCCCCTGGCATTGGGACAGTAAAATGGGCAGCCTCCCACATTTTGTCGCCTTATGGAACAGCAAGTCATGGCATGTGAGATTGGGTGGACTACCTCACACAGACAGGTGGGCGGGCCAGTGTTGAGATCCAGCCTTAAGCTGGCCCCTTGTCGCACTTCCCTAATTGTAAAATGTGGAAAATAAAATGTATTTATTCTACAGCTCTTGCTTTCTTTCTGTTGGCTGTTTCTGATGCATGTTACAACTAGTCAGGTAAATAACATGATACTGTTTCTGTTCACTGATTGGATTGAGTAGTTAATTATTTGAAACATAAATACTTGTGCATGTACCTTTTTTAAAATGTAGTTTCTTCAAACATTTGTGCTACTATAACTAAAATCTTCTCAAGTCAGAATAGAAAAGATAAATGTAAATTGGTAGAAGAAGGTAATTTTAAAGTGTGGCAGAATATGGATGGAGATTGTTTTTTGTAGAAGTTTCCCATCTTTATTGCTAAGGAAATGTTTACATGACTTCTTAAGTGTGCTAAGAACTGTATAACGCAGTAAATAGTGTAATTGGTTTTTGTGGCTCCCTTTAGTCTTCAACAAAAGAAAGCACCTTCTGAGGATATGCAAAGAATTTCTAAGACTTTCCATTGCATCTCATTGGCATTGCCACTATCCAGGAAGCCTACCAGACCCTAACTGTATAGTTTGACACAGGTGACTCATCAAGACTGTCTCTTGCAGTAACAGGATGGTTAAAGCACAGGATGACAAGAGTTAGTGTCACATGACTAGGCAAATATATAACACTGAAGGAGACACGGATGATCTGGCAGGTGGGGGTTTAACCACTAAAAATAGGGGCAAAAATTTTAGAAAGCAAGACTCTCTTCATTGTACAGCTAAGCAAGGCAGAATAAGATTCAACACCAAAGGTAGAAAACAACAATTCATGGTAATGGTGCAAATCGGAAGGGCTGCCAGTGAAGTCGGTGTAATTTCACGAGTGTGAAACTTGAGACAGGAATTAGACCTGTTGTTTTTTGTCACGCAAGCTCAACACAAGGCATACAAAAATAAATCCAGTTTTTCTAAAGCTGTTGTTCATTGTTAAAAGATGTTTATCAATAAAACTTTTACATGCACCTACATACTGATGGCAAGTTTAGGATGCTGACAGGAAATTAATGAAATCTCTCTGACTGTCAGAACTTGTTAATCTAAGTTTGCTTTATTCATGTGTCTGGCCTCAAAGTAGGAGTAGGCGGTAACAGTTTATCTGTGTTATTCCTTTGACAGAGTTATATTTAATAAGAAAATAGACATTGTCCCTTGAAAAATGTTATGAGCAAAAAATAGGAAGATTTTAAAACTGAATCTCCTTGGGTCTGATATAGCCCGTTTAAAGTGCTTGCTTAAAAACAAATTTAATTAATAAATATTTTAAGTGATTTGTATTACTTTCCTTTCCATTTGCTTATTAGTCTGGGAAATGACAAGCAATTGGTTTGGAATGTGCCAGAGCATTAGCAATTTTTTTTTTTTTTTTAATCTAGAAACAGAAAAGGGGAAATGCTCAAATTTGGTTAAACTAAACTGTTCTTCTTCCTCTTATGTGATCAAAGGTGACATCCTTGCCTAAAAATGTAAATGTTATTGGACCATCCTGCTTTTTCATTGCTGAAGAGCCAGCAAAGGCCATTTTGTGTCCTTCTGGCCAACATTAAAGCTAAGTACAGACAGTCAAAAAGCCCGAGGCTGAATGAATTCAGTTTTTGGAGGTTCGTCTAAAGATTAAACTGAGAAGCAAGTGAACAGACATTCACTTTTTATTCAGGAGTGCAGCTATATGCCTGCATTGGCTCAGGCCAGAAGCCAGGGGAGACTAGAACATGCTTGCCAGCCACTGCCAAAGGAAAGGGACTGAAGCTGTAAAGCTTTTTTTTTTTCCCCCCTTTCTGCTCGAGTAGAGGAGGCCTGGCCAGGCTCCAGCCTGGGGCTAGCACCCTGAGACCAGGGGGAGGGGTGCTTTAAACCCCCCACCATGGCCCACATGAGACCCCAGTCCAGGTCTGCCCAGGCAGGGGGGCAGCACCTGCCAGGCTTGTGCCAATACCAGCCCCCACCCAGCTCCCTGACTGAGTGGGAGAAGGGTAGCCCCTTCCAGGCTGAGGAGGGAGGGAGTGGAGAAAAAGATAGTGGCACTGAATTAATAAAAGCTTAAACAGAGATAGTCCTTTCTCTGAAGCGAGCATGTATTGAACATAGCAATTTCAAACCTCAAGCAGACAACAAAGAACAACCAAAAATCTTTGCCTAAGTTACAGCCCAGTAAAATACAGTGAGAGCACACAATTTGGTCTAACTTAAAATGGAAGGTAATAAACCAAAAAAGACAAGAGCAAGCCTTGCATAAGTCTTACATAATCCTAAAGGCAGAGTGTCTCCTTACAACCAGGTATTTAGAAATTCCTTCTTGGAAATCAGCAGGTGGTCTCGGAGCTTCCTTCCCCCAAGACAGACCTGGGCTGGTGTCCTGTGCAGGCCAGGGAGGGGGTTTAAACCCCCTTCCCTGGCTCAGTGCACTGGCCCCAGGACAAAGCATAGCCACACCCCCTGCTCTCCACTTGAGCTGCCGTCCTAGGGAAACTCTATACCTGGCCAGGGTATGGCCATGCCCCATGCTCACCACCTAAGTGGGGGGGGGGGGGGGCAGCAGCCTGGGAGGGACTGCCCCCTGACCAGCTAACTCCAGCCGGGGTCTAGGGCCAGGGAAAGGGTTTAAACTCCTTCCCTGGCCCTGGATCCCAAGCTGGGGCTTGCTTGGGGAAGGGGGAGGGGAAGTCCCTCTCAGGCTTCCTGCCCTTCCCCTTCCACTCCAGTGGTGAATAGGGAATAACCTGGCAGGAGCTGCCACACCCCTGCCAAGCAGACCCCAGCTTGGATACTGTGCCAGTGGGAGAGGGAGTTTAAACCCCGTTTCCCCCCTCCTTCACCTGAACCTGCCAGCCTATGCCCTCACCCCCTCTGTTCCAGTGGGGAAAAGTCTGGCAAGAGCTGCCCCACCAGCCCCCAGGCTGACCTGGCTGTGTCCCCAACTGAGTTTTCCACACCCACCTTAACCAGCCCTTACTGCTTCAGTTAGGGAGCAGAGGGGTGAGGCTAACCCTGCTCTCTGGAGCAAATGGCACAATCAAGCCTAGGGCTGCAAAGCATCCTGGGATGCTGAAGTTTTCTTATTTAACTTGAACCAGGAAGGGGTCTGGGACAGGCGGTTCATAAACCAGTTTGACCTAAATCAGTTAAGTCTGATACTATTTTCAGCCAGGCTTATCTTTAACCAGTTTCAGCCATTTTGAAACTGGTTTATATGCACTGAACTTCTGTTACAGGTTTAAACATGTTTCTGCTCACTTAAGCCGGTTTATATGTAACTTCTGTTCCTAGCCTAAGTGGGAATGGTGACTCTAGCAATAACTTCTTATAAGTTCAAAGGATGCCTAAGCTATATGAATTCTTAGAGTCACCAAAGTTTTTTGTTGCTTCATCATATGAAATAACAGGAAAACACTTGTTTCTCCCTTGCTGCCTGAAGGATTTGAGACTTTAAGTTAGATTATAATGATATAATATGACCTCTAGCTTGCAGAAGAGGGTGAATTGTAATTACTTCACTTCTGTATGGTGTTTAATGTGATGATTGGTGAATTCATTTAATCAGTAGATCTGCTAACGAAGACTGAAGTAAAGCTAAGAAAGAGGAATTGCTTAAGTCTGAATTAGTTGCGTTTTGTTTCCTACTCTGCAGAGAGAATGTAGTCAGTGGAAGTGGCTCTGGTTCTAAATGGCAGGCACTGGAGATAGTGGCTTGAGGTTAGTGGCTGTGGTGGATTATAAATCCTCCAGGGGCTTTTCTGGTAATTATTGGACAAGAGTAGCCTTAAAACTGTTATTATAAGACTTGTGCAGTTTTTATTTTGGGTGTATTAGCCTACCACAGTGTGAATCACTAAGATTTAGCTTTTATTTATGGAAGATAATATTGTTCATGTTTATAATTTTTATTCATCTCCTTTTTTTTTTTTTTTTTTTTACCTTCAATGTTGTCTTTCACCCATATGTCTCCCTTTTAAAAATAAAGATTTGCATTCATTATGAGATATTATACTTCATGTTAGGAATAGGTCATGAAAAGAACCTGGATGTTTCATTATTCTTGACTTGGAAGCCTGAATATTGTGTTTGTTCTCAGTCTTGTTGTAAATGCACCTGGTTCAGAGGGGGCTCTTCAATGTTGGAGGCCTCACCTGCAGATTAAGAGACTGCTTCTGCAATCTGTAGGCAAAATGTCCTATGTGGTATCAAGCCCTAAACATGTCCATAAGCATATGCCTCTTGGTTACAGAAGTGACTAGAAACAACTTAACTTGCCCACTGGAGGGGTGCAAACCCAGGGAAATGGAGGTCTCCCCAGAAATAGCTTTTAGTGAGAGGTGACCAGTTTAAACTAACTATTGCTGCTGAAGCTACTCTTTTTTTTTTTTTTTTTTTCCTCTAAGCAAGGCTGTGAATTTCCTGGTGATGGAAATATCCTTCCATCAAGGCTCCTTCATCTTCCTTGTGGAAATGTACGATTCCCTCATTTTAACCTGTATCTTCACCCTCTCTATGGTAGGATCCAGAGCCACTTTTAAAATTTTAGGGGAAACCTAATGCAGTTAGTCTAAAATCTACCTATTTCTGTCATTTCCTATGGCTCCTTTCATGTACTGATTAGCTTCATAGCAAAGTGAAGGGACCTCGCAAAGCCATCTAGTCCAGCCCTCTGCTCGGGGTAGGATCATCCCTAACTAAAGCATCCCGGCCAAGTGTCTGGCCTACCTCCACGAAAAATTTCAATGATGGAAATTCCACAATTTCTCTAGGTAGCCTGTTCCAGTACCTGACTGCCCTCAGTGTCAGAAAGTTCCTTCTCATCTCCAACCTAAATTTCCTCTGCTGCAGCTTGAGTCCATTGCTCCTAGTCCCATCCCCTACAGCCACATCTCCATCCTCTGTATGATTGCCCTTCATGTATTTGAAAACTATTATTAAATCCTCCAATCATCTTTCTTTTATTTTTCCAGACTAAATAACCCTAGTTCTCTCCTCCTGTCCTTGAAAGCATGATTTATTAGGTCTAGTAACTCCAAACCATGTGTAAAATTACAGTCAGAATCCCTCTCCAAGGGAGTGACGCATTAGCACTTCTGTTCTACACACATGGTAAGTGAGTTAAATAAACCTCGTTTTAAATGGACATCTAAATCCCCAATAAGGATGTACATATTTTAGTTTTGTTTCCATAAAACAGGTAATTCTTTGGCTAAGCACTGATCTTGGCTTCCAGGTGCCCTTCACAAATAGGTTCCCAAGATAAAGTAAGGGGTGATCTGCTGCACTGACTTGGGGTATGCTATCATAGTAGCTAAAGTCTCTTGCTGTATCCTCAGTGGCATGAATTCAAACTCAGGTTCTGACTTGTGCCAGCTGGCATTCCTGTAAGTGGGTCCCTGACTGCTCAGGATGGCAAGCCTAAGGCAAGTGAATGTTATGTTAACCAGGTCACTGTTTACAGGAACTAGTGTGACTTACCCATGTTAGCACAGTGGACCATGTGGCTTTTACTTGATGATGGTTTTTTTTTGTTTTTACTTCTGTAATGAGGCGCAGGTTGTGAATGTTTGTGGAAATAACTATTTTTGGAATAATTTCATGGACTGCATTCATTTCAAGTCTGTATTTTTATTATTTGTGGTAACACCAAAACCATTGCCGTGGGGTTCAGTATAGCTTTTTATGAACATAGCCGTAGATTTAAACTGCTGGAGAAAAGGAGTCAAGCTAACCAGAGACAAAGCAAACTGCAGTGGCTTATTTTCTAATCTAGAGCAACCAGTTGCTCATTTTGTGTTTCTGATTTGATTCTTAGCAGAAGTTTTATACAGAGCCAAAAGTTATGCAGTATAACTTTAAGCTGGCAAGAACTGGGTTCAGCCTAACTTCCAGGGAAGAACAATTCCACAGTCAAGGGTCACAAATGTAATGAGTATCCCTGTGCTCCTTACACATCCCAAGTTACCCCAAACATGTAAGGATATGAGACTGGGGTCATGGATGGCAAGTTCAGTACACAGACTTGTCAATACTAGGAAAATATTTGTAATAAGTACCTGCGTACTGGACCAGTTTTAAGCCCCAGTCACTCATTGTATCCACATTAGACATGATAAATCCATTTAAGTTCCATTAACAATTTGCTCCCTTCATCCAAGTACTAAAGTAGGGGTGTCAAACATACATGCCCATATGCCTGATCCTGCCTGCAGAACTGACGTATCCAGCCCTTTGTACTGCCAACAGGCCACCAAAAGCTGATGGGTGTGGCTAGGGTGGGGGGGCAGGGGAGTGCCTCCCCCTCAAGGGTCCTTGGCCCCTGGTAGACATTACAATCAATGGCAGGAGGGCAAGCAAGAGGGTGGCTTGGCCCTCAGCCCACAGCTCCTTGGCTGCCAACCCTGCTGCTGCCATCACCTTATGCCCCATGACCTGTGCTGAACTCACCACTGAGTACTTCATGCTAGAGCTGCTGCCCCATTGGCAGGACCATCCTGAGCTCCAGTGTGACGCACACAGCAGGAGGTGGAGTCGCTGCTGCTGCCGCCATCACCAGAATTACCCTGTGCTCTGGTGTAGACCCAGCACACAAGGAGCCCCACGGGCTGGATCTAGCCTGGGGCAAGAGTTGAGTTTGATACCTGTGTAGTAAACAGTATCTTGCACTATCTGGTCAGCACCCAGAAACAATATATTTGTGAGAGCTTCTGAAAAACTACTGGAGTGCCCTGGGACAATGGTGAGTGGATTAACTGAACCGTTTCAGCTAATTTGAAGAGGCTTATTATTGCACCAACATGATTCAGGGTAAATTCTTTTTCTTTTTTTTTTTTTCAGCCCAATATTTAGCCCAGAAAAAAAATCATAAGGTGATGACAGGAGTTTTGCCAGACTAACTTGAACGGGACCATGATTTTTTTTTTTTTTTTTATATGTTTGTCTTGTAACCCTAGCTGCAGTACTATCTGTGGCCATATCCGGATTCAAGGTCATGTGCTGTCAAATGGCCTCAGTCAACTTCCCAGCCCCTAAGGCTGGGGCCACCTCTCTATGGAGTACTTTCTTGTGGTTTCCCCACACACTGGAGTACATACAGTCTAACTATCTACACTGTTTATTTACAAAACAGTCCACATATGAATGAGATTAATAACAGAACAGGATATCAATAATCTAATTGTTGAAGGCAGGTATCAATGAACTAAAACACTATACAAACTGAATCAAGGACACCCTCAGTACAATTCCCCAGCTTAAGCCTTGAGACTCCAGTGAATTTCAGTAGGAGCACACAGGGTTAGCACAAACATCAGCTCTCCTTCACACTGGCAACACAATACAATAACCATGGCTGGTGTTGCTGCTTCGAAAGTCGTGCTCTCTGCTAGAGCCTCCATGGGGAAGAGCAGCTCTCCTCTACTCCAGCTGTCTGTGGTATCTTACCACTCTTTTTCCTCTACATGTGTCCCGCTGCCTCACAAAGGTGGGGGGAAAAGGATACCAGGTTATCTTCTCCCTGTCACTAAGGGAAGGTTCACTTCACAGGCACGCTGCAGGATGGTTCCTCCCCAAGCTCTGTGGTCCCGGGCTCCTTTCCTTCTCTGAGCCTGGCTGAGTTCCCTCCCCTGCAAGTAACAACTTTCTGCAAACTTTCCTGCTCTGACTTTGCAGGGATCCTGAGCCCTGCTGCAAATGGAGCAGCAGTTACAGTTTGATTTTTATGCTGTCCTTCCCAACAAAGGCTCTAGCCAGCTTGCAATAAGAGGACAAAATAACTTTATAAAACAGGAGTGCAACAAAAAACAAAACAATTTAAAAGGCAACTAGATTATCCATGTTAAACAAGCTTCCTGAACAATATCTCAGCTTAACTTCATCTGCTAAAGACCTGCCCAAATAGAAAGATCTTGCATCACTTCTGAAAGATGCTCACTCTCCGGTAGGCTGCAAGAGGGAGGGAGTCCCAGAGCTGAGGAGCAACTGCCAAGAACAAACTCCCATGTTTTCACCAAGCAGCCCTGGTGTACTGATGGTACTTGCAGGAAGTTGTTCCTAGTTCACCTTGGGGCTCATGATAGGGCATAAGGGAGAAATACAAGCAATTGATAAGGAGAGGAGGAGGGGATATAATTCCCCTCAACTCCCCCAGGCCATGGGGGAGGGGGAAGATGCTGGGCTTGTCCCTTGCCACCTGTAAGCTCAGCAGGACCAGACTGAGAGGTGGGAGGTGTTGGCAAAGACCTAGCACAATCGTCACATGTGCTGGAGACGGAAGAACAGGAGAGGGTCACAGACAGCTTGAGCTTGTGTGACCCCAAAAAAGCAGAGAACTACACTTGCATTATAAAGCAGAACCTGCAAAAGGTGGGAGATAGAAAGTCCTTGCTTAGGTATTCCTGAATACCTGGCTGTAAGGAGATGCTCTGCCCTCAGGATTATATAAGACTTGTGCAAGGCTTTCTCTTGTCTTTTTGGTTTATTACCTTCCATTTTAAGTTAGACTTAGTTCTGTGTGTTTCCACTGTGTTCCACTGGACTTTATCTTAGCTTAGGCAAAAACTTTTGGCTATTTTTGTGTGCTTGAGGTTGCAAATTGTTGTGTCTAATACATGCTCACTTCAGAGAGGACTATTCTTGTTCAAGCTTTTTTGAATTCAGTGCCACTTTCCCCCCCCGGTTTTTTTTTGTTTTTGTTTGGGGTTTTTTACCTGTGCCCACACATCCCTCCTGTTTGAGCAGGGATCCTTGTGGTTGCCTTTGAACTACACCTTTCCACAGGCTGAATTATAAAGCCATCAAGGCTTACTTTGTCCCCAAGGGAGGGAAGAGAACACTGCATAGCTGTAAATTTTAGAGAGGCTTTGGAGACTGGGCCTAGCAGCTGGAAAACTGACAAACCTGCTGTCTGACTATTCCCTTAGTCTCTGTGTATTTGCTGTACTAATGAAGAAATTCTGCAAGCTTCAGGTCTTCAAGAGTTGAAAATGTACAGGGCTGTTTTGGCTTCTCACTTAAGTCAGAAATAAGAGCTGCACTGATATAAATTAAGGGAATTCTTCACTAATTACTCTTATTCAGCTTGGACAGGGTGTATCAGATCACTAGAGGATGTAAAATGTACTGACTGGAAGTTGATCTTGGGCAACAGGCTGGCCCAGTGCATTATAGGCACATTTCACTAAACCTATTGCTGCTATTAGAAAATATTGTTGGAAAATGTGACCTTTGTATGACCTTTGGTCAATGCTGGCTGATGCAACCTTGCAGTAAGATTGCCATGATCTGTCAATATAGGCAGGCAAACAAGGTGATTGGGTCCAACCATGTGGGGTGAGCAAAGCCAAGCCATCTTGGTGATTTCCTCTGAGTTTTGCGCATGCGTTATGAAGGAGCTTATGTAACTAAAGTTTATAAATATGTGTTGAGTTGCAGTCGGGGTCTCTCTGCCCTTACGAGGACAGGGGACCTTCGGCCGAATAAACTGAAAAGACCACACCCTCGTCTCCTGCTTATTCGAGTCTCATCTGGGAAACGAGCCCTGTTTGGGTTAAGAGAGTCTGCAGGTGTTCCCTTACCAGATTGGGAGCCTGATCAGACAATTTCTCTCGCACTGCACAGTTAGGTTATACTGGTTCACCTTGTTGCACAAACGGCTAGTTTCGTGCCCCTGGAGGCTTTCCCAATGCACCTCAAGGAGAGAGTCACACACACTCAGGCTGGGTCCAACTCGAGTTTATTGTTTACAAACAGGTCGACAAGGGAACTCAATGTTCAAAGCCGAGTTGACTTCAAACTGTCTGAAGCTTCTTTTTATAGCCAACGTAAACAATAGATTTCAACGTGGCGTGCAATTATTGGTAGACTTAGCATTACGTCTTGCATCGTATGTCTTAGCAGTTACATGTTTTATGACAGTTTACATACATGTATCATTTACATCTTAAATCCCCTCCCAGGGGCAGTTCTTAAGCCCCTCTGGTCATCCTTCAGTCAGGGTAAAATTTCTTTGCCTCAACATTTTTCCCTGTCCCTCTTCGCTTATCTCTTGTAAGGAGTTATTTATTGCATCCATTCCTGGCTCCGTCTGCAGAATTTTAGTTCTATTTGTAAATCAATTCTTAGTCTACTTGTCTTAGTGATAAGCGTGGAAGCGAGAGTGAAAACATGCGGAGTGCATAAGCAATTACAAAAGCAGGGTGTATAGATTATGCTGTATTTTTACCACAATTCCCCCCTCAAGATGCTTTCTAACTCTAATCTTAATAGCTGTCAGCTATGGCTACCTTCTGATAATGCACAAACATCTCTCGGTTGATGACTGACTGAACAGTTCATCTCAGAAGAGCCATGAAGCAGGGTATCACACAGGGAAGCAAACAAAGTGTTGACATCAGTATACAGAAGGCCACTAACACACCCCTTAACCATCCAGGCTGGGGAAGCCAGGATGTAAACCAATCAAAATTGCACCCGTTCCATGTTTGGGTTGGGACATGCGCTATCTTTTTCATGTCATCCGCTAAGGTCTTTATCAATTCACCATTATCATCTATTTCAACGCAACAATTGGACAAATTTAACTTCCTACACACCCCTCCTTCACTTGCAAGTAAATAATCAAGAGCTAAGTGGTTTTGCAGTTGTACTGAGCCTTACTGAAAGTTGTAAGCTCGTTTTGAGAACAAGTATAACAGGTGGACATAACTTTTGGGTTTGATATACCTAAAAGGGACAAGAGCCCCAATAGGTAGATCAGTGTCCACATCTTTGCAAGCGTAACTTCAAATCTCCAGCAGGTTCACTTTTCCACTTGGTGGCTTTTTGTTCCCAGGTGTTATCAGCTTCCGGAGTGACCACACCCTGGTAGTTGGTGTTCTCCTGATGAAAAGGCTTTACCCTCGAGCAATGGGTCCACTTATCGCTGTTTGATAAGCGAACAGCTGTGTGTGTAGTTAGCAGCACCTGGTAGGGTCCCTCCCACCTTTCCGCAAGAGTATCCTTTCTCCACTTTTGTACCAGGACCTGGTCACCCGGTTTAAAGTTGTGGATCGGCGCATCAAGCGGGAGACTCTGGAAAGGTGCAGTGAACCTGTGTAGGGAAGACAAAACAGACTGCAAGGCGATAACATGTTCCCAAATTTCAGATTTTTCCCAAATCTACAGTAATCTGTTCCCTTCACCCCGCTGGCAAGACTCTGGGAGGCATACCAAACATCAATTCAAAAGGTGACAATTTAATCCCTCTACGTGGTATGCTACGAATACGAGTTAAAGCCAGTGGGAGTGCCTGCCGCTTTCAGCGTTCTATTCATGCACTCCACCTGACCTGAACTCTGGGGTCTCCATGGAGCATGGAGTTTCCATGTGATATCTAAAGCTTTGGACACTTCCTGTACTATTTCCCCACAAAATGACTTCCTTGATCTGACTCAATAGACTCATGCAACAGAAATTGGAGTATTATCTCGTAGAGTAGTACTTGTGTCACTGTGGATGCAGTAGCCCTTCTTGTGGGGTATGCTTCCACCCATCCAGTCAGTTGATCAACCAATACCAGCAAATAACGGTAACGACCGGACTTAGGAAGTTCAGCTAAGTCAATTTGCCAAGCTTGTCCAGGATACTGGGCCCACGGCCTTCCTCCCATGGGGGCTGGTGGTCTTGCAGACCTTGGGTTTACCTTCTGGCAGGTCAGGCACTGAGAGACCACTCTCTGGGCTTCCAAATAAAGTCCTGGAGCCACCATTTGATGAGTCAACAAGTCTCCCATCGCAGTGCCTCCCATGTCAGTGGAGGAATGCAGCCGGTAGAGTATTTCTCCCAATAAGCCTCGAGGTAGTAATACTTTTCCTCCGGGTACGATCCACCATCCCTGCAAATTCTTACTGGCCTTAAGCTTGGCGGCTAGCTTATCTGACCCCGGGCCATACTTCACTTTACAATCTTCTAAGAAAAAGGGTACCTCATGGGCCAAGCCCTGAAATACTGCCTCTCCTCCCATCTGTGCTGCCTCTTTGGCTGCTACGTCAGCCTTCGCATTTCCCCTCTTCTGGCGCTCGTCCGCAGCCTTGCCATGGGCCTTTACGTGTACCACGGCCACCTCTTTTGGTAGTCGAAGGGCCTCTAGCAGCATTACAATTTGTGGCCCATTGGCAATCTTTTGTCCAGGGGCCGTGATGAACCCACACTCTTTCCACAACAACCCATGGGCATGAACAATGGCAAAAGCATATCGCGAATCTGTAAAAATGTTCACCCTTTTGTCTTTTCCCAATTCTAGTGCACGGGTCAGGGCAGTGAGCTCCGCTGCCTGTGCTGACCAGTTTGCCGGGAGCTTTTCTTTCCACATAGTTTCAGTTAATGCTATCATAGCACACTCTGTATGCTGTACGCCATGTATTACACTACTTGAACCGTCTACGAAGAATTCCTCCTCCGGGTTCTCAAGTGGGTCATCTGCCAAGTCAGGACAAATCAGTACTGTCTGAGTCAATACCTCTAAACAATCATGGCACGGGGGTCCCGGTTCTGACATCAGGGTGGCTGGGTTCAAAGCAGTGGTGTGCTTGAAGGTGAGGCCTGGATTAGATAGGAGAAAGATTTCATATCTGGATTGTCTGGAGGGGTTTAAAAAATTTCCTCCCTCTCCTCCAAGGATTTGGGGAACTCCATGTGGTATGTATTTCCATATCAGCTCCCATAACAATCTTTTGAACCTCCTCCACAAGAGTAGCTGTGGCAGCGACAGCCCTCAAACATGCAGGCCATCCCTTCACTATCGGGTCTAGGACCTTGGAGTAGTAGCCCACGGGTTGGGTTATTAAGACCCCTGAGGCCCCCCCTTTATTCTCATGCACATACAGTCTATAGGGCTTGTGCCCATTTGGAATCATCAACGCTGGGGGTTGCAAGAGGGCAGCTTTTAACAACTCAAATGCATGTTGGTTTTCCTTAGTCCATTTCCAATTTTGTGAGATCTTCCTTTGTGAGGGATTCATATAGGGGTTTGGCTTTTCCCCCATAATCGGGAATCCCCAGTTTACAAAACCCGGTTAGTCCCAGGAAAGCTCGCAGCTCTTTGGGGTTTCTGGGGGCAGGCATATCCTGTATTGCTTGAATTCGATCTCTACTCAGAGTCCGAACCCCCTCCTCAATCTAATAACCCAAAAAGGTAACCTTTGTCTGGCAAATTTGAGCCTTTTCCCGTGACACTTTATACCCTTTCTTTCCCAGGGTATTCAGCAAGGATTTTGTTGCTCTCTTTCCCATCTGCACATCGGGACTTGCTACCAATAAATCATCAACATAGTGCAACAACGCCATCTCAGCGTGTCTCCCTTTTCAGTGCTCCAGGTCTTTTTGCAATGCTGTTTCAAAGATATGGGGGGATGAGACAAATCCCTGGGGCAACACTGTCCATAACAATTGAGTCATGATACGTGATACGGGTCTTCCCATTGAAAGGCAAACAATTTCTGACTATCTTTATGTAGCGGGATAGAGAAGAAAGCATCTTTTAAATCTAACACAGAAAACACCTTGGCATCTGCTGGAACTTGGGTCAGAATGGTGTGTGGATTTGGGACCATAGGATGATTCACTAAAACCTCTTTGTTTACAGCTCTCAAGTCTTGTACTAACCTGAAGGAGGCACCATCTGCTTTGGGCACACCCAGGATCGGGGTATTAAAGGGGGATGATCCCTCTATTAACCACCCATACTGCTTGAATTTTTCAATCAGTGGCTTCAAACCTGTGCAGGTGGTTTTCTTCAGAGAATACTGTCTCTCACACACAGGACCCTCTCCCTCCTTTAGGGGAATCTTGACTGGATTTATGTATTTTGCCCGGGCAGGAGTCCCATCTGCCCACACACATGAATCAACATTCTCTAAAATCTCAGTTCCTTTGGCTTCTGACAGTCTCAGCTGCCCAGAGGGCTGTTTGGTAATTTGAGCCCTGTTTTCTCAATTCCTTTGGCTTTCACGGAAGCTTGTAGCTTTGTTAGTAAATCTCGCCCCTTCAGCTTGAACTTTCCCCCGAGGAGTTCCCCCTCACTGGCGGCCCCCCCCCCCCGCTGACTTTCCTTTTGTTTGTCCTTCAGCTTAGGGCAATCCCTCTTCCAGTGTTCCTTTCTTCTGCCCCCCCCCCCCTCAGGTTTCTCCTTCCATTCCCCCACCAGTATTTGTGCTCCGCCCCAGGCTTCTTCTCTCTCCTCTCTGCCACCTGATCACGATTCCCATAAACTTCATACGCAATCTCTACGAGTTCTGAAAGCAGTTTACCTGCTGCCCCCTCAGTCTTTTGCAGCTCTTCCTCATACGGGGGAGGTGTTTTAGAACAGCTTGTGTCAGCTATCCCTTCCCGATCCGTTTGGTCTGTGTCCGGTGGCGTTTTAGCCTCATCCCTGCACCTTAACCCTTGAGTCAGATCTTCCCTCACTATCAGAATTAAAGAGGACCCGGGGCTTTCTCCCAGCATCCTAGTTAATTTACAACAAGCCCGATGTGTTGTTGGATGAGGGCACTTTGAGCAGTTTTTCCCCGAATACAACGTATGTTCTCAGACACAAAAATAGGACCCTTTACCAGACAAAATTCTAGCCAGCAGTAAGATTTTAAACTGACCTGTATTTAATAAGGTTCGGATCCAGTCACCATGATTTTGAGCACACAGAAAGACACAGGAAAGGCTTATTTAGGACGTCCGGGCTGCTCAGTGCCTTGCCCCGCAGTCCTTACTGCCCAGACCTAAGGCTACTGACGCGACACCGGCTCACACAGTGGAAGGAGGGAGGGAAACACAAAAGGGATTCTTTCACTCCTGCCCTTGACAGAAGATACTGGGACAACGGATTTGGGAAAGACAAAATCACTCGGTGGACACCTGTCCACTGGGTCATGAGGTTCCAGCTGAGCCCCCTTGTGTTCGACACTACCTTATCAGGCAGAATTGGGGCGGCTAGACTCAGCCTTAGTCCCAGACCTGGTCAGTGGCTCATTTTTCTAAATACACAGACGCACATTCATTCAGTCAGACCTACCTCCTCTCCCACACTGCCTTAGCCAGATTCACATCAAAAGAACCGGCATCCGGCCACTCCAACTGACAGAGAGTAATTAATCTATCTTTTAACATTTCTACCCCGTAATTCCCTTTAGTAAATTCAAAGTTTCTTAGCATGCATCCTAATGGGGTTGTGGAGTTTTTCTTCTCGGGAGCTACCCGAACTCATTGTGTCAATCAAAATTCAGACCTATTTGCTCAACACTAAAACAAAATCGCTCAAAACAAAGTCCCCGGGGCTAATGTTCAGACTTATATACTGAACGTTCCAAAATTCCAAATTCCCTGAGAGACCACTCAACAAAACAAACTACCCAAATGACACAAGGCAAATGAATACTTACTCCGTCAACACCCTGGCGCCGTCTCTTCGGACCCACTTAGCCTGGTTGACTCATTTAAGGGAGAACCTTTAACCTCCCGGGTGTCCCGACTCACAGTTCCAGTGCCGTGACAGGCTTCAAAAGCAGTCTGGTGGCCACTTCACAGACACCTTTCCCGATCTCGTCGTCCGACCCCAAGGTGGTCCAAGGGCAACTCCTGGCTGCTCGCCAAATTGTTGCACAAACGGCTAGTTTCGTGCCCCTGGAGGCTTTTCCAATGCACCTCAAGGAGAGAGTCATACACACCCAGGCCGGGTCCAACTCGAGTTTATTGTTTGCAAACAGGTCGACAAGGGAACTCAATGTTCAAAGCTGAGTTGACTTCAAACTGTGTCTGAAGCTTCTTTTTATAGCCAACGTAAACAATAGATTTCAACGTGTCGTGCAATTATTGGCAGACTTAGCATTATGTCTTGCATCGTATGTCTTAGCAGTTACATGTTTTATGACGGTTTACATACATGTATCATTTACATCTTAAATCCCCTCCCAGGGGCAGTTCTTAAGCCCCTCTGGTCATCCTTCAGTCAGGGTAAAATTTCTTTGCCTCAACATTTTTCCCTGTCCCTCTTTGCTTATCTCTTGTAAGGAGTTATTTATTGCATCCGTTTCTGGCTCCGTCTGCAGAATTTTAGTTCTATTCGAAAATAAATTGTTAGTCTACTTGTCTTAGTGATAAGCGTGGAAGCGAGAGTGAAAACATGCGGAGTGCATAAGCAATTACAAAAGCAGGGTGTATAGATTATGCTGTATTTTTACCACAACCTGCAAATGTACTAAATGATGCAGTCAGAATAAGCGATAGGCAGGGGATGGAGGGGAAGGTGGTTCTACAGAACCCTTTGGTCAATTCTGCCACCTTTTCAATAGAAAGGCTAAGGTGATTTCCCTGTCTTAGACAAAGTGGGCTTCCTATCCAAATGCTCTCTTTCCAAGACCATTTTTCCCCAGGCCTCATAAAAATGCTTTTAAAGGTGCATCTGTGCAGTTCAGTGATGGAGATGATCAGGCTAGGTCCAGTTAACTTTGGAACTGGAAGCAATAGAGCCCATGCTTCACTCAAGCTAATGAGAAACAGGATATATTAATCAGGGCAGGGTGCCATGCTCATACAGCTATAGCCCATGCGGCTATACTGTTCCTGGACATGAGCTATTCTAACTGCATGGTACTGCAGTGTGTTGTGTACACTTCCCCATTCATTTGGTTCAGACCTATAAACAGTGCATGCCTTGGACATAGAGTGTAAATATTTCCTGTTAAGGGTTTGTTTGTCAGGAGATGGGACCTGCCATGTTGGTTGACGCTATTTAAAAAAAAAAAAAAAAAAAGCCTTTCTGCTTAATCATGAAGACAAATAAATAGACTTCCATGTCCCTAAATCCTCTTTGCAGCACTTGTGCTACTGGCTCAAAAAATTAATCATAAGTTTGAGTGGAATTTTCTATGGGAGCCCTTTGCTTGGAAGGGACATTGGAGCTCATGATTTAGGACTTAAGCCAGTCCCTATTGGAGATCAACATTAAGATCTTCTGTTGCAAGGAAGGTAGGGCTACTATCTATAAATTTACAGACGGTCAATAAAATATCAGGCTAAAAGCATCTGTCCATCCTTTCCTTCTTCTTTGTATGTCAAGATGCAGTGACAGAAGTGACACTTTTTTTTTCATGTGATCGCCCCCCCTGAAAGTGCTCTACAGCTATGCCATGAAGAAATGCACAGCTGCAGAGCACTTTAAAAGTGGCTGATCATGCAACAAATTAACCCTCATTATGAGGGATCAGATGAAGGTGCTCCAAAGCGGAGCACTTTCATCTAACTTTTGTTGATCCTTGCACAGAATCGGGGCTGGGCTAATGTATCCCAGTGCTGTCTGCAGGAAGGGAGGGGGAGTGTGCTAAGGAGTAGGGTTCGCCCAGCCTAAACTGGAGGGGAGCGGATGGATTGGACCTCCCTCCCCGTCAGGCTGGGTGAACCCCAGCCCACAGCACATTCCCCCTCCCTTACTGCAGACAATACCAGAGCTGAGGCGGGAGGGCAGGGTTGTGGGGGGGAAGCTCCTCCACTGGATTTGCTCCAAGGCTAAGTACAAACAGGCAAAATTCCTGAGGCTGAATCAATTCAGTTCAAGGCAGGTAAGTCTAAACTGCAGAGATTAAGCTGAGGGGGGGGAAATAAATGGACATTAGTAGGGCTGTGCAAAATAGCAGCATTCCATTTCAACATTTTGACAAAACAGTATTCTGCTTTGAATTTTGTTTCAATTTGAAATGGTTGTTCTGTTCTGTCGAAACAGTTTTGACCCTGTTTCACTGTTATGCTCATAGGATATAATGGGGAAGGTCAAAACAGCCTATAACTTTCCCAATTCTGTTCTGATTTGGATGAAACTTGCAGAAGTGGTAGCCCCTTCTGAGGGCATGAAGCCTGCCAAGTTTCAAGGAGGTAGGTGCAGGAGGTTCAAGGAAACTGCACCCCAAAGTCTTGAAAGCAAAACTCATGTCACGTGTATGTGGTAAGCCACAGTGAGGTCAAAACTGCAGGCCTGCTAGCCCCTGCTGAGACCACAAAGCCTACCAGCTTTACTTCCTCTTGCTGCTGCCTGCTAGACATCTGGGATTTTCAGTCCAAAACTGCAGCAGCAGAGCTCCCAAGGGTTGCTCATCACTTTTTCCTGCTTCCAGGTGCCTCTGGGATCTGTAGACCACAATCACAGCCAGCAGTAAGTTGTTTAGCAGGGCAGCTCTGTGCCCTGGGAAAGGGAAGTTTAACGCCCCTCCCTGCCTCCAAACCAGGGTTTGCCCCCACCCCTTCTCTGCTGGAGCAGACAGTCCAGCCCAGCCCAAGGTTGGAGAGCATGCTTGGAGACTGTGATTTAACTTAAACTAGGAAAGAGCCTGGGACAGAAGTTTCATACACCAGTTTGGTCCAAATCAGTTAAGTCTGATGCTACATTCAACCAGGTCTATCTTAAACCACTCTCAGCCATCTTGAAATTGGTTTATGTACACAGAACTTCTGTTGTTACAGGTGTGATGGGCTAGCTGGCAGTGACCTAGCCCAGGGGTTTTGAAAGGGCAAAAGATGATTGGAGGACTTGGGATTCCCTTTCCTCACCAATCTGGTAATGATTTGACCCAGGGGTTTTGAAGGGGTAAAAGATGATTGGAGGACTTGGGATTCCCTTTCCTCACCAATCAGGCCCCAGAGACTCACCCCTCATGTCCCCTGATTGGCCCCTTGGGTCACCTGGAGGGGGATAAAAGGGGCAGCGTGGCTGACTCGGGGAAGAGACCAGCGAGGGACCACAAGGAAGGAGCTTCAAAGAGCTGGCAAGAGCTGAGCCAGCAGGGTGGAAGCAGTTGCCCCAGAAGAGCCTGAAGGAGCGGGACCTGCAGGCAGCAGTTGGACCCTCAGCAGCACAGTGTGTGGCCGGCAGGAGAGGCTTCCTGCTGGGCTCCAGGATCCCCTACGAGAGGCTGTGGCCAGCAGGAGAGGCTTCCCCACTCCAGCAAGGATCTGAGCAGTGACCTGAGAGGTTCCCAGCCTGGCTTCCAGCTCCTCCAATCGGAGATCAGGCAGCTCGACATGAGGCCAGGGCACCAGGAAGGTCAAGACCCCTAGCAGCTTGGAATAGTACCAGTACTGGTGGCTGTGTGGCAGTGTTTCTGCCTACCACATGGGAGATCTGAGTTTAAGTCCTAGCTTTGGTGACTTGGGGTGAGTGAGCTAACAAGGAAAAATTCCTCTTGCAGTAAAAAGGGGCCATTGTGTTTTCTCCCCTTCCAGGTACCTAGGCCCTATATTTCTTTTTCCTTTGACATTTTGTATTTTGTGCCTTTTTTTTTTATATTTTCCCCAACCAGTATTGTTTGCTCTGCTGTTTGTGTTTTATATTTTGTTAACCCTGTCTTTTGTTGAATCCTGCCCCCTTGAGGTATTGTAGTGTCCACTATACCCCCTGATTTTGCCTGTTATGTTCCCAGTATTGTTCCCTCATTAAAAGGTATCTGGTTAAGTCCCCATTGGTGGTCTGGCTGTGCTCTATAGGGGGAGGAGAGTCCCTACACCTCCCACAGCACTTGTGCACCTGCTTTGATCCCTTCATTTGGAGAGGGGGTACCTTTTTGGAGTACTGCCCAGGTTATACAGGTTTAAACTTATGACTTAAAACAATTTATGTGTAACTTCTCTTTCTAGCCCAAAGGGGATCTCAATCCCACACCCATAGAGCTCAATCCCCAACTCCCCAGCTCCAGCACTTCAATTTCTGTGAAGCACCATGAATTAGAACAGGGAGCTACATGTCTGTCAGCTCCCAAGTTATTTAGTAGAATTCACAGATTTGTTGGAATCTGACATGGCATGCCATAAGCCCGTCTGCTATGGTCTCAAACTTGCAAACTCTGGGCTGTCAACCATGTGCCTTAGTGCCTATGCTACCCCAGGCTCTTACTTGTCCATAAAAATTTCAGCCATCTACCAAAAAAAAAAAAATGCAGCTGGAGCTGACTAAAGCTCCATAGTGGGAAAACAGCCAGACACAGTGTTGAAGCACATACAGAGCACAGCAACATCACCTGGTATCTGAGCAAGAGAGGAGCGCCCTGCAGGGAGCTCTTATCCAAGGCTTTGTAGACCCCTTCCCACTAGCCATGTGATTTTGCTGCTTCTGAGACCCATCAGTTGCCTATAGCACTTCTGCATTGCAAGTAGGCTTCATCGGGGGGTCTCTGTTGGGACAGGGGGAGCAGGGCTGGCGGGAGTAAGGCTTGGGGGTGGGAGATCCAGTACACAAAGAAGGCAGCCCTCGTGCTCCTCCAGGGTCTGGCCAAACACAATGACATCATCCAAGTACACTAATACCTGGGTCAGGTGCATATCCCCAACCACTTTTTCCATGAGCCTCTGGAAGGTGGCTGGGGCACCTGAGATGCCTTAGGGCATGCTTTCAAATTGGTAAAATCCCAGAGGATAAATGAAAGCTGTTTTCTCCTTATCAGCTTCCCTCAGAGAAATCTGATAATAACCACTATGCAGGTCAAGTACAGAAAACCACTTGCTGCCTACCAGATAATCCAGGGCTTCCTGTACTCGCAGGACTGTGTACTAGTCCATCACAGTGCATGCATTTAAGGGGCGGTAGTCAATGCACATTCTCGGACCACCCTTCTTTGTCCTACAATGACTATGGGAGAGGCATAAGGGTTCTTCAATCCCGTGATAATCTTGTGATCCAGCAACTATTGCAAGTGGCACCTGACCTCCCCCATCTCGGCTAATGGATTGCGGCAAGACCTCTCGTGGAAAGGACGTGGGTCGCTAAGGTGGATCTGATGCTCGACACCCTTAGCATCCCCCACGTCCCACTCATGCAGGGAAAAAACATTAGATCTGCTCTGCAGTTTCTCTCGGAGCCAGGCCTTCCATGCCTCAGGCACAGGGGCGTTTCCCCCCCGCAAAAAATCTTTTGGAGTTGACAAGTGGGGAGTCACCTTATGGCATCCAGCACTTCAGCTATCCTTACAGTAGCTACCTTTTGCCCTGGGTGCACCTCAACATCCCCCATGGTGAGGTTGACCACAATAACATTAACTGGACTCTTGTTCAGACCTTGGGTTTCAAACACCCCTTCTGGAACCTTCAAAGTCCCTGGTCCCCCTTTCCCAGGGTAGGTCTCTACCACTACCAACCCTGCTTGCTGGGGTCACTGTTCCCACTTACAAACTGTGGGCAGGGCCCACTGACCTTTCCTGAGGATCCTCTGAGGGGTAACCCCAGAGAATTCTAAGGTCCCCAGGACCTGGGAGCTAGTTCCCATACCCCTTTGTTCCCACCTGGCATAGGCACAGGGTATGCATTTTAAACGGTTTCTGATAGCTTGGGCCCACCTGCTGCCTACAGTACTGGGCTAACACCTGGAATATGCTGGAGTTAGTCCCAATGATAAGAGAGGCTCCTTTCATCCACCCCAGATCAGGGCATACCAGTGCAACAGTGGATACCTCTTTCTCTATCCCAGCTGCAAAACCAAGAGGGCTATTTTTACATCCAGCCAATTTGAGATCCCTAATGAGGGGTAGACTACAGCGGGCCCCTGATTGTACTTGTCAGAGCCTTGTACGGTCAACTTCAGTCACATTGAGGGCCCCTTGGGCCACCACCTGCTGTAACACCTGTTCCAGTCGAAGAAGGTATGAAGAAACAGCCTCGCCCTTGTGCTGGAAGGTGCTGAGCAGTTCATAATAGACCCCTCCACCCTGGGTGGATCATCTGAACACATCTTGCAGTGTCTGGAGGCACTGTTGAGTGGTAATGCTGCCGTTCTGGAACTTGGCTGTCCTGATTACCCCAAATGCCCGTTCTCACAGCACATCCAGAAGATGACGACGTTTTTCTTCATCCAGTATTTGCCATGTCATGAGAGTCTCTTGTACATGGGCAGCTCAGGATTCAAAGCCCTCTTCTCTGGTGGGGACTGGGAGGTTCCCAGAAAAGTTTCTTAGTCTTTTATATGCAGCCTGGTCATCAGAGGAGCTGGCCAGCTCCCTAAGGACCTGCTGCATAGCCATAGCCCATTCCTGGGTGACACTGCTTGAGGCTGTTGCCCCACTGGTTCCTGGGAGTTCCCTGACATCATCTCTTCCTGGTGCCTGGGACATGTTTTCTCCTTGCTTGACTCTATAGGGGTATAGAGCACTTCACAAAATTAAAAACCTGCCAATAAAATCCTGTGTGAGCCCCCAAAATGTAGCACAGGTGTACACGGGTTTATACTTTCCTCTCCAATTGAGGGAGTTATTGGCAGGGCTGTGTGCTCTGGAGGGACACAACAGCTCAGTGGCCGCCTCCTATTGTGGGAGTGGGAGACGCTCCAGCTACTCGATAGGGTGCTACATTGCAAGGTGCAGGACATCGAAGGGAAGAAGGTGTTTGGCAGCTGGTTCTTTCTCAAAGGCTTTGGGCCTTGGCTCTTAAGGCCCTGCATGATGACTTTGAGCACCTGGGAATGGAACATATATTGGTTTTAGCTCAGGAGAGGTTTTTTCTGGCCAAGAATGGCTGAGGACATAAAAACCAAGTGCCTCGCATGCGACCAGTGTGTAAAATGTCTACAAAAACTGCTTATTTGCATACTATACAGAGCTCCCAGCCTATGGAGTTGGTATGTATGGACTTTCTTTCTATTGAGTGAGAGGGGAATCAGAAAGGAACTGTATTAGTAGTAACTGATCACTTCACCTGGTATGCACAGACTTTTCCCACCTGGGACCAAACCACACAAACGGTAGCCAAAGTACTTTGGGAAAAATATTTTTCAGTGTTTGGGTTGCCAGCGCAGATTCATTCTGACCAGGGGTGGGATTTTGAAAGCAAATTATTGCGGGAAGTGCTGACTGTTGCAGGGATCCAAAAGTCCCGAACCACCCCGTACTATCCTCAAGGGGATCCTCAGCCCGAGCAGTTCAACCGCACCTTGCTAAATATGCTAGGTACACTCCAGCAAGAACAAAAAGTCACATAGAGCCAGCATACATCTTATTTGGTGCATGCCTATAACTCTACCCGAAACGACGCCATGGGGTTTTCAGCCTGTATCTCCTAATGTTTGGCCGACAGCCCCAGCTGCCCATTGACTTGTGCTTTGGAGTGGAGAGAGCTTATGGGCAGCACCTAACCCATGGGCAGTACACCCAGCAAGTGAAGGACTGCCTGTGGCGTGCCTACCATTTGGCGGCTGACACCGCAGGGAGGAATCAGCAGTGCCATAAAAGGAACTATGATGCTCACGTCCAGGGGCAGGGACTACACCCCGGAGATTGGGTATTTCTGAGGAGCCTAGGGTTAACTGGGAAACATAAAATTGCTGACAGGTGGAGAGCAGAACCCTACACCGTGGTCCAGCAGATGAGGACTTTCCCTGTGTATGAAATTGCCCCAGAGGTTGGGCCCAGGCACAGACAGCTTGTGCACAGAAACCTCCTATTGCCCGTGGGGGAGCTGGTGGGGCCTTGACCTCCTGAGAGGGAGCCCCCACAACAGCGCATCGACCCCTGAGCTGAGGGAGACCACCTGAGAGGAACCCCACACCTATGGCATCCCCGGAAGAGTCGGATTCAGACTCGAATTTTGACGGATAGTATCCTTCAGAGTTCCACCCCATCTTGGGGACCTCCACCTGGGAAGGTGAGCTGAATTAGGGAGCTGATGTTCATGAAACTTCACCTGCAGGGGCTGCCAGAGAGGGCGACTTACCTGCCTGCTGTAATGGACAGACAGCCTCACCGCTTCCCTCCACCAGTAGAGGGGAACCCAGGAGTGAGATAAGGCTTACATCCCCTGGGCCTTCATGGAGCCCCGAGCAAGACAGCACTCCTCACCCCAGGTGTGACAGATGGCCCGTAAGGCGGTTTACGTATGATGCCCCCGGTGTGCCCGGAGTGGTGCCCATCTCTGCTCTGTGGACCCACTAATCATTGGGCTCATGTTCACCCTTCACCGGGGACAGTGAAGGTTCCTTTCAGAGCTTGGGTTGAACCCCAGGCTTGAATCCTGTTGTTTTGATTGGTGGAACCCATCCACCAATCAGGCAGCAAGAGAAATAATATCACGCCCCTTTCCTGAGGGGAGGGGGAGAAGAGCTCCCTCAGACCTGTTTGAAGACTGCAAACTGTCAGGTCTGGAAGACTTCAGGGGTGGAGCCCTGGAGAATATAAAAGGAGCTGCATGCCCAGCACAAGTGGCAGATGCATCAGGGACTGAGAAGAGAGAAAAGTGGGGCTTAAAATTGCTGAGGAGAGCTGCTGAACACGGTGAAGCAGTAGCTCAGGAAGAGCCCCTGAAGACTTCTATCAGTGGGGAACAGGGGACGGCTCCAGCAGGTAGGTTCTCGATGCGCAGCATGACACGTGGCGTCCAGACCCTGGGAACTGCATGAGGTGGCTCAGGTCTGTAACCTCTGGCATGCGACCAAAGACACGGTGCACAGGCCGGTGCATGGAGCAGGATCTTTGGAGGCCCTGGGGTGGCTCAGGTCCTCAACCCCTGGAACAAGCCTGGGAGCTCAGTGCAGGAGGTGCTGCATGGAGGGTGAAAGACCCTGGGAGCTGCTTAAGGTGGCTCGGGTCTACAGCTGCTGACACAGGGCAGCAGCTTAGTGCAGATGACTCAGCCCAGAGAGCCTGGGAACAGACTAAACCCCGGTGCTGCACAAGGCTGTCCAGGCCTCCAACCCCTAGCACAAGGCGAAGCATCCACTATACACAACCGTGCCTGTGGCCCTAAGCCAGGATGGCAGCAGCAAAGTCAGGCAGCAGCAAAGTCAGGCAGCAGGAAAACCCAGCAGGGACAGAGCTTGACCTGGAGAACAAGAGGCAACCCTCCAGGACTGCAGAGTAGTATTAAGTTACCCTGGAGAGAGGGTCCCCACAGGGGAGGCCCGCCCCCACCCTCCAAACTGGATGTGGTATATCTGTGTGTGTGTGTGTGTGTGTGTGTGTATTTGTATATGTATATTAATTATAGGGTTTATTGTTTTGTAAACTTGTACATAGATTTTATATATATCCTTACTCTTTAATGGTTTTGTTGTGATAATAAATCTGTATATAATTAAGTAATTGATTGACAGGATCTGACTCTATAGGGGACAGAGGCGGCCGCTGGGCTGTTGTGTCCCTCCACAGCACACTGCCTGCCATTAATTCTCTCAATTGGAGAGGGAAGTACAAACCTGTGTATACCCGGGCTACAATAGCAACTGTGTTTTTAAAGAGAATAAAGATTGTATGCATGCATTCTCTATTGTGGGTGAGTACACCTTAGCATGGCACTGCTGTTATTCTTATGGGTGTGTAATGCAGGACTCCAGTTCATTGTAGTTGGCCTTGTACAGTCATGCAGAAAGAAAATCCCAAATTGTCTAGCATGCTTTAATTTCCCCACAAATCCATCCACCCAGAGCCCCCCCTTTTAAAGGTACATGGATTTGGTTTTTTGGTTCTGACTAAAAGTAGAAAAGCTTTGACGATCCCACATAGAATTGCCCTCATTGTATCTTTCAAATCAATATTATAAACTGTTACAACATGCTACAGATCCTACCATCCATAGATCAACCCAGGATCTGGTACCCTCTACAGATGAATACTGCGCTCCTGTCTGGTGCCAAAGCCCTTGCACTCATCATGTCAACACACAGGTGAATGCAGCCATGCAAGCAATGGAAGGGAGGCCAGGGACAGCTTCCCTGAGCCTGGGGACTTCCAGCAAGCCGATGCAAGGAGGGGTTTTCATGGCAGGACACAGGGAAAACAGGCAGTGCTAGATCAGTGAATTTGCCCCTTCAGGGTTTCCCTGACCCCTTCTCAAATCTTGTCCACCCCTCCTCCAGGGCAAGCGTGGGAGAACTACCAGCAGGGATGCACTGCCTGATGGCTACTATTCTGTGTGCTCTGACTATCAGAAGTGAAGCACAGTCGTTGCCTTAAAGCAGCCCTATGTCCTTGCACCACTCTCAGACTGTTTTTCTGGTGCCTGCTGAGGGCTGCTCTAAACTGTTTACATGGCTTCAGTTCTAGGATCCGGTAGGGGAAGAATAGGAGCAAGTGAGTGAGGTGTGCTTCCCAGTAGGACTCGCGTACACGCGCGCACACAGCCTGGAGGCAGTGTAGACAAGATTCCTTCATCTCTCCACCCTATTCCTGCTTCAGTGTACAGTGTAAACCTCTACCTGTATGCTTGGTGGGAGGGAAGATTTGACTCTTGCTAATTTAAGATCTCGATAAAAAATTTAAAACACTTTTCAAACCAACTTTTTGGTCACTTTCAAGGCAGGCCAAAGTGCAGCATATTTGTGTGCTCCTAGGAGCTCATTTATAAAAAGAGCCAACAAAAAGGAAAAGCAAAGCCCTCAGAGTTCTGGCTGCATACCAAAATAGCCAGTTGCAGCAGTGGGGGGTGAGGAGTAATGCAATATGGAATGCCTAGAGGACTGACCAGACCTGTATGATGGTATGCCAACCTTGCAGCCCCAGGAAATGGCACAAGAAACATGGGGGAGTTTTCCTTTTTATACAGAAAATCATAGGGCAGGGGTCAGCAACCCCCAACATGCTTGCCAGAGCATGGCACGCAAGGCCATTTTGTTTAGCATGCTGCCACTGGCTCGGGCTCTGGGCAGCTGCTGCCAGCCTGGAGCCTCAGCTGCTTCCAGCAGGTGGCTGGGAGGCTGCAAGCCCTGCTGCAAGCAGCCTGGGCTCCATGGCTGGCAGCAGCTACCCAGAGCCTGAGCCAGCTGCAGCCGGGAGGCTGCAAACAGCTGCACTGGACTCTGGAGCTGCACGCATGCTTCAGAGCGGACAGCAGGAGAGAGGCCTGAGGCAGCACAACCCCGGGCCCTCCTCTGCCATCCGCTCTGAGGTGCTCATGCAGTTGCCACCATCATGGACCTGATGCCAGGGCTCTGGACCCCGGTGCAGCTGTTTGCAGCCTCCCAGCTGCAGCCAGCCCAGGCTCTCCATAGCTGCTGCCAGCCATGGAGCCCATGCACATCACATGAGCCACAGTAATGTAAGCCAAGGGCTCCCTGGGGTATCGCCCTTACTGTGTTGCGCCACCTCATTCAGGCAACCTCCCCCATCATTCCACTTGCATGCTGACAACACCCCCACTACCCTCTGCTGTACACATTGGCTAGAGACAGACATTCAAATAGCCCAAGCCTGAATTGATTCAGTCTTTACAGATTAGTCTAACCTGCAGAGATTGAACTGATTTGAAAATGGATAGACATTCACTTTTGAATCTGGAAATGTGGGCACATGCCTGCAGTGGCTCAGGCTAGAAGCTTGGGGGGCGGGGTGCTAAAGCAAGCCCTCTCTTCCCTTCAACAGTGCTGACCTGAGGGTGGGGGGAGGGGTGGCCAGGCGCCAGCAGGCTGCTATGATTATGGAGGGGTTTAAACCCCGACCCTGGCCTGCATAGTCCACAACTGGGGTATGCCTGGAGGGGGAGGAGGAAGCAGTCCTCACCAGGCTTTTTCCCCTCCACTTGCCACTCAAGGGGCAGGGAGTGTTGCCAGC
Source organism: Alligator mississippiensis (assembly GCF_030867095.1). Lineage (NCBI taxonomy): Eukaryota > Metazoa > Chordata > Crocodylia > Alligatoridae > Alligator > Alligator mississippiensis. The sequence goes on along the minus strand of NC_081827.1, from coordinate 130,498,433 downwards.
CCCCAGCTAGCACTCTGAGGCAAGGACAGGAGGGGGAGGGAGGATTGTTTGTGTGGATTGCATGCATCTGTTGATGATACTGAGCTTTTCAATTTCCCTGTCCCTGCTTTTTCATACTGACAGGCACTGCATTCATTGCAGACCAGGTCATTTCTTACACCTCTCTCTGTCCCCTCTTGAACACTGACAGATTGCAGCCAGCAGGGAGCTTATCAGAATACAAAGCTTATCAACCCATCAAGCCCTACAAAAGAAAACAAATGCATCTCTCTCATTGGTTTCAAGCTCTTCTTATCTGCAGGGTGCATTTGTTTGCAAAACACTAATTTCTAGCCCTAAGCAGACACTGTTTTGTCTGCCTTTGTTTACATTGCAATTGGACACACACACACACACACACACATGTGTGCGCGCTCGTGCGCGCACACACACATACACACCCTCCCCTCTCTCAGCATTAGCTAATCTGGGGAGGCGAGGGGTATGGCCAGATGCTGGCTGAGGTCTGTGCCACACACTTACCAAAACAATGGTAAGAAAATGGACATAATGGCAGTCAACTGGGTGTTGTATATTAATAAATAGAGGCCCCTGGGGCCCCTGCCATGGGAGGGGGGGATCCCTGCTTGAGCAGCAAGGGAGGGGTGGTGGTCAGGGGGACTCTGCAGCCCCCCACCTCCTTCTCAGCCAGCTGGAACTCTGGCTGGGGAGGAGAGTGGCAGGGCCAGCCCTGCTCTGTGGAGCAAATAGCCCAGCCCAGGGCTGAAAAGTATGCTGGGATGTGAGGGACTCTGATTTAATTTAAACCAAGAAGTGGTCTGGGACAGAAGTTCCATAAACCAGCTTGACCCACATCAGTTAAACATGGTTGAATGTAATATCAGACTTATCTCATACCAGTTTAGCCATTTTGAAACTGGTTTATGTGCACTAAACTTCTGTTCTGTTACAGCTTTAAACCAGTTTCTGATAACTTAAATTGGTTTATTTGTAACTTCTGTCCCTAGCCATTGACATCCCTTTCCTGCTTTAGTGTGCATGCAGGCAGCCCTTGATCCATCGTACCACTGCACGCATTGGTGGGCAGGCAGCTGTGCCCCTTACACTGTGTACCCAAGGGGATAGTGCCCCCCACTGCTCCAGCATGCATCTGAGCAGCCATTCCACTGTACATGTACACAGGCAACTTCCCTTCCCCCTGCTCCAGTATGCCAGCAACAGGCTCCTGCGCCACTCCCTCAGATAGGCACAGGAATCAAAAGCCAAAAGGAAACCCCAGAGATCTTGGCAGCTGCTGCAGGCAGAGCAATAGAGTGAGCAGCACCTGGGTAAGAGCCCAGAGGTCATGGATTAAACCCTTACAGGCCACATGCAGCGCACAGGCCACCAGCTGGACAGCCTCACTCTATCTCATCACTCTACAAAACTTGAGTTTGGATGAACAAGGGATGAAGGATTCAGCACATAGCAAACAAAAGGAAGATTTATGTTTTAGATTTCATTTCGCAAATTACACTCTGTTGCAGCAATTCCAGCTACTTCAAACCCTGTCAGACCCAGTTGTGCCAGCAAGCTGTTTTGTCAGGAGGCTGGCCTCAAAATACAAATTTCCCCCTCCCCCCCTTTCTCCTAATAATTGCAGTGTGGATTTTCATGTAGGGTTTTTGGGTGGAGGAGTTGGGGATTTTTTTGGAAATAAATAAATAATCCCTTCCTCCTTTTACAAAATCTGTTCAGAGCAAGTGTATCCCAGGACACAAGGAATATTCCTTGCTCAATACCCAGAGGGTAAAGGCCTTTTTATGTTTGCATCATTAGGCTGTTAAGTTGCTCTTACAGAATTGCTGTGTAAATACTGGCTTGAGAAGAGCACAGGCTGCTATACCACATATGTTTATGGGGAAACAAATAAACCTGCCTTAAGTTTCTTTTAATGCACTTCCATTCTTGATGTATAGCTGCTGCTGTCTAAGCGCTTGAAGTAGTAGCAGTTTATTGCCATAAAGGCAGTAGATGATAATTCAACTTGCCTTCACTTTGGAAAATGATTGATTTTTGGGAAAGGATACATGTTTGCTCATAAAATCTTGGCGATGTTTTTGATGGAAGTACTTTGTTTTCTTAAGAACATTGGGAAAGTATTTGACTCTAATTGCATGTTAGATTGTGCTAGCAAAACAATGGTAAGAAAATGGACATAATGGCAGTCAAAACTAACTGCCTCCTACTGGGTGTTGCATATTAATAAATAGAGGAATCTGGTCATAACACAGCCCTCATCTAATGGATGCTAAGAAGAGAGAGAGAGACAGAGTTAGCTTAGAGCAACAGAGAGTAGGAAAGCCCAAGTGCAGAAACAGTGTGCTGAAATAGGTGCCCAATGTGACAGTGCACTATACACATGCCCGATGTCTGCTCTAACATGTTCTACTTAGAACATGTTGGAGCAGACTTGATTGATCGAGTCTGCTGGAGTGTGCTAATTAGCATGCTCCAGCTGCCTCATCATCACATGTATTCAACATCCCCACTCTTCAAAATAGCAAGCTGTAGTTAAAGCACCCTACTGCTATTTTGAAGTGCAGGACACTGAATACAAGAGACACTTTGGGCACTTTAAGTAGAGTGGCTTCCAAGAGTGGCTCTCGGAAGTCACTCTAATTAAAGTGCCCCTCTCCCTGAGCATGTGTAAAGACACCCATTAAACATTGACAGAAACCCAGTGTGCAATTTCTGTGCATTCTTTCCTACAGAAATTGTCTCTCTCTCTTTGTCTCTTTCTCTTTCTTTGTCTCACTTTTACTTACTATTCCTGCAGATCCTACCCTTCCAGGAACTTCTTATACTGTGGAGCCTTTTGTGTTGCCTCTAACTTACTGTGTCCAACAATCACACTTAAAAATAACCATGCGCAAGCCAACTGGCTCAAGCTGATCTTTATTTTGGTATCATAAATAATGTTTATTTCAAAAGTGCATGTCAAAGACAATCTAAGCATAATGATGTGAGGCCATAAAACAAATAAAGGGAATTTCAGGCATGAGAGTAAAACACCAGCAAAGGAATGGCTGTGGCTATGTCTGCACAGCAAAATGAATGCATGAATCCAGCATCTGCTAGCATACCTGGGTTAGATTTATCTAGCTAGCACAAAGAACAATAGCAATGACAATAATGATAATGGCACAGGCTTTAGCATGGTTAGAAACCAGAGTTTATACCCAGGGTTCTTAGAGACCTTGTACTGTAGTGGCTGGTACATGCCACCGGCCTGGGCCACTGCTATTTGTTGCCCAGGCTAGCTCCCCTGGATATGCTAGCACATGCAGTTCATTCTGTACTGCAATAACAGTCTGTTTGAAGGTAGTGTTTTCAGCTGGACCTGTTTCTCAGCCATGTCAGCTCTTCTCTGATTATCCATTATGGAGAAGTTACAAAGTTATTCATACTTTCTTTATTAGAGCTCAGTGCCTTCCTAGTGCACAATCGCAAGACGAGGCTTCTGTCATCTGGAGTTCATCATGAAGTTCATACCAAAAGACTTGGGTCCTTCCATGTGTTTAGTTCAAATCAGCTCCTGCTAACATCAGATAGTTATACTTGGCTATAACAAGAAGTGGCATGATCTGAGGTAGCAGTGCACTGTAATTTGTTATTACATCTAGATGAGAGAAGTGCCAGTAGATTTCAATCAGTATCGGGATCCTGCTGTGATAAGTACCAGACCAGGAAAATGTCATCCCTGCCCTTTAAAAAAGTAAAAAACTTACAATGGAATTAAGTTCAGAGGCATAACAAGCAGGAAAGGGAAGAAATAGGATACAGATAACTGTGATAAGACTGCAGAGCTGGATGGTCCAGATTTAGAACCATCATGTTAAAAATCCCTAGTCAAATAATCTCCCCTGCATTCACTTACTCTCTTTCATTATTTTATCTAGCTATTGATTCTGTTTCCATTCCCAGCAGCTTCTAGGGCCCTACGATATGAATGTTCTCCTTTAAATAAACTGAAACCATTTCTAGAATCCCCTCAGATGATCAGCCCTAGCTCTTTGTGGAAACTTCCTGGTAAGCCCCATGGGCCTGATAGCTCTTCCACTGTCTCTGCTGCTGTCTAGAAGTAGGAGGGGTGTGTGTTTGGGGGGGGGGGGGGAGTAGTGATGTCACTGAAAATGTCTGCTACAAGAGTGGAGAAAGCCCTCTGATGAAGTATAGTAGGGGGCTGTAAAGTTGTCACCAAGCTTCTCTGTTACTTCATACCCTATGCTGGTCGCTTCCATTGCTATCTCTTTGCCACCCCACAGTGCAGAGGCATAACTGGCCAGTTCTGCGCACAGTGTAGGAGCAGTAGCTAAAGCAAGAGTAGGCAACCCCCGACACATGTGCCGAACATGGCACACAACGCCATTTTCCTTGGCATGCATTGGGGCCGGGGCAGGGCGGGGAGGCAGTAGCTGTTGGCAGCCTCCCAACTGCAGCCTGCCCCAGCTCTGTATAGCTGCTGCCAGCCAGGAGCCTGGGCTGCTCCCAGCAGGTGGCTGGGAAGTGGCAAGCCCTGCTGGGAGCAGCCCAGGCACCATGGCTGGCAGCAGCTACCCCAGAGCCGTGGCCAGCTGCAGCCGACAGGCTACAAACATCTGCTGCCTCCCCGCCCCGGCCCCAATGGACACAGTGCCAGCACCTGCTACCTTCCTGGAGCCCAGGACCAGGGCTAGAGCCGGGGTGGGAGGGCAGCAGCTGTTGGCAGCCTCCCAGCTGCAGCCGGCCCCAGTTCTGGGTAGCTGCTGCCAGCTGGGAGCATGGGCTACTTCCAGCAGGCGGCTGGGAGGATTTCCTGCTGCAAGCTCCATGGCTATCAGCAGCTACTCAGAACCTGGAACAGCTGCAAACAGCTGCTGCCACCCAGACCCAGCCCTGGGCTCCAGGGAGGCAACAGAGCCGGGAGCACAGTGCGTGCGACCCAAAGCGGCAAGAGGGGCCACACTGGGAAGCTGCCTGCTGCTGCAGGCTCTGTGCTGCCAGGTCACACTTCCCCTGTCTGCACTGGAGGAGCGTGGGCAGCACGTAGGGTTGTGCCCCTCACTGCTGCCCCCGCCTGCAGGGGAAGTGTGGCCAGGGCAGCAGGTAGCTCCAAGTGGCAGGCAGTTTTCTGCACCCCCTGCTGTGCCCTGCCGCGCCAGGTTCCAACGCTGCTCTGCAGAAGCAGCAGTGAGGGCAGCACAGTGGGGAGCATCGCCAGTATCTGCTGCCTTCCCAGAGCCCGGGCCCAGGGCTGGGGCTGGGGCTGGGAGGCAGCAGCTGTTTGCAGCTGGCCCAGATTCTGGGTAGCTCTCGATAGCCACAGAGTCTGGGCTGGGGGGCAGCGGCTTTGGGTGGGGGGCATGGGGCAGCAGGGCTGGGGGGCAGGGGCTTTTGGTATGGGGAAAGGGGCATGAGCAGGGCTGGGGGGCAGGGGCTTTGGGTGGGCGGCAAGGCAAGTAGGGCATCCTAGTAGGGCATCCTGCCATGTACCCCCTGCCCTTGTTTTGTTTTTCTGGCATTCCAGCACCTTCCAAAGTAGGCGTTGTGGGGTTTTTCGGCACTCCAGCCAAAAAATGTTGCCTACCCCTGAGCTAGAGGTTTGCTGCTGCAAGAGGAACATGTCACCACTTTCTTTTGCCACTGACACAGGTGTTGAATAACTACTTAAACACCAATTTTTGATAACAAAAAATGGGTGAGAGACACTTCCCTCCACAGCACCCCATTTCTAGCAACTTTTGCCCCTGCAGTATGCACCGCTGCCACCCAGGCACCATGAACACCATCACTTCTGTACTGTCTTCCTTCTTACTGGAGCAGGAGCCAGAGCAGCTTGCAGGGAAAATGAAAGGTGTGGGGGAGAGGAGAGGGGGCAGAAGAGTGAGGTGTCCCCTTGGCTGCAATCCAGAAGTGGTGACAACCTCAGGACTGCTACGAAAATAGACACAAAGGTCTCTGTAGGGAGCAGGGGCATTGCTTCAGGTATTGCCAGCACCTGTCACTGCTGTTTCCCAGTCTGTCCTTTCTGACCAGGAGCTTCTCAGAGGGTTCTCTGCAAAGTTCCATCACGGTTTCTCATCCATGTCCCACTCTTCAAAAGGGACATTACCAGGCTAGGAGGCTAGGTGCATGAGAGGGGAGTTAGCACATGGCTTTGATTCACTGTACATTTCAAATATTATACTAAATGAATTGTTCTTTGTAATGCTGCAGGAAAAATATTTAAAACCTTTTTTCTGCCAAATAACAGTATTGTCATCATTAGCATCATAATGCATGATCTTTTTCATTTACAGCAGGCTTTTTAAATGATGATTCAAATCCAACAGGTCTTACTTAAGCAAAGCTCCCGTTGATATCCCTCAAAGACCCCAAAATCAGCTGCCAACTTTTACCTGACTGAAACTGCTGAATTCCAGTTTCCAACCAAAGCAATAAATCCCTCCCCGAAACACAGACTCTCTAACCTTTCTCTGAATCAGAAGTGAGTGGGTAGTGGTATGGAGGATGCATGTGGCAGAACAAAACACTCCTAGCTGACAGAAAGAGAAATCTGTGTTGGTCAGTACACACAGAATAGTGTGTTTAGGAAGATACATCGGAGAGCAGATATTTACAGAGCAAAGCTGATGTTTTACAGCGAGCATTAAATACTCAGGGAAGTGTGTGGGAGATGAAAAGCTTGTGGGATCCCTGTGGAACAAGTGAAGTGGACAATTTTTTTAAAAAGCTGAAGAAAAGGGAAATTTTTCAGTACTAGATGAGATTATACAGGCCTCACTTAAAATCGATTCCAAAGAAAGGCTTGTACATAGTGGAAAAAAAGAACAAGCAATTTGGGCCTACGTTTTTATTGCCAAATTCTTGGATTTTAACCTGTTTCCCCTTTGATTTTCAAGTTGAAGTGGTCCCAACCACTCACAGGAAAGTGCAGACACTGCTTTTTATAAGGATTAATAACAGACATTAAAAAAAATAGCTGCCATTTGACTTTCAAGGACACTTCAAAGGGAAACTTCCTCTACATCCCATTGTTGTTCTCTTTTCTGAAACACTTGGGGAAACACTTGGGTCAGTGGTTTTTACCCTTTGTGGACTAGAGGCACCCTCCATAACTTTTGTGAGTTGAGTGGCATCCAATTTAAAAAACTAATTTGTATATTACAGTGCTTACATCCTTGCAGAAAGGCTGAGTAGTGGGGATGGGGAATTGCCCAAGCAGGGGCAAGACTGAGCCCATGATCATTTGCTTAGTTTATCTGCGTATCTCCTCATATCTTGTGTGTCATCTCACACTTCATCACCCTTCAAAGAATCTGGTGGCACTCCAGGGTTCACCAACACCCTGATTGAAAATCACTGACCTAGGTAAACAGTAGAAAACCTATTTAAGTTTGCTAAGGACAAGACATGTCGACTTCAGCTGTAAAATCAAAAAGAGATCAAATAAATGTCTCATTTATATATTTCATAGACATTAGGGCTGGAAGGGACCTTGGAAGATCATTGAGTCCAGCCCCCTGCCCCAGCAGCAGGAAGTCAGCAGGGGTCATAGGATCCCAGCAAGATAAACATCCAAATTTCTCTTGAAGGTGTTCAAAGTAGGTGCTTGAACCACCTCCGGCAGCAGCCTATTCCAAACCTTGGGGGCTTGGACTGTAAAGAAGTTCTTCCTTATATTTAGCCCCTGTGTGTACCATCTTCTCAGCTTAAATACATGGGGAATATGAGTTAGTACAGGCAGACATATCAGATAACAGGAACTGTTTCCTTGTAGGCCGCCTTGTATCTCTTCGAAAAGAATCTCAGATCAAACGAAATTATTATGCAAAATGTATCAAGTGACACCTCTCAGCTCTTTAATGGATAGGGGCTGCAACACTTGCTTCTGAGTGGAATTGTCCAACATAGCAACCTTGACCACATTTAACAGTTTAACTTTTGATATGGATTGAGATTAAACCAAGTACATCTTCAAAACAATAAACTGAGTCAGAAAACTAAAAGCTAAAGTGCCATGTCAGGAAAGCTCCTTACACCTGTATTCTCAAGTGCTCCACTGACTAGGGATGTTTTCCTGAAGTCAGGCCTAAATCACTGAATGAAGTTTTATGCTCTGCATGATGCAGGAATTCAGATCAAAGACACATAATGGTTCCTCTGGCCTTAAAATCTGTGCATTCTATGAAAATGTCCGTATCAGCCACTCTTAGGAGTTGCTTGACATCTGTCAGCCATGGGCACTCATTAGACAGGACAGGACAGGAAAGGACAGAAGCTATGTTCAGGCCAGTAACTTTCAGATTCCTCTGAAAGAAATCTCTACTATCCATTTGCTTGTTTTCATTAGGTACAATTAGCATCTCACATTCCAATTTTATAAACAGTAAAAGAATCATTTGTCTTGCTGAATGAACCACTGTTACCCCCAATCAAATACTGGACTCCTACAAGGTTGTAGAGAGCTAAATATGTGCTTGGTGGTGTATGGAGTTAATGCTACAAGTACTGAGAAAAGACATGCTGTTGTGAGCAGAGTGTCAAGCCTGGGAAGCAACCTAAGTGTTCCATTATTGATGTGATTGTGGGTTTAAACACCCTGGAAGCAACAACCCCAGAAATTTTAATGTTTAAATTCCTCAAAGATGTCCTCAAAATTGATATATCCACTGCATAAAAACAACACCCATGTCTACTTAGTTACTCCTGATCCCACTGCTAACTCCAGCATTTCAGTTACTCACTGGTAATTAGTTGGGGAGCGGGGGTACAAAAGTGAAGTTTTCAGCAGGAGCTGGATGAGTAAGTAAAATAGCCATAAAAGTGTGGGATACAGTAGGGCATAATGAGACGGATAGCAAGAAGAGCGTTTCTTGGTGCTATCATTCTCTAAACAGCTCAAAGTCGAGACCTAGCACATGTTCTTGGGCACTGCATTTTTTGGAATTTTGTGCTAAGAGCCTTGTGAACTCTCAGCTGGGAAAAAAATTAGAAATACTAGCAAAGAGAACAGGTAGCCTGCTATAAAATGGCAGGCAATTACCTCAACATCAGTCTTTGGCGTGTTTTTTGGGGGTTGTTTTTTTTTCCTACAAAATTTCGAATTTCTTAATAGAGAGCCCAAAAGACGTACAAAGCTAAAGGTAATCTTCATGTTCCCAAGACACTTTCTGCTGTTTTTTTCATCCTGTCACAGCAGGGATTGAAATACAGAAGTGATCCTGCAATCAGAGCTACATCAGCAAACCCATATGCCTGTGCAGAGCTCTGATGAGTTCCCATGGGACTGCACCTCAACAGAGGCATAGCTGACAGTGTCTGTGCCCTGGGCCAGGAGGGACTAGCGACTGCGGTTGAGGGAAGGTGTCTGTCAGCATCTCCAGCATCTACAAAGTTAACATGGTAGCTGCCACTGATTCACATGCTGATCAATGATGCAGAAGGCTTAATTTGACAGTAAAAAAGCAGATATAGGGACAGGTGAGAAAGCTAACTTCCTAGCTACTGGTACCGCACCAGTACCCCAAGCAGGTACTGGTACACCAGTACCGCACCCCCACCCCAAGCAGGACTCCTGGCCTATGGTTCCATTGTGGGATCTCCTTTAGCACCCAGGGCTAATGCCCCAATTGCTCACCCATAGTTACACATCTTGGCCTGGAGGTCCAAATCTAGGATGGATTCAAATGTGGGCCTAATTCTTGCAGAATCAAGGCAATGAAGAAGTTAGCCTGAACTTTCTAGTGAGAGTTTTCTCACTGCATAGCTACCCATTTGAATGCAGTAGATCTAAAACTACTAGAGTTAATGGAAACCAAGTACTTTCTGTAACTCAGCTCTAACCACCACCATCTTTCTTTTCTTGAAGCTGAAAAATAGTAATTGTATCCTGTTGGCCATGTCACAGAAACTGCAGAGGAAATGTTCCCTTCTTCATAACCGTGTCAATTTCTGGCATTTGTATAACTAGTTCTAAGTTTCCAGTTATATATTGTGCTTCCATGCAGCAGAGCTTGCAGGTTTGTTCTGCAGTCTATATGGATTATTTGTTTTACATCTGGTTTTGAATTTTTATGGGGCAGGGATGTCAAATTCACTTGGGGCCCCAGGCTGGATCTGGACTGTAGGGTTCCTCTTGGGCCAGGTCCAGTCCAGGGCATGAGGGGAGCCACCATGTCCACCACAGCAGCAGTGATGGGTCCAGAGGCAGCAAGGGATCTGGGGGCGGGGGTCCAGTGGAGGCAGTGGGTTTTGGAAAGTGTCCTGGGACAGCAGTGACCCAAGCTCATCACCAGAAGCTATTACCAGAAGGGGCAGAGGGCCCCAAATTCTGTGGCAGGCCATGCCCCACCTGCAACTTCTTGTGGTCTCTCAGATAAGCCAGATAAGTGGCTCTGCAGGCTAGATTTGGCCTATGAGCCTTATGCTTGACACCCTGTGATAGAGTTAATTATTTGTAAAAGAATATTTCTCTGCACACAGAATGAATATCCTTCAAAAGCCTTTCATTCTTGGATTCTTGTGTTGCATCTGGTCTTCACTAATCACACAGCTAACAATGAGCAATTAATAAATTCACTTCAAATAAATAATTACCCTGAGTCAAAAGTTAGTCACAATGACGCCCTTTAGTGTTTGAAGTTCCAATGGAGCCATGCTTCTTACACATTTTAGTTCAAGTTAAAGATATAGTAAATAATGGCAGCTATTTTTTTTTCCTGCACACTGTTAGTACATTATTAGCAACTAAGTCTCAGCAGCAAGTGGGTGGACTTGACTGGACTTCAGTTATTCAATAGGAAGCCCAAAGATGTGTGATTACTCAATGATTCATAAAGGTTTGGGAGAAGGGTTGGCAGTCTGCTCCATTTTTTGCCTACTAAAAGCACTCAGTAGGAAAGCAAAAAAATGAGATTTTTTTAATATCAGACAGGACCATGTGTGACCTCTTCTTCTCCAAATCCTTCATTGAGCTAGATAGATAGATTTTTATTTTTTTTTTTTTTTTGCTATTGCAGACTTTGAAATGTAAGAAGTTAATTAAAAGCTATTACTCTTGATTTGTGTTATGCATGTATTGAAAAGCTATCTAACAGAGGTGGCCATATTTGCCCCACACAAGTGACAGAGCAAGGTGAGGAGAGACGAAGTTGGGTCAGAAAATTTCAGGTATATCTGCTGCTGCAAGGTCACACATTTCCTCCCACTAGGCATGTCTACATGGCATGCTGACTGCACAGTTGTTACTGTACAGTTATTTAGTACTTGCATACCCAAATACTAAATGACTGCACAATAACCAGCATTATTGCACAGTAGCATCCCTGCATGGCTTCCTAGTGATGCTGACTGCACAGTAGCTTGTTACTATTGCTCAGTAGCATTGCATCACAGTTCGTGCCATGCAATGCTGCTGTGCAGTAGTAATGAGCTACTGAACAGTAAAGATCTCATATAGACATGGCCAATGAATCCAAAGCAGCCTTTGAAGAAGAGTTTACCCTAAACCAAGGCTTCCCTTTAGTTCAGCAGCCACTCTGAGTGAGACCTGGAGGCTGTGTAATGTCTGTCATGTATTACAGGCAGTCATTTCAGGCACTCTCTGAATGCAAGAGGATTTCATCAGCTAAAGGTGGAAGATAAGTGTCACAGAGCACTGAGGTGCCCTGCTCCTAGAGTGGGGAAACTGCCAGGGAAAGAGCCTTAGCAGGGAATAAGGAGCCCAGCTGTGGGTTGCCAGGGCAACCCGGAGGTCAGCTGACGGAAAGGGGCAGGGCCTGACTCCTATATAAAGCACAGACTGGAGGCTAGAGGTAGTTCCCTGCCAGCAGCCAGAGAGGCAGGAGCTCCCTAAGCTAGGATATGGGAAGAAGCCTGACTGCAAGTACAGCTTATGGCAGCTCTTGAGGCTTGAGCAATGTTGTTATAGCCAGGTGGCTTATATTTATGTTACAGCCCAGGGGCTTGTGTTTTGTTGTTTGTCAGACAGGTGGTTTGGGTGAGGCTATTAGGGGTTGGAGGAGGCCTCATAGGGGACCCACGGCAGTGTGGGGACCCCAGTGCCAATAGGGGTGCAGCATACAGGGTACATAGACCCCAGCCCAGAGAGGGGCATTTGGGAAGCCCCAGTGTGGGCACTGTGAGCCCCAGATAGGGGGCAGCTTTATTAGGAAGCCCAAGTGTGGGCACAGAGAAGGAAGGCCCAGGGAGAACAAGAAGGGGCCAAATAGTGATAGAATTGAGACAACGGTGATTCCATCGGTGAGGTGTGGACTGCGGTGTAGGGGAGGAAACAGAGCCGCAGAGAGTGCCCCCTGGCATCAGGGCACAAAAATGGGCAGCCTCCCGCTTGAGTGACATCAATTAGAGAATCAATTAACATCAAGGCGTGGCGGGCGAGAAGGCGGGCAGTTGGCCCAAGAACAGGTGTGTGGGCTGCGTTTAGGTCGGCCCAGATCGTGCACCTGTTACAATAAGGCATAGAGAAGGAAAACAGAAAATAAGTATTATGAAGCCAAACATATATAGGAAAGTATCAGATTACACTTTAAAAGTGCTGACAGGACCATTTTCAAGGAATTCATTGTGTGCGTGTGTGTGCATGCGTGCTACGGAGGGTATTTGTGCAGGGAGAGAAAGAAAAAGGTGTACTTCCAAAGATGCAGTGATATGGGAGCTGAAGGATTCAAACAGAAATGTTGTCTGTAGCTGATCTGATGTATGCATTTTGTAGCGCATGGACAACTGGAGGACAGCCTCTGTACTGTGCTTATGTGGGTAATTCTAGGGGAAAAAAAAACAAACTAGGTGCGTTTGAGAGAGTGGAAATAAATCCATTATAATAGACTTATATTGGATGGATAACTCATTGTGATGCCATGCCATAGCACAGTATTGGGGTATGACTCCATTAGCTAGGGATGAACCAACAGTGTGTGCAAAACTGTGATAGTTATGATGTTAATGACATCTCTCTGGATACGGGATTCAAACTCCACTAACCCATGAATCAGAAACCAGTTGATTGCTCTTTGTCTCATGTTCTTCATAGCTTCTTGGACAACAAATATATACTTGTGTTGTGACATACAAAAATAACAATTAATTGTCTTTGTACATCACCTTGCATGCTGAGGGTGTGGTTATAGTTAGGGTTTCAAAATGCTATTATAATATAGTTAAATTTTTCTGATGCAAATAGTTGTTTCCATTAGGGAAGGAGTTAATGATGGAATCTCTTATATGCAAACCAGATATTCCCAAAGTAATTTCTTGATGTCCTGTTACCCTGAATACAGCAGGAAGGAAGCAGCAAAATTCATTTTCTGTCTTCACATTTCCAAGCATTCTGCTCATAAGTGCTCTCCCAGCTTTTTCCAGGGGTGTGCTACAAGTACTCCTCTGGCTAGCTTTAGATCTCTTTTGCTTTGCTTCCATCTCTGTGTGCTACTGTTCTCACACAGCTCTATCCTCTCGTGGCTCTTCATTGCATCACACAGAAAACATCTCAGACAGCACAACTGACCTCCTACCTCAGTCCTGAAGCTGACCTTTATTTTGGGCAGCTGTGGTTTTAGCTATATATCTATATTTTAACTACATATCCATATTTTGGCTATTTTGTATAGTAACTCATAGTTCCATTCTACAGCAGTCACAGCTGTACTTGGCAAAATCCCATGTCTCTGTCCCAAGGCATTTTTTCATTTTGTAAATTTTGTTAAGAAGCTGCTATAGATGTTTCCTCACCAGTTTGCATGACAAAACCATGTCAAAATCCAATGTCATTTGTTAGCTTCACTTTTGAACCTTTAGGTTTGAACAGTTTGTCTTACAATCCCAATTCTATAAACAATTATTTCTTTTTGTATTTAACCGAATCTGTTTTGATTAATTACTTTGGAGATGGTTTTAGAGAAGAAAGCCAATAATGTTCCAAAATGCAGAGCACTGCACTCGGGGAAGGGTGGTGGAATACAGAAAAGAGTCTTTCACCTTGAGGAATCCAACTCAGTTTCAGACTGCCCAAAAATCTGTCTGGTGGCTCTTCTCAGTGCCCTGTGCTTTTAGTTCACAGATGACCATCGTAGAAAGCACTGGCATAATTGGTTCTTCTTTACTTGTGTAGCAGGCTCACCTTTCAGAGCTTGGGTTGAGTCCCAGGCTTGAGATCCTGCTGTTTTGATTGGTGGAGCCCATCCACCAATCAGGAGGCAGCAGGAAAAATAAAGTCACGCCCCTTTCCTGAGGGGAGGGGGAGAAGAGCTCACTCGGACCTGATTGAAGACTGTAAACTGTCAGGTCCGGAAGACTTCAGGGGCGAAGCCCTGGAGTGTATAAAAAGCTGCGTGCCTAGCACAAGGGGTAGATGCAGTGAGGGACTCAAGAGTGGAGCCAAGAAAAGCTGGGGAGCTCTCCCTCAGCAGGCAACAGGCCCAAGGCTCCTGAAGCTGCCACTGGAGGACCAGCCTTGGGAGCAGTGCAAGATTGCTCCGGCTGTTGACGGCGCACAGGGACAGTGCACGGAGACCCGGCCCTGGGAGCAATGTGAGACTGCTCGGGCTCATCACGGTGCACAGTTTGGTGCACAGAGCCCAAGTTTTGGGAGCCGCAAGCGGGCGGCTTGAGCCTACAACCCCAGCAGGGCCTTGGGGCCCGCAGTGAGGTGGCTCGGACCTCATCTCCCAGCAAGCAGCCAGGTCCCATGGTGTTCAGGGTGGCGCACAGGCCCGAGCCTTGGGAGCCAGGGAGCAGCGGAGGCTGCTTGGGTTAGCCACCTGGCATTAGGATGGCTGGCTGGAGCCTGAAGGGCCCGGCCTGTGCTGAGAGAGGCCTCAGTGCCGAGCCAGGGCACGGGGAAATGATAGTGCTGCAGCGTGAGGCTCAGCACCCAGGAGCCTGCAGCAGTAGGGCAGCAGCTGAGAGAAACTGAGCCCTCGGTGCCCAGAGCGGGGAACAGAGTGGAGCAGAGCCCAGTGGTGCAGCAGAGGCCTGCATAGGTGCTCCAGCAGAGGAGACCCCATTGAGCTGTGCCCTGACCACCGCCACCGGAGGGAGCATGAGTCATTGGGCCCTTGGGTCCCACAAGAGAAACATTTGGGGCGGGCAAACCCAGAGAAGGGGCTGGGTGAGCAGTCCCCCCACCCCCAGCCTAGTCAAGGCCCTAAGGGGAGGGGCCCCTGGTGCTTCCTGGACACCCTCCACAGGGGACCCCATTGGAAGGAGGACTATCTCTTGCAATGGATAAGGAACTATATTAAGGAAATAGATATTATTAAGATTGTTCATGTTTGCGCCTTATATTTTGCAATTGAAATGTTGTATTGTGATGTTGTAAATAGTGTTATTTAGGGTTTGACCTCGGTTATTGGTTAATGTTCACTGTGTAAATATATGTATATGATATTTAGTTTTATGTTTACATATATTATAACTCAATAAATTGTATACAGTTAAGAACTTTGGGCTTGGGCTAACTCTATAGAGGAAAGAGGGATCTGCTCGAAATTCTGGCATCCCTCTCACAGCACCCCTTCCTGCCTACCCATCCCATCCTATTGAAAATAGGGCACATCCCTGGATGTACCTGGGTTACACTTGGAAATCCTTTGCATGAAGCCCAGGGACTGGATGAGTACAGAAAAATGAATTACTTTGTCCCTTTTGGTAGTGGTTCCTCTAGACTGGCACTGAGGCTGAGCTGTGCAAGGAAGCTTACAAGAAATTATTTCTGTTTCTGCAATCTCTCCTCTTCTGAAGATAAATAGAGCACTTCATTTTCCAAAATGAAAATCAAGTCCTTTAAAAGACTGTGTTTAAGAGTAAAAAAATTAGGATAATGAAAAACATAGCAGCAACAACCAAAGAGCCCAACCCTCAACTGAAATAATAGGAGCATAGTCCCAATCCAGAGAAGAAATAACACATTATTGGCAACACTTAGCTATCACAAAAACACATGAAAATCCTGTTTTTATATAAGCCCACTAAACAACCCTTCTGGAAGAAGGAAAGGTAGGTGAGCCTGTTTCTATGTTCAGATACTCTCCTTTCCCCTTCAGGGCTGTCATGTAAAATGCTAGAGATCCTGGAAGATATTACCTGAGATCGTGCCAACCACAGTATAGGCACCTGACAATGGAAATTCTGTCATGAGGGGGTAATGGAGTAATGGAAGGCCCCAGCACTGCTTGTCTTCCCTCTTGACTGAATGCAAGCTGTCAGTGCCCCAAAAGGTAGTTGTTTCAGCCAAAGCTAGCGTGGCCATCGGGTATACTGAGTCAGCACGTTATCTGGGTTTCTTCTATCAGTGGAGCTCCATGAAACCCTGATTGCAAATTAATTTAGCATTTATCCTTTGTGTGGTGTGATGGTAGGAAAACAGCCATTTTTATTACCCTTCAGCAGGGTTGAAATTACACTTTGACTCTTGGGAGGACCTGCAAAAAAAAATTGGGCTGCCCATCACAATGCCCTAATAAAATCAGAGACCCCCCTGGTTATGATTTTCAAATCTTACACAGGGGCTGTCATCACTTATGGGGAGGGGGGCTCAGCCCCCCCTGAGCTCCCCCATAATTTGAACCCTTCCCTTCAGTTGGAACTCATCCTTGTGACAGTCAGGGTTAATTTGATCTCATCCTCCCAATCAGTCCTGAAAATGTCTCATGTGCTAAAAACAAGGTGATTTTTACTCGTGCCCAGACAATGAGAGGCATGGACAATGGGAAGGTGTTCCATTTAAGTATGTGGGGGTAGCAAAGCTGCCCAAGGCACAATCAAAATGCCTCTCTAGGTCAGTAAACAGGAAGTTATTGAAAAAGAAGATTAGTTTATGTATAATATGGAATGCTTCTGTTATGTTTAGAAAACGAAATAGGAGGCAATATAAAGAACAAAATCAACAGACTTTGACAACTATAGCGTATTATCCCCTACAATGACCATTCTATCCTTACTTCCCTATATGAATGCAACACCCTAAATATTAAGCAGAATACATTGCTTCATATGGGCAAATTTAAGGTTCATAGGATAAGTACAGAGGTTCAAAAAAAACCAAGGCAAAATTGATTCAGTCTTCTCAGTTTTTTCTAAGCTGCCTCAGTTAAATTGATTACCAACTAAAGCAATGTTCAGTGTTTGGGTGATCAAGACAGGCAGAAGCCTGTATTGGCTCAGGCCAGGAGCCTGTGGGTACTTGCATGCACCACCCCTCATGGCTATGCTGCCTAACACTGCTGAACCCAGTTCAGGGACAACCCAGGCCTGATTGGCAGCTGGGTTCTGCAGGGTGCAGGGGCAAGCCCCCACTGGGGGTCTTTTCATGCCCTGACCCAGCTTGAAGCCAGGCTGGGATGACCCTAGCCCTGTCCCTTCCCATGTCTCTTGGAGATGGATGACCGGGGAAGGCATAGTGGTGGGAATGCACATCCCACCCCGCCTGGTCCAGGCCGCCCAGCACAGGCCCCCTAGGTAGGGTCTGTCTGGTGTGGGGTCAGGGAAAGTACCTACTGGGTTTGCCCTCTTATAGCTTGAGCTAGGTTGGGATCACCCTAGCCCTACTCCTTCCCCAGCCATCTGCCTCTGAGAAGGGTGAGAGGGGGGAACACAACCTCCACCATGGGCCTTCCACTGTCCCCAACAGCTGGGATCTACCTGGCATAGGGGGAAAGCACCCACCAGTGGGCTTTCCAGCTTCCCACAGCTTGGAGCCAGGCTGGGCTTGCCCCAGCCCCACCATCTCAGCTACATGCTCAAAGGCAGATGGCTGGGGAAGGAGCAGAGCTGGGGTGATCCCAGCCCAGCTTGAGCTCCAGGGAGTGTGAAAAGCCCCCCAGTGGGTACTTACCCCCCCCCTCCCATGCTAGAAAAACCTCAGTTGAGCGAATGCATTTCCCTCCCTTCCCACCCCGCCTCTCAGAGGTGGACAGCTAAGGAGGAGGTGGGGCTGAGCCAATCCCAGCCTGGCTCCAAACTGCTGTGGGGGGGCCCAAAAGCTTCCTGATGGGGGCTTCTCCCCTTGTAGACTCTGGCTGGAGGAGCAAGTATCAGGCAACCTAGGAGGTGGAGGCTGGGGAGAGGGTAGGGCTGAGCCGATCCCAGACTGGCTGGCTTGACTACAATGAGGGGAGCAAAAAGCCTCTGCCACAGGGGCTTTTCCTCTTCTTCCTGTATAGCCTGGGACTAGGGGGTTCTATGGGTCTGTTCCCCTGCCCTCCATCCTGCTGGGCTGACAGGCCCAGGCAGGAAGCAGGCTAGGGAGCAGAGGCTTTGGTGACTCAGCTGTGACAGCTGGGGGCAGTGCCAGCCCTGTTGCGCTGGAGGAGACAGCACAGCCCAGGGCTGTAAAGCATTCTGGGAATTGGGGGACTGATAATTAATTTGAGTCAGGAGGGTATCTAAGACAGAAGTTCCTTAAACCAGTTTAATCTAAATCAGTTAAGTCTGATACTACATCCAACCAGGTTTATCTTAAAGTAGTTTGGGCCATTTTGAAAGAGGTTTATTTGCACTGAACTTTTATTCTGTTACAGTTAAACCAGTTTCCAATCACTGAAGCCAGTTTATGTGTAACTTCTGTCTCTAGCCATAAAAATAAAAGACTATTAATGCTGCCTGGCAAGAGCTATGATCAAATACTAATATAATTTACTCCTGACTAGCATTCAAGGAAATATTTTAGATGAATAGTTTATTTACTGAAAGTGGTAGTTTGGGGTCATCTGAATGTATTGGTGCCAAATTTAACAAATTGTTTCACCTGAAACAAGGGGGACATTTTTTTCTGTAAATTTGAAATGTTCCTCTGTCATTTATCCCTCTGTCATTTTCAAAACCAAGCATTTTGATTTTTCATCTCAAATTAATGTTTGAAAATATATTTAACTTTTTTTTTTAAGAAAAGGGTAAAAATCATCTAAAATATAACATTTCATTTTGGGATCTAAACATTTTTTCAGCATTTAATTTTTATGCTGAAACAATATTACTATCAGATTGACTCAACTTTTTTTTCTGTCCATCATACCCAGGGGCAACGTGTAGGGGGTGCACGTGCACACCCTAAGAGTGCCGGTGCACCCCCTGTCCGGCTGCGCTCCCTGTTTAGCCGGTGGGTAGGGGGGCAGTCAGGAGCAGCAGTGCCCCCCAGTGAATGGCAGCTGGGAAGCAGGGTCACCAGCAAAAGCGGCCGTGCTGCTTCTGGTGGCCGTGGGAGTTCCCAAAGCGGTGCGGCCGCTTTTACGGTGAGTGAAATCGGCCGTGTGATTGGCTGCCGGGGGACCCCCCCTCACCTCCCCCTGGCCAGCAGGATTGGCCCCCAGGGGACCCTGCCCCCCAGTCACTGGCTGGTGTGAAGGGGGGGGGCATGTGGTCTCCCTGACTCAAGAGACACCAGACACCCATGATCACACCAAAAAAATCAGTTATTCCGATTGATCAACTCCTGACCTGCAGCACCTCTGCCATTATAATCTTGGGAGTTGTCTTAAGTACACAATGTTAAACTATATAATTTTCTTTCTAAACAAAGGGTGAAGTCTGGACACTCAAATTCATTCTCAACTGCAAACTAAGCAGGATTTGAAACCCAGTTCTCTGGAGGTGAAAGGCAGGTGTAATGAACAACTGTTCAGTCACTGCCCAGATGTTTAGTTCTTTTTGGGAATATGGAACTAAGTTAAAAATACCCTTCTAGAGATGACATGGACGTGACTTCATGCAGCAATAGCATGATCCAAAGGAAAAATCATAGAGCTTTTGGGAGTCAGCAGCCGCCACTAATCAGAACACTGATATCGGACAGAGAGGCCAGAAACAATTCTAGCATTCTAGCTTAAACATGCAGCCAGCTTCCTTTAGCGCAGAGTAAATGGTGAATATTTTTCCCTTTTCTATGGCCAGTGCTGAATTCCACAGGAGACTGGTGATTTTGCCATTGTTGGGGGTGCAGGAAACTTATTGCCTTGAGCATAGACTATCATGGAGATGTCCTATCTTGTCAGGAAATAAGGAACACAAACGAAAGGGCTTATTGTTCAAGTGTGCAGAGGGTGTCCAATCTCATACAGCTATAACAAGATCAAAATCAAAGGCTGAATTTCTCATGATAGCAGCAAGAGGTGGGGTACTGGATTTAAATGGCTAAAATGCCTTTTAAACCCTATTTGTATTATAAGAAAAATATTTGTTGTAACATCTCCATTAGTCAGCCTGAACTAATATAAATTATACAATTTATATTATACAATAGATTCAACAGCATTGCATATATCCATTCTATAAGAACATGTTAATAGACAAACTCTTACTTAAGAAGCCACAAAGTGGTATAAATCCTTGTTACTGTCAGAAAGCAAAGGGCCTAACCCTGTAGTCACTGAAGTCAATGGCATGATTCCAGTTGACTTAAATGGTGTTATGCTGAGGCCTTTTTTTGAGGCATATGAAGTTTTAAACAAAGACTTTCAGATTAAGTCAAAAGCCAGAATAAGGTCTTACATTAATTAAATTACAGTGACATTAATTAAATTACAATGCGTTATTTGGCTGTTTCTGAATTTAAATTTTTTTAAACTTTAACTGTAGAGCTGGTTCCCAAGTTTTACTTACACACACACACACACACACACATTGTCCTTCCCAAAGTTTGCCATTTTAAATTTTTTTATTGCAATCATTAAATATATCTAAGGCTATAAAAATAACTCTAAAAAGAAATTAATTTGGGGGGTCAAAAGAAAATTAGGAAATATTTCATAAAAATGAAGCAGGTGTGAAAAAAGGAAAACTTTAGATCCCTGGTTTTTGTTTTGTTTTCCAGGGGAAAGGTAACTTGCACATACATTGGAGATTTCAGGTTTTCTTATTTCTCATGTGGATTTCACTTTGTATCAGATGTTTGATGATTACCTGTTAATTATTTATTTTCATTTTTGTGCATTATCTTCACGTTTGTATTTATAAATATTAAATATGTTTGTGTCATAACTGTAGAAATTTTCTAAAAACCACAGAGATCCCAACCATCCAAACACTTGTACAGGAACTTTACTCCAGTGGGCTTATTCATATACCTGGAGCCGTGGTTCTCAACCAGAGTGCTGCAGCACCCTGAGATGCCATCAGATCCTTTGAAGGTACTATCAAGTGTGAGGAAATAAGCAGACAGACTCAGGCTTGTCCCTGCCTGACTGATCCACCACCCCAATGCCTAGCCCCTCTGTAAGGTGGTAAACACTGGAATATATTTTTTAATTTTTTTAATTCGATGCCACTCAATTCACAAAAATTATGGAGGGGTGCCTGCAGTCCAATGAGGGGTGCTTGGAGTCTGAAAGCTTGAGAACCAATGGCCCAGAGTTAAGCACTTGCATGAGTGGTAGCTAGGCCAAGAATTGTTCCTTACAATTCAAAAATAGTAAATAAGAAGTCGGTAGTATCTTGTTAAACAGTTTGTGGGCCCACTAATATATGTAGGCATCTACTGTTCCATATATAAAAACTACTGTTCTACATGCTGTTTTACATACTACACAGACGCACATGTATCCATCACTAGATGAAATGGCTTATATGGCTGTTCTGTTTTTTTAAATAAAGAATAAAGTGAGCACCACTAGAAAGCTCCCAAGTTATTTCAAGGGATACTATCTGCTGTTTTTCATTTAAATTAAAACTGTCAGATGGCTACATTTTCTTAATAATCTGACCTTTTAAATTAAAAAGCATTCTTGAAGGATTGTTTAAAGGACATTTTACACAAGAACCCCCTGCTGAAATTCTCCATTCTCCTATGTTTCAGCAGTTGTTTGAAAATCAGGCCTGGTGCTGTTTAATGATTGTTGCACGCCCTGGGAAGGAGCAGAAATGTCATGCTGTTAATTATACTCATTATGAAAATTACCATCTGAATATGCATAGCATATTTGTGAATGCTGGCAATTAGAGATGGGTAGGGAGTTTTTTAGCGCTGAAATCCCTGCCTTGAATCATGGGGAGAGTGGACTTGAAACAAGGGCACCCATGTGCCTGGTGAGTGTTCTGACCAGCAGGCTCTAAGGTATTCTGAGGCAAAATTTATCTGTTAGATTTATATCATATATGTATTAGAGAGAGAGAGAGAGAGAGAGAATGAAAAGGACATTGTTTAAGCACTCAGCTTGGAGTTGGGATGTGATGCCTAAATTTCAGTCTTTGTTCCAGTAAAGTGGAATAGCATAGACAGAAGTTTGTGGGCCCTCCCACCTCAGAATACCCAATATCATGGAAATCAAGATATTCTCTGGAGGGACAGGAAATGTTGGTCCAGTTCCCTTGAGAAGGAACCCACCTTCCAAATTAATGTTGTAACCATGAAGCCAGTGGACGGGTTGGGGGGAGAACACCAGCAGGTTTCTACATATAATTGTTGTTTTCCTTCGCTTTTCTTGCAGGTGACCAATGCAAACCATTTCACGTTGAAAGAAACTGAATTTTTCAGGTTATTTTTTCAGAAAAAAAATCAAAAAATTAATTTTTTCAGATTTTCTGTCCGTTTTGTAGCCACACTAACAAAATCAATTTTTTGCACAGCCCTAGTGGTATGACGCCATCTGAAACTAAATTTATGTCACCTAGTGGTCAAAATATGTATTGCAACCCTAACACATTCCTAAAGCACACTTACCTTTTTTTCCTCCCTGACCCCTGAGCCCTCTCTTCCTCAGGCGATAAGGAAATGCAGCTACTGTTTTCCTTCTGCTCTTACTTAGGAATGTTGCTTAGGTATATCAATAATGTCAATGCAATGAATGAGAGAGTTAGATTTCATTCATCAGGTTTGAATGAGTTCTGACTTCTTCAAACTTTTTCTCTGAATTCAGATATAGATGAGTGCTCATTTGAAAGGACCTGTGATCATACCTGCATCAACTACCCAGGAAGTTTTGAATGTCTCTGTCACAAAGGCTACACGTTGTATGGAATGACACATTGTGGAGGTTTGGAGACTGAGTTTTACCTCTATATTTCTTTGTTTTGTACAATCATGTACTAAGTGATGGATGTTTACCTTTGCTGAGACTCCAGCACTGAAAATGCCAGATTAAGATTAAATAAACATGGCCAGGTATGAAAAAATTGCAGAATCTCAAAACTGCCTTAGATATTCTTGGGAGAAGAGTATCTGAAAAAGAATAATCCTTGCTGCATTATGTAAAGGTGCCAAGATGGACCATGATCCTGAATTTTGATCTGTGCAAGCCAGTTGCCATGTCTCCATGAAGCCCCACTCAAGTCAAGGAGGCTTTGCACAGACTTCTTCATCTTCACAAGACAGGCCTTGGGCCCCTGATTGAGACTCCTTTCTATATAATGGACAGTGTGGTCTCTTCCCAAAGAGCTTAAGACCAATGGCCATGATCTTACAAACATGTAACACAGCTGAGTAAAGTTGTTCACATATGAGTTTATAGGATCAGGGTCTAAGATGTTCACATAGCAGTGTCTGCTTTCAAAGTATTTTGTAGACATATGTAGCCAACTCTCTAAATTAGGAAAAATAAGTAGTGCTTATCCCTATTTTTTAAATAGGAAGTGGCACATAGTTTATGGGATTTGCCATGATTTGCTTGCTTACTTAATAAATTAATTAATTTAAGGTAGTGTTGGAGTGATGTTGTAGCTATGATGATCCAAAAATTCAAGAGGCGAAGATCTTTGTCTGTGATATATTTTATTAGACCAACTGTTCATTTAAATTAATTTAAACCATAAATATTTACTTATATTCAGCCACCATTAGGCCTCTGGTGTAGCTGATTTCCAATTCCAGTGTCAATAAGCTACCCGTATCCCTCACCCCTGATCTACACAGCTCCTTTTAATTTGGATCAAGTAAGAGCATAGTGGCTTTTAGCCATCTGATTGACAATGTGTGTTCCAAGGGCATCCTAAACTATTTGTTTGCCCCACAACATCTACAGGATCAGCTTTCTATCAGCCTCTACAGGAAGGGAAACTTTCATGTTCATTCCTGAATGTAAGTCTACTCTGCATCTGTAGTAGCTCACACTCCATGTCCATTTGCCACTCAGCTGGCTAACGCAGTGTGGTCTCCTGTCAGAACATTTAATAAGCAGACAGTCTTTTGATTATGTCCCAAATATTGTTCAAAGGAAAACAAAGGTTTGCTTGTTGGGATACATGAGGAGTCTTTAGTCTGAATTATGTTTTTAGCCAATCAGATCAGCATTATACAAATATTGTGCAAACAAATCAGGTAATAGGAAGTAGTCCATTTTTCCACCTTAAGGCTTTTCATGTAAATTATTGTTAGAAAACACTGAAGTCCAAAAGGAATCTTTCCTTTTTTTAACTATAAAACAAATAGGTTTTGTTTGATAAGCATAGAATTTGGGTTTTGTCCATAGTACTTTAAAATTATGCAAAGCATAATCTAAGAAAAACTGTAAACAGAAGAATAGGCTGATAACATGAAGTATCTAATTTTAAACCAACAAAAGTAAACTTTATATGTTGCTACTATATGTTAATACGTGTCAGTCTAAAGTAAATCTTTTTCGCTCAGTGAAGTTACTGGGAACAGAATCTGGCCCTAATAGTTCTGGCCCTATTTGTGCTCATTTATCATGGTAAATAGTGAATGTAAGATTTGTTTCTCATGTGTTAACAGGGAGGTCTCTTAGTGCTAAAGAATAAACAGGGCAGCCAAGCATAGTTAGTTCTGTCCTGGTTCTAGTTACACACCATGCAACTGATTCTGAAGTATTTGCCCAGATGTAATCAAGAACAGGGTTTAGTTAATTGTTTCTATCTGAGCTCTGAGTTCCCCTGGCTTTGTGGAGTTAACTTTTGACATCCGTGCCTACCTTCTTTTAAGAAGAGAAGCTGGGGTGGATGGAGACAGGATCCTTTGTGTGGAGTGGGGTTTATGCATGCTGTGAATTAAATAGATAACAGAGCTTTCCCTGCAGCTGAGAAGAGACCTACAAGGAGTTCATCCAGAAAGGATCCTGAAGAAAAAGTCTACATTTAAGGGGCAATGATGGAAGCATAATCAGAGCTTGGGAGCATTAAGGATCTAAGCCAGTTTGTGTGTGGGGAGGGGTTGACCCTTTAATTTTTGGAGGCTCCAGAGTTTTGCATTAAACAGATCTTTAATTTAAACAATGAGACAGATATCACATCCTAGATTCAAATAATTCCATGTTTTTTGGGCAAGGCTGAATCCAGATCCTAAAAACTCATTTGGCCCTTACTTCTGTAATGAGTAGAACCAAATCTCAGATCTGAATCTAACTTCTTCAGATCCTGAGCTTTTTCATCCCAGGCCTAGCATTAGTTATAATCTATATCAGGAGATGGATGTTATGAGAGCAATGGGTATTGCCCATGTAGCAGAGAGGATAAATCAGAGTTGAAGGAAAATAGGATATTTCAGAATCTTCAGAAGATCCAGATAAAGTTTGACTCTTAGTGCCATGCTTTAATATGAGACAGAGGACGGTTATGATCTCACAGCTAAATTCTATTACATAATATGTAACATTTCACAAAAGGTCTCTTGTGAAGCTGTATTCCAAGCAGTATTACAGTATGACCAGTCCCAAACACTTAAAGATCATGACTCGGGCCCTATCAAAATCATGGCTCTTCTCTGAACCCTCTTCCACTTGAAGTACAAGATCCAAAACTGGATGTGGCATTTTAGCAGTGGTCACACTATAGTGCAGAGTGAATATAACCTCTATGGTCCTACTTGATGTTCTCCTGTCTATACATCTGGGCATTACATTCACCCTTTTGGATACAGCATCGAACTGGGAGGTCATGCTCAGTTGATTATCCACAATGACCCCTAAGTCCTTTCTCAGTCATTGCTTCTAAGGCCAGTATTCTTTGTTCTTCCCTTGTATGACCTTGTGTTTGGTTATATTGAAACACACATTATTTTCTTGTGCCCAGTTTAACTAAGTGGCCCAAGCTGCTAATGACCTGCCGTTTTCTTTTATTTGCCATTGGCATGTGTTAGCATTGATTTTAGTTTTGTCCCTCGCATCACTGATATAAATGTTGAGTAATTCAAGGCCAAAGAATCCTAGAGATACACCCACATGATGATTTCTCTTTTACACTTACATTAGGCATGTCTACACGACATTATTTATTTAATGCACATTAGCCCAATTTAAGGCACATTAAGGGTGCATGTCTACACATGTGTACTCTTAACGCACCTTAAAAATGATGATTTTAGGCTATTTGAGACTAAATTTGATACCTGCATAAAGCAGATATCAATTTTTTATGCACAATTAGCTAAGTAACATCAAGAAACATTTAGAGGCGTGGTGTGCATCAATGGATAGACTCTAGGGGTGTGCAAAATGGGCTGTATTCAATTCAGATTCAAATCAGGGGGGTTGGGGAAACTGCACCCCAAATACTTGAAAGCAGAACTCATGTCCACAGGGGCTAGCACGCCTGCAGTTTTGACCCTGCTGTGGCTTAACACATACACGTGACATGAGTTTTGCTTTCAAGAATTTGGGGTGTAGATTCCCCAAAACCCCTGCACCTAACTCCTCGAAACTTAGCAGACTTCATGCCCTCAGAAGGGGCTACCATTCCTACAAGTTTCATCCAAATCAAGCCAGAAATAACAAAGTTATAGGCTGTTTTGTCCTTCCCCATTATATCCTATGGGCAAAACGTCAAAACAGTTTTGCCATTTCAACCCTGTTTCAACGGAACAAAACAGAACAGCTGTTTCAAATTGAAACAAAATTCTAAACGAAACGCTCTTCCATCAAACCACTGGTCGAAACTTACCCTTACCACTGATTGCCATTGTCAGCAACAATGTGCAGTAGCTGCAATAGGGAACACAACAGCGTGCCTATACTGCTGCTGCTACCACCACAGCACAGACATCCGGGGGAGAGTTCCATCCTGTTGCCCCTGTTAATTGAGCTCCTGGGGCTAATGTCCAATTTGTCAACCCTAGTTGCACTACTGCAGAAGTCTAAATATATTGCATCAACCCTATTACCTTTATCAATCAAAGTGATCATTGCATCAAAAGGACAAGTGTTGTCTTCTTGTTCTGCCTTTGTATAGTGCCTAGCACAAAGGTTTATGACTGGCTCCTAGATGCAACATAAATACAAATAATTAATAAAAAAAAAATGATATTGAGTTAGTTTGACAATGCCTACTTTATACAACCCCCTGTCAATTGGTTATCCTTCTTTTAACACTTCATAAATTAAGTGGTATATCAGCCAGCATATTAATGAAGTCTTATATAAATGCTGATCGAGTAGACTAAACAAATTATGCTTAATTGTGACCAAATATCTATCTAATACAACCAAAGTTTAAAGCCTTTAACTGATGTATCAGCAACTTATTTTTGGTAATTGCCTTGCTTGCCTCTAACAAGATTCCTTCTCATTAGTATTCCTCTGACTGGTAGACTAAACAAAGTATGTTCTCTCTACTCCGTTCCTATCAAGTATGTATTTTGTCTGTTAACCATTATCCATTTCTAAAAATATATATTCTGGGTGATATTATGAATAACTTATGTTTCTAATATGCAAGAATGGATAAATCTCTTGTATATTTGCCCCTTTGAAGTTGTTGGTATTGTTTAGTATACATTATGGCCTTGATCCTACTGACAGTCGCACTCGCTTTATATATGTGAGTTGATTTTACAGATTTCAATGTGGCTGCTCGTAGTGCAAAAATGTAATCATGCACTTGAGTCTTTGCAAAATTAGGAGCTGTGTGTGTATCTATACACTCTGTGCACTAAAACTGTTTTGTGAGTGTATATGTCTGCATTGTATATATAATTAAAATGTGAACATTATACATGACATACAATAGATACATATCCTGACTTGTTTCAATACATACTTTCAGATGTTGATGAATGCAGCATCAGCAATGGTAGCTGTGACTATGGGTGCATTAACACAATGGGAAGCTATGAGTGCATCTGTCCACTTGGAAAGAAACTACACTGGAATAAAAAGGACTGTGTTGGTAAGTGAGTATCTTCCTTTTGGGTTGTATCATTTGGGCATAGTAATATGGAAAGGGATGCTTGAGAAATGTCCAAAATGTTTGTATTTAGTTGTGTAATAAATTGGAGTGTGCCCAATTTTGGACATTTTCTAGCCTCAGATAGTAGGGTAAAATCCTGGCTCCACTGAAGAAAATCTTCAGTTTAGCCATATTCACACTTTTTTCCTAAAGTTTTTCAGTGTTATGGAAGGTAATTTGGTAATTCAGTCATTCCTGTTTTGACCATGTCCACTGTCTCTCTAGGTCAGTGATTCTCAACTAGGGTGCTGTGGCAATCTGGGGTGCCATGGCACTCTGGGGTGCCTTGAGATCGTTCCAATGGTGCCATTAGGTGCCACATAATGTTGTCACTGTTAGGTTTACAAATGTGATTCACAAGATGAACCAAGAGATTTCAAATAGAAGTCCATCTGAGTTCTTTGCGACAGGAAAACTGCGCTATTATTTTTCTGTAGTCACAAAAAGATTGAAAACTTTGACACACAAAAAGAGTCACACTAAGAGTGACAACTACCTGCTGTAAGTATTTTAATTTAACATATTTTTCTGAGCAGGGGGTGTTTAATTGTTCGTGAAACTGGTAAAATCCTTTTTATCTAAATAACTTCTGGCTGACACATTTAGCATCTGATCCTGCACTCCTTTTGCAGTTGAAACACCACTTAGTCCAATTAGGATTCTGACTGAAAACTCTGGTATCACACTCATATTTAAAACAGCATATGCTGATCATAGAGGCAGTCTTTGTTTAAAACAGTGATACTTACCCAAGGTGTTGCAGCACTCTGGCCTTCCTTGAGATCCTTTCAAACTTGCTGCAAAGTGCCACGCAACATTAGTACTGATGGGCATGCAAACATGATTCACAAGACAAACCCAGAGACTTCAAATAGGAATTCATACCATTGAAAACATTCTAAGCTTTGGTGGTCTTTCTGAGTTCCTTGCACCAGAAGAATTACTCTATTATTTTTCTGTAGTGAAAAAACAAGTGAAAAGTAAAACCTGGCGTGTTCCAAGCAGTGCCTCAAACTGAATGAGGGGTGCTTGAGTCTAAAAATGTTGACACCCGCTGGGTTAAAAGCAGTCAGTCAGCCTTGGTGGTGTATGTCAGCATCTAGAAGACAAGTGATCACATCATGAAAATAAAGAATGTATTAATTGGCAAATATCAGTGATGGAATGGAAAGAAACAAGAGTCCCTGCAGGAAGTCTCCCGAAAAAGGGCTGAGCACAAATGTCTGGGAGCACTAACTACAAGATGCTGGCTTAGTCTTTTGGGGAAGTTTTGTTTTGATGATTAAAAATCATCAGCCCACAGATCCATGTCATCTGGCCCACAAGGCTCCCCATGGGTCCAAGGAAATTTGTCGGTGGGGAATGGTGACAGTGTTAATTGCCACCATTCCTCACTGTCAAATTTCCAAGACCCACATGGGTAGATTGGCCCTGCCTGGGCTGGCCCCATGAAGAAGGATTGGGCCCCAGCCCTGCACAGCTGCATTAGGCCTCACTGCATGCTGGATCAGGCCTGCAGATTGAATTGGCACTGCTTATCCAACCCACAGACTAAAAGGCTAGGGAAAGACATTACATATAAACTGGTTTAAACTATAACAAGAACAGATGTTCAGTGTACATAAACCTGCTTGAAAATGACTGAAACCGGCTTGAGATAAACCTGGTTGAATGTATCAGACTTAACTGATTTGGGTCAAACTCGTTTATGCAATGTCTGTCCCAAACTCCTTGCTGGTTTTAAGATAAATCAGACTCCACCAGCATCTTGGCATGCTCTCTGGGCTGGCCAGGGCTCTCTGCCCCACAGCAGAGCTGGCCCCTCCCCTCTGCTCTTCCCCATGCCCCCCCCCCTTCCCCCAACTCGCTGCTTAAGCATAGATCCCTTCCTCATTTCTCCCACAGCACAGACTGTAGGCAGCATGTGGTCTGCTAGCTAATGCTGTGTAAGGCATATAGGGCCTTTTGGAGGTACAGGTTTCCCTCGCTTTATGCGGTTTCTGTATGTGTGAATTCACTGTTATGCGATGACCCATTTTATACCAAAAATTTGTTATACACGAGGTAAATTCACTCTTGTGCAATCAGTGTGGTGGAAGCCCACAGTCAGCTGCTTTGTGCGGTGCATTGTGGGAGTGATGCCATAGGCAGAGAAAGAAAAAATTATTTGGGGGGACTGAGCCGGGTGGTGGTAGCTGGGCCAGGCTGCAGCATCAGCCCCTGCAGCCTGGCCTGGTCCGGCCCCATCAGTGCAGCACTCCAGGAGCTGTGAGCCATGGAGCCTTCCGGCAACAATGCCTGTGCTTTGCTGCAGCTGGTACCCGTGCTTCTGGAGCTGCAGCTGCCCCAGGAGCAGTGGAACAGCACATCAGTACAGTTAAGGGGGTCAGTATAGTCAAAGTCTTGGAACATATCCCTATTTGTTACATTGTAAAGTGGGTTCCCTTTATGCAAATTTGAGTTAAGCGCCGTTTTCCAGGAACGCACGTAAAGCATAAAGTGAGGGAAACCTGTAATCAACAGCTCACATGATAATGTCCCTGCATTCCTTCCTTTGCAAAAAGCTGTTTAAGAAGAGCTTGTAATAAGCCAGGCTTTCTTTTCTGATGGGGTGCTAAATGCTGATAACAGAACTGATAAATGCCCCCCTCAGCTCTTTGAATAAGGGAAGAAAGGGCTGCTCTAGCACCTCCCCAGCTTCTAGCCTGAGCCACTGCAGGCATGTGCCTACATTTCTGGGATGTCTGTCTGGTTACAAAACTGATTTACCCTAGCCAGGTTAGACTAACCTGCAAAGATTGAATTAATTCAGGCTCAGGCTTTTTGAATGTCTGTCCCTAGCCAGCAGGTTGGGGACCACTGGTTTAATATATTAAGCATCCTTCCTAAGAGGTAGGCCTTCCACTTCCAAGGATTCACTGATCTCAAAAAGTTTGTACCATTTCTGGCTCTTTTGAAATGCCATCATAGTCTTATCTACAGTGAGCCAAATGCCTTGTAAGACATTCACAGGAAATGCCTAAGGAGAAGTCACAGGAATTGATAGCTAATAAAAATATTGAAGAACAACCAAGTGAAGTCATGCTGATATTTCACAGTATCTCACACAAAAGGGACATCATCTGTGGCTTTCAGTCAACTTCACGTGTCATATTGTAAAGAAAGGTGAAGATGTAACACGTTAGAAGTCATGTAACCTAAGCATATGTTTGGGCATGACACTGAGGCAGTAATCTGATTGTCACTTAATTTTATCCAATTTCTTTCTGTTCTGTGAAGAATAATGCTGCATTAAATGACATGGGATCTGGTGGCCTTTTACAAACTCACCAGTGGGAATTGGGGGAGGCTCTGTTCCCCTGGGCACCACCCGGGGTTACTAGGAATAATGGCCACAAATTGTTAGAGAGAACGTTCAGGCTGGACATCAGGAGACATTACTTTACAGTTAGGGCTGCCAGGCTCTGGAACGGGCTCCCAAGTGAGGTGGTGCTCTCTCCTACCTGGGGGGTCTTCAAGAGGAGGCTGGACAGATATTTGGCTGGGGTGATATGACCCTGGCACCCATTCCTACCCAAGGCAGGGGGTTGGACCTGATGATCTGTTTAGGTCCCTTCCAACCCTAAGTACTATGATACTATGATTAGAGCTAAGTACTGAAGGAACTAGAGTGACAAAACTGTTACAAGATCATCTGCTCTTTTCCCAACTAGCATATGACTAAGTCCTCAGAGACAGGGACATAAATCACCAACAAAAACTATAGTGTTTTGAATCTGGCACATAGTTAGATCACCCATGTGATGTATTGTATTCCCCTTCAATCTAGTCAGAATGTTGTTCTCAAAATGAAAAGTATTATTAAAAATATTTTCTAGTCATAAACTTTCTTTATTTTTTGTAATACTATGTTGGAAGACAGAAAATAAAGCATCAATTTCTACTGATATTCTCCATTTTATTCAGTGGATAGATATTTTGATGAGTCTTAAAATGAACCTGATCATTTTGCTGATATCCTTGATCTTTTATCAACATAGTTGGAGGAAACTGTTGTAATCTGTTTAGAAAAGCATAAAGAGAAGAAGAATGACCATAACAGTGATTGTGAATGCTAAATAACTCATGAACATTCAAGGTACACAATGCTCTTTTTCTCATTTTGTACTTCCCTAGTCTCCTCAGTTTGGGCATGTCAGGCTTTTTACAGACACTATTTAATTAAGCATCAAAACAGGCCTCTGAGGGAAGTAAGTATGATTATTCCCATATAGACTATGGGGAATTAAAGGAAGTACAGAGACTTGCACATAAATTAGTAAAGCCAGGCATATAATATAGGCATCCATACTGACAGAACCATTTCTGTAACTTAACTTCCCTATTGAATTGGTCCAACCCAAGCAAAACTTATTCCAACTAGCTATTTTGGTTGGCCTGTTTTATCCAGGCCCTGCTTAGATGCCTCCAAAATTTGATCCTTGTAGACTTTTTTTTCTGGTTGACCCCAAACTTGTCTGGCTGCTTTTCATTGGATTCTAATACTGCTTCTTTAAGTGCCCAATTGCTGCTGTTATCCAAAGAATGTCTTGGTTTATGGCACCCTGACATCTGCAAGGTGGAATCAAGCAAGGAAGGAAGCTAAGTCAGCCAATTGGTCTTAAGATCTTAAGCCAAAAATAGTCTAATACAGGGGCCGGCAATTATTTCAGGTGGAAGGCCGCTTACCCAGTTTTGGCAGGCTGTTGAGGGCCGCATGGGTAGCCCTGCCCCTTGACAGGTGCCCTGCCCCTGGTCACCATCTTGGGATCAATGTCCCAATGTCTTGGGACCCAAGACATTGGGACATTTGTTCTATGTTCCAGGGCCAGCACCAGTGGGGCCCAAAGTGGGGCACAGGCTGGCAGGGGTCTGTGGAGCCGGGCTGGGCTGCACCAGCAGGGAGAGGGGGGAGCTGACCCAGCTCCATAAAGCCCCTGCTGGCTGGGACCCCGCGCTCCTGCCACCCTGCTCTGGGCCCCACCAGCACTGGCCCTGGGACACCAGTGCAGGCCTCATGCTCCTGCTGGCTCCCCGCCCACTCACTTCCAGTGCCCCCCCAGCCCTGCGGTACAGGCTGGGGGCAGTGCACAGCCTCGACCCACTGCTCTTCGGCAGGAAAGAAGCTGGTGCTGAGCACAGGGAAAAGTGGCCCTTCACCCGCCCCGGGGCCAGTGCTCCCTGCTGCAGGCACTCACAGCCCACGCAAGGCTGTCTTGAGCAGGCACAGGCAGCCCCACATGGGCTGCAAGTGGCTGCAGCATGGGGTGCCAGCCACGGGGCAAATGAGGGGCCGCTTTTCCCTGCACTTAGCACCAGCTTGTAACCTGGCCCTGCTGCCAGCCTTGGCTCTGTGCCGGCTCCGGGCTCACCCATCAGGGCTGCATGCAGCGGCAGCAGCTGCAGCCTCCCTGCATGCTGCATCAG
Source organism: Alligator mississippiensis (assembly GCF_030867095.1). NCBI lineage: Eukaryota > Metazoa > Chordata > Crocodylia > Alligatoridae > Alligator > Alligator mississippiensis. The sequence goes on along the minus strand of NC_081827.1, from coordinate 130,464,824 downwards.
GCAGTGTTGGCTGCTGCTGCCTGCCTGGAGTTTGCATGCTAGGCAGGCCAGAAGTGGCAGTGGCAAACACTGCCCGGGGCAGCAAGTGGGGGGGCCGCAGCTGCTATCACCATGCACAGCCCCAACAGGCTAGCATGGAGCTGCATGGGGCCCAGGCTGGTAGTGGGGCTGGGTTAAAAGGTGGTGCTGAGTGCAAGGGGTGGGGGGAAGCGGCCCCTCACCTGCCCCGTGGCCGGCGCCCCATGGTGTAGTCACTCGCAGCTCACCTGGGGCTGCCTGTGCCTGCTCTGGACAGCCCCGCATGGGCTGCGAACAGCTGCAGCAGGGTGCACCAGCCACAGGGTGAGGAAGAGCTGCTTTCCTCCACACTGGGAAGGAGCAGGGAAGGAGCCCAGGGAAAAGCTGAGCCCAGGGAGGGGAGTAGCCCTTCCCCCCCCCCCCCCCCCGTGGCCAGCGCTCCCTGCTGCAGCCGCTCGCAGCCAATGCAGGGCTGTCCAGAGCAGATGCAGGCAGCCCCATGAGGGCTGCGAGTGGCTGCAGTGTTGGGTGCCGGCCACAGTGCGGGCAAGGGGCTGCTTTCCCACCCTGCCATGCTCAGCTTTTCCCTGGGCCACTTTTCCCCAGGCTCCTTCCCTGCCCAGGGTCCTCCCCTGTCCTTCCCTGCCCCCCTCCCCCTTACCTGAGGTTCCAGCACAGGGCAGCCGCATGGTTCCAGGCCAGAAGCCCTGGCTGGGGCTTCCGGCTGGGGGGGCAGGACCGGGCAGGCCCTGCTGTTGTGGGAGCCTGCTGGGGCTTCCCCTGGGTCCTACTGCCCTTGCTTCCTGTCATTTTTGATAGGGGGGGAGTCTGTCATTTTTTACAGGAACCAAGGACAGAGAAATATTAATTTTCTAAATTGGGGGGGCCCCATGGGCTGGATAGAATGGCCTCGCAGGCCAGATCTGGCCTGTGGGCCATATCTTGCCCACCCCTGATCTAATGTGGTAGAGGAGATACTGTGAGGGATAATGTCCTCACATCGAAAGTGATTTTCAATAGGGTTTAAGAGACAGTTAACCATGCTTGTCCAAAGGGAAGCAGAAGGCAGGGCAGGGTGCCATCTTAGGGCTTTGTCACACATTACACTTAGGACATGTTTTATTTAGATCACGTAAATATTACTATGAATTAGAAAGTTTTCTGAGTAGTTGCATAGTAATGCTTACCACAGTCTAAAAAAAAACACTACATAAGTGCTGGAGCGTGAAGACTCTAGTGCAACTGGGGGGAGGGGAAGGGAGGGAAGGGGTTGGAACCAACAAACAGCTGTCTGTGAAGTTTGTAATCTCCACACCCATAGATTTGGTGATGTAAAAACAAAGTAAAACATTTTCTGTCCATTACCATTGCATGGTTTATTTTACAGCAACTAGAAGAAAAAGAGTTTGTAATCAAGAAGCTATTTGCCACTCCCAGCCTCCCCACCGCATCAGCCTCCTGACTGTATTACTTCCATGGAGCAGTCAGGCATTAGCTCTACACATGTTAGGTAATACGATCTGGACACACTCCTTGCAGGGAAAGTCCTACCTTTGCTACACTACAATGGTACTTACTGGTGTTTTACTGTTGAAAACTCAGATGCTAGCATTTAAAGTGTAGTTAATGTGTCCTAAGTGTAATGTGCAACAAGGCCCTTAGAGAGCTTATTTAGAGACCAACTGGTTCAGAGAGTCCATTACTAGCACCTGATGAAATAAATTGTTACCTATGAAAGCTCATGCCACTAGGAACCAGTTGGTCTCTAAATAAGATAATGCCCTGCCCTTCCCTGCCTTCTACAGGATTTAAAAAACTGAAGTCAACAGAAACTTAATTTAGCTTCTAAAGTCTGATTTAACTTGGAGCTGCTACTGTAAAAAGAGTTTAATAACTCTTCACCTGCTTAATCCAGGCAAAACACAAAAACTGAAATTCAAGATTATAAAGCCGTGCAAAGGAGAAGTAACATAGCCTTTGCTTGAACATGGTGACACCTAGTGGTTATAGCTGAGACATGCACTTAGTAGAAATTATCAAAGATCCTCCTGAGTCTAGCAGCCTGCTTAACTGGATTATAGTTCTCAACCTTTTTTACACTCAAGGCTTCCCTCAGTAGACTGAAGGCATCCCTTGGAAAATGGATTCTTATTTGAAATTTCTGGGTATATCTTGTGAATCATGTGTGTACACCTAACAGTGCTAACGTTGTGCAGCACCATGGTTGAGAACTGGGCTACCATGATTAAGGCACACAATTCTCTATAGCCAACAGCAGATGGGGAAGCAATGTGGCTGTCATCATCTCCAACCACCTTTGAGTGCACAGTGTGGATGTTTACAGCTGAGTTGACTTGGAGATGGCCTTTGATACAGGTCCAGATTTGAACTCATGGCTCTGGAACCAGATGCCTTAGCAGCTCTGTACCTAATGGTATACATGATTAAATAGCACTTGCTTCCCAGAGGATTTCAATTTAAACTTCAGTTATTTCTGGGGTGAAGCTCAAACTGTACAGCTTACAGTAATCTTACATAACATCAGCTCAAGGTAGAAAGTGGATACTTTATCCAAATTAGTGGCGGGGTTTTAAGGGCTAGAGAAGACTGCCTTCCTTTGTAATTAAACTTTTTGGGGGTTTAGCAAGGAAGAGTTCTTGCTCCCTTGTATGTACCAATGAAAAGAAGTGTCAGAACCTCTATTTTGATCCAACCTGCCAAACCTCATCTTATCCTACAATATTACTCTTCCTAACATTGTACTCAGGCCTTGGCTGAGAGTTGTCTCTATGGGAACATTACCACCCACTGACTCACCGACAGTTCTATGGTCTTCCTCTGAGGTTTCCTATTCAGGGGTGGAAAATTAGAGGGTGGAGCTGGGATTAAACAGAAATATTGGGCGAAGTCAGTGAGAGTTGGAATGGGTAGTGGAAAATATTGTACTCTCAAGAATTTAAATAAACCAATCTTAGTGAGAGTAACTCCAGTGTGTGTCATGGCAGGGGGGCCCACTGTACCTGAGAGAATATTACCAAAAAGAAAGGCAAACAATTTCCTGTGCATACTGTTACCTGCCCATTTCAGTGACTGGATTTTGCACTGTATTTGCTCTGATAGTTAAAGTTGAGAACTCTAAAAAGATGCACAATTTTAGTTCCACTGTACTGTTCCTAGTACAGATCCCAGATAGTCTCCCACTTGCTGTGAACTTAATGAACACCTTAAGTTCACAGATGTTTGGACATGGGCTGTTTTAGCAAATATTTATGAAGGGTTTTCTGTCTGTTACCATTGCATTAGCTTCATAAACATTTTCACTAATAACCCCTTTTCACACTGTCCTCTGAGTGGGAGGGTAAGGTTTTCTGGCTGCATAGTCCTTAATTTTTCATTATTTTTTCTTCAGAGATGGTGAAATGCCTCACAAATGCCAAGCCAGCTCCCCAGGCTCAGCTAGCCTGCAGTAAATCAGGGGGAATAGAAAGCTGCTTCTTGTCATGCCCATCCAACACACTCTTTGTTCCAGGTTGGTACAATCCAGCATTAATGATTCTAGATACAAGGTGACTTAATTTTCTTCTTTGAACACATTGTAGATGTATTATTATGGATTATTACAAGCAGTTATAAGGAAAAAATTAATTATAGATTAAAACATGTATGCAAATGCTAATTGAACACAGTTACACCCCATCAGCAGGGCTTGATGCTGTGAACTCCTAAGGACCATCAACTCTTATGGGAAGACTGGACCAAAGTAGTTAACTAGAGATGACAGTTGAAAAATGAATAAAACAAGGGATGTGCCAGATAAATGGATGATTAAGAATACCATGTTAAAGAGAAGTTTGAGCATAATAAATTATTAATTCAACAAATTCCAGAGATTGGAAAAAAGAAAAGGTCAGTTTCAGCAATACCTCTTGGTACCATATTCCTATAGCAATAAAGCTCCCTTAGCACACTCCACATCTGCTAAGAAATACAGATTTTACATTGTCCTGAAAGTCAACATATGTAGGTGGTTAGATAAAACTGAGCAAGTTGGAAGTGCAAGAGTCCCCATGCTAAACACTTATTGATAGCTCACCTGTAGCAGTATGGCAGGATAACCTGCGTGGGGAAGGGAAACTAGGGCCAGCACCTGTGCTGACCCCAACAACCTTACCTGGGGTCCTGAGGATCTCCCGGGGCAGAAGCAGCACTGAGCTGGCCTCTCGGAGCCTGGCCAGCAGCCAGAGTATGGCTTGCTCTGGCCGACCAGGGTCTATTTCTGACAGTGCACATTGCTACCATGGGCACCACACTGCTTTTTTTAGCAGCGGTTTTTTTTTTACACAAGGATCTCCCAGTGTCAAAAAAACTTGCCACACTTTGTATACTGAAAATTAGCAGCATGGTGAATGGGTACACACGAGCCGCGCACAGTTTGTGGTGCCTCAAATAACTTTGAGGCACTGCAGATTGCACGTGCGCGCTCATCTGGATGCATCCTACATGTTATTTTTTTCTATCAAAAATTCTGTCAAAGTAGTTTAAATTAAAGTTACTCAGGAAAGAGAGTTTAGTTTTGAATTAACTGCTGTTTTCCACACTGGTAAATTTTGTGATGTAAAAACAGAGTAAAACATTTTCTGCCCATTACCATCATATGGTTTATTTAACAGTTCACAGCCTGGAAAAAAAGATTCAGTTTATAATCAAGAATATGAAGCAATAGGCTCTGGCAAACCTAAGTCTTTGCCCACTTCAGCCACTTAAAACATCATGTGATTGGTTAATATGGTTTGTCATTTTAAGGTAAGATTTTTCAAAAGTTGTGACAATGCTAATAAGTGAAGAGTGAGGATAATACTACCAGAATGATTTTTCTCTCTGTGTGTGTGTGTGTGTGTGTGTGTGTGTGTGTGTGTGTGTGTGTGTGTGTGTGTGTATATCTCAGTATGCACACTTTCTCCTTTGTGTTCAGATTCAGAGAATAGTTATACACTGAGTTGTGGAGTTCCAGTACAACAAGGCAAGGCCCAGCAAAAGCGCAATGCAACACTGCCTACTTGTGCAGGTAGGTACTACACGTGTGTGTGTGTGTGTGTGTGTGTGTGTGTGTGTGAGAGAGAGAGAGAGAGAGAGTGCTTTTGTGCCTACACTAGTTTCTGGATTCTTTATTACAGGAAACCCTTGCCATTCGTGGATTCGCCATTCGTGGTTTCAAATATTTGCAGTGTGAATATTCAAACCCACGCTCTCTCCCTGCGCACACTCACCATGCTCCCACCCACCCCCCACTGCCAACAAAGATGATCTGCAGATGCTTCCTTTGCCTGACAAAGGGTAATTGTACCCAAAAGCTTGCAAAGAAGAATGTTTCCAGCTATTTGAGTTGGTCTAATAAAACATATTGGATTTACCCAAAGAACCTTGTCTGCCTATGTCCTTAGACCAACATGGCTACAACCTATGCCCCTTTGCAAGAATGACACACTTTGTATAATGCATAAAGGTACACTGAAATAAAGGGTTACAGATTCAGAGGATCCTGGTTGGTTTAAGTATATCCAACCTTTCTGAACGTGGGGCCGGATCATGAACTTTTTATCACCCAGTGGGCTAGCGAGCCATATTCAAAGACCTCACAGAAAGCAGCATCAACACCCCTCCCCACCCCCAAACGAAAGTACAGTGTTTACTTTCGTTTCCTGTTGCAGCACCTCGGGCCTCAGAAAACAGCTTGGAGGGATGCATGTTGGACAAGCCTGCTTTAGAGGTTGCAAGAAAATTACTAATTCAAATCAAATAAGTGCTTGCATTCATTTAGGCTGTACAAGGAATGATAAAGTTTAATTTTATTTCAACAGATTCCTTAGCCCCACCAATCAAGCAAAAAGCTCGCTTCAAAATTAAAGATGCAAAGTGCCATTTACAGCCTCGCAGCAAAGAAAAAAATAAAGGTTCTGGGAAGCAAACTCATATTGGTATGTGGTTTCTCATAACATCATCAGAGAGTCCTAAATGTTGTTTCAGTTTGTTTTGGTAACTTGTTCTCCTCACAAGTTGCTAAGAAATTTAGTTATGACTTTCAGATTTGGCCTTAACCTAGGCTTAGTCCACAATTCAGATTCAAGCTAAAGTTGGACTAGGGTTTGGATTAGCAGTGCTCATCATAAGGTGCCACCAGTTGATCTTATGAAGTCTTCAAAAATTCAGAATTTAGCTGATTCTGCAAGGCTTCTGGCAATGGTACAGTTCCCCTGAGATCAAAAGTTACTGGCCAAAGAGAATTTGGAAGGAAGTGGGCTAGGTTTGAATTTTGTTCATTAAAATTAGATAGATAAAAATAAGATATGTTATTTTAATTTGTATTATGTTCCTATTGGCATCCTATGGTGCAGGCAGAAGCAGCCTCTTCCCAGAAAAGTTAAATCTGTAGTTATGGATGGCTTCAGTTATACTGGAATATTTAGTTATATGATTTAGTTATATGATATTGCAAACAAAGGATGAAAACAAAACAGATATATCAAATTTTAGCAAAATCAGAAATGGAAATCCTTTGTCAGGCTGGTCTAGCATTTGAAAGTGGCAAAACTTGCTATGAATACATATTTTTTATTACTTTTTGTCTTTTCAGTTAAACACTTTTTCTTTTCGATATTTCCATGCAGCCTCTGCAATCTGAGCACAGTCAGGTTGTAACCTAAATTGATCTGTCCAGATTAATCCCCCACACAGAGGGAAGGACAGTAAATAAACAAGCAGTAGAAATAGGGACATGTAAAGTAGATTATCAGAATGGAGACTAGTTTTAACTGTCTAGATGAGTATTATTAACATGCAAAGTCATTTTTAAATGTGTTTTTCATCTCAAATGTCACTTTTAGAGGTAAACAGAATATAGGCTTTAAATGACACATTTCACATTTCTTTAGGATTCACATAGTATAACTTTGAGAAGTCAAGTACAGTTAAAATTTGTCTTGTACAACAAAAGTATTACTCAGAAATGGAACTGCAGCTGGGTCACCCAGTAATTTAACAGCATCACATGCAAATTTCTGATTTTGATTCTTTATTTCCCTTATCAACCTGAGGCAAAATATTATGTAAAAACACTCCTGAATTTTTATTTTCTTTTTTTACCCTCATTGGGCACAGCCAGATGAGTGCGAACGTGCCTCTTGCAGTGTCTCAAACTCCTTTGAGATGCTGCAAGAAGCACACTGTGAACACATTTTTTTGATAGCCAGACATCCCGGTATCAAAAAATACCCCAGGAGGAAAAAGCGGGGCAGGGCATGGTCCCAGACCATGCCCTGAGACAACCAGAGGCTCTGTCCTCCACAGAGACGCTCTGGTGGCCAGCCAGAGTGTCTCTACAGCTGGCACTAGCCCTAGTGCTGAAGCACACTGCCTGCCCATGTGGGGCAAGCAGTGGTGCAAGCTGGAGGGACCTGGACCCAGGTTCCTGACAAGTAACTAGCGGGTGGGGGCACTGGAGGAGGGGGGAGGTTCATCTAACCAGAAATAGTTCATCTAACAGTGCATGTGCAATGTTATGTAACATTACCAAAGCATTAATGTTAACCCAACTCTAATATCACACGCAAGCCTGTCACTTGCTACCTTGCTACTTGATTTCTCTTCCATGTCACTTCTGTTATGCAAAGGAGGTCAATTCCCTTGTACAGACAACTGTCAGGTGACCTTTGTGAATCTGAAGTGTGATTCCTCCAAGAAAAAACGCAGAGGCCGCAAGTCACCCTCCAAAGAAGTGTCTCATATCACTGCTGAGTTTGAAGTGGAGATGAAATCAGAGGAAGTCTCAGGTTTGTGAAAGATCTTGTCTGGTCTATGGGAAGGTCATGTTACAGTGCTATGGTGTGATCAGCCAGTCAACTTGCATTTCATCAGGCTTGTATGCAACATGCATTACAAAATTCAACAAGCTTTCCAAGCTCAAAGTTGATGTAATTGGAAAGTTGGCTCTGAAAATGTCTAGGAATGGTTAGAACTCATAGAAATATATGAAAGAGAAAATGTCATAATACATAGGTGGCAACATGCAGAGCAGCTGCCACTTCTATAGCCTGTGAGACAATACAGCATGTTTGTTTGATAGATCCCAGCTCAGTACCTCTGGAGAGTGTGCCATGTCTGCTGTATCTCTGATTCTGTACCTGGAACAGAACAAGGCAATGAGCTCCTTATGCTGAAGCTAAGACAAGATCAGTGCTCTGTGTGCAGTTACAGATTGGGAATTTTGATTCACTATAGTTTGATTGTCTGTCCATTTCAAATGGCCTAAAATCAAAACTGCCACTAATCAGTCAGTTCTGGTACTAGGAAAAACATATTTTTTCCACTTGGCACATAAAGAGAAGCAAATGAAGTGCCAGAGGGATAAAAGTGTTCCAATAGTTAGCATGGCATACTGTTTAGGAATGGTATACTAAGCATCTCTACTTCAAACATGAATCTCAATTGCTTTCTGATCCTTTCCCATCTAGACACCTGTAACATTGACTGTGTGCGGAAACGAATGGAGCAGAACCTGCAAACTGCAATCAAAACATTGAGGAAATCTATTAACAAACAGCAATTTTACGTTCAGTTTTCTGGGACAGAATATGAAGTGGCTCAGAAGCCAGCTAAGGCTACTGAAGGACATGAAGCATGCAATACAGGTCAAGTGCTGCAGGATGAAAAATGTGGTAAGTCTCAGCAAAACTTGAAGTTATATTTGAATCAACTGCACCCTATTCAAAATATAGATCTTGAATGTTAACTAGTCAATAGTAAGTCATACAGTAAAGCTAGCTGATACCTAAACAATGTGGGGAATCCTGGGTCTTGCTTTATGTAGAACAACAAGGATAGACTGACTGAACTGCATTGTTTGGGATCAGGTGCTTGTGATAACTCTTCAACTGCAATTTTCAGCACAAGGTTTCTAATCTATCAAGAATGCAGTTTACTTTCTCCTGATGCCCATAACACTGTACTGACTTGGAGTCAAATTTTCAGTCAGCTTCTACACTATTTTAAGGCACTTTAACACATCAGTGGCCATTTCTATGCAAAAAGCATTGAATTTGCATGTGCAGCTCTGGTTATCCAGGATTACCACGCACATCCTTTGCACCTGCACAGTTCTGTAATTGAGAGGTTGAACTGAGCATTGTAACTATTGTGTTTAGAAACCCTTAAGGTTTACCCCTTAAAGCCAAAAGTATAAAGTGTCCTCTTGCAAGATGAAGAGCAGGGGGATTAATTTATACGCTTAGAATGTTTTTCCAATTAAACTATTTCACTGTCAAGAAAAATACCAATTGAGATGGGATGTATTGCCTGCAAATACATCTTTATAATTGATATGTCAGCTTACTATGCTATCAGCACATACATCTTGTATTATATCTCCCATAAAACCACAACTTATATTTATCTACCAAAAACCAATGACACTTTGGAGATTTTTTTTTTGTTGTTAAAAGTAGACCAGGTCAAAGAGATCCATCTTCTGTAAGGTTTTTATATGAAGGCAAACTATATTACCAAAATGAAAGTCCTTATGTAGATTCCACTTTTCTTTTCTCAGTTACCTGCAACACGGGCGCCTATTATAGCGGAGAGCATAATCAGTGCATTCCTTGCTCACCAGGAACATACCAAGACACAGAAGGTCAACTTACCTGTGAACCTTGCCCAAGTAACGATGGACAGGGCATAACAGGCGCACGGAATGTATCAGAATGTGGAGGCAAGTCTAATTTGATTCTAAAAGGAGTAGGTGAACCCAAATAACAAGCAAGGTATGGAGGCTAAAAGTGGGGAAAGCCTTCCACAATTCTGTCTTGTAACACTAACAGAAAAGAGCTCTGTGCACTTACAAACAATACCAAAAAACGTTTCAATTTGCTCTAACCATTTGTTGGTCAAGTAAATGTGAATTAAAATACCATTTTGGGCATTGGTATACAACTGAGCAACCTTTGCCCCAGGTGATGTGGAATTCTGGTTATTTCTTGACTTGTTAGGACCTACTGCAGTCTGAATCAAATGAAAATTTTAAATAGGATGATATAATTGGGTGCACACCTTGCTGGGATTATTGGACCCCAGCAGTCTTTCCTGCCCAGAGCAGGAGACTAGACCCAATGATCTCACAAGGTCCCTTCCAGCCCTAAACTTCTGTGACTCTATGAATTAACCTGCTTGATAATACTGCCAAGGAAATCTTTGGGGGACTACACTATCAAACTGTGACTTAGCTCATCTGTGTTAGCAACAATCAAACCTCAGAAGAAAGGATGCCGCATTGGTGTGTGGCGTCAGAGCCAAAATGTACTAAGATCTCATCCTATTTGATCTTCCCTCACAAGTTATTTAAAAATCTCTGAAGCGGATCACCTGTCTCTAAAATAAGCAATAATAATGTTCACCTATTTCAGAAAAGTGTTGTGGCGTTAAATTTGTTAATGTTCCTAAAACACTTTAAACAGGGCAGAGATACAAATGTAAACAGTTTTCCATACCTGGTTTAGTTACAGATGTGCAAAATGTAGATGTTTTGATAGGCAAGAGATTTAATTGTAAAACATTTAATTTGATGCAAAATATATTCAAGTAAATTACATTAATTAGTGTCAAAATCTGGGATTTCCAAAGTCTAATAAATACATACACACACACACACACACACACACACACACACATACATACCTCTGTGTAATTTGTTGGACTTTTGAAAGCCCAGCTTTGAATACTCATTAATGCAATTTGCGTTAATATAATTTGCTTCAAGACATTGCTGTTTTTTGCTATCATTGGATAAAGAAATGGGATGGTGTCTCAGGGTGGTTGTTATGAGTAAGTTTTTACTTTTTCCAGTGATCAACAAATAATTTAATTGTACAGTTGGAAAACAGTGAAATACTTATACATTTTCAACACTTTTGACTTTTATTTCAGCCAAAATGCAATGCAGATCACTTATGGATCAAATAAAGTTTAAATTCACATGTGTTTTGATATCCTGTGCTGAAAAAAACAGTACAGCTGTGTGGAAGATGAAATTCCATTTCCCAACTACTTAAAATAATTCAAAATTAGTTTTCATTTTGCACTGGAATGAAAATGAATCTTTTCAAATGTCTTTGCTCAGAGGCATAATTGGGAAGCTTCATGCCTAGGGCAGTGGTAGCTGCTGCGGTGCCAGTCACAGTTGTGGAATCAGCTGTCACTAGAGTCACGGATATATTTTTGCATACTCCCTCACAACAAAGGCAGAGCCTGGGACTACTGCACCAGTTGCCTCCTCCTCCCCCCCCGCCCCGCCTCAGTTATGCTACCATCTTTGCTAAATGGAATTGTGTTGCAATAGCCATTTTCAGATATAAGTTCTCGACTAAGTTTTTCTGTTCAGGTCTCCTCTCTCTCTCTAGAGGAGTGATTCTCAGTCAGGGTCCTACAGTATCCTGGGGTGCCATAAGATCTTTTTCAGGTTGTTGTTGCAGGGTGCTATGCAATATCAGCATGGGTAGGTATGCAAATACTGACACTGTTCACAAGCTAAACCCAAAGATTTCTAATAGGAATCCATAGTGTTAAAAATGTTCTGAGTGGCTGTGGTCCTCATGAGTTCTTTCAACAGAAGAATTGCTCTGTTATATTTTGGCAATCAAAAAACAAGTGAAATTTGTTTCTGAAACAGGGTGCCACTAAATTCAGACAAGTTATGGATGGGGGTGCCTTGAGTCTAAAAAGATTTGAGAACCACTATTCTAGAAGTTACCATGGATTTCATAAACCTTCCTGTTGAAAATGATGAAATCAGCATGTCTCTGTAAAATGTTCCAGCTTTGAAATAGCCTGTGTGGACAAAACCATGTTATAGATAGCACTTCCTATCTCACAAAGCAACATCACACATGTAATTAATCATGTGCTAAAACCCTCAGCTCCCAGTAGACATACAAAAGGTATGCCAGCAATTTTGAGCGAATACTGTGAAGAACATAAGCAATATTCAAGTTGCAAGAAAGCAAGTGACTCCAGTACTTAGATCACAGTATAATCTATTTAATGAATGCAGTCTGCTCTATTTAATGAGGAAAGTCAGATAGTAGGAAAGGATGGCACCTTAGACTAACTCACTCAAAAAGGTTTAAGCTTTTGTAAGGAACAGCCGTCTTTGTCAGATGACTAAAACAGGTAACTACCTCTAATCAGGAAAACCAATTACTTGAAACATTTCCCAGGGGACTTATTTCAGCCCCATTTTAAAAGCACTGTTTGTTGTCTAACTAGTACAGTAATTCCATTTGATTTGAAAGTGTGCTGGTGGCCATTTTTTGTGATAGATTTCATTAAATGGCTATTTGTTGGCAATTTCAGCAGAGAAGCTGATAGCAAGGAAACAGAATAACTCTTCACTCTTCTTTCAGTTCTCAGCAAAACTAATCAGTCAACTAATTGGGGTACTGCTTCCAGTTCTCAGGCTGATGTATCCAGAGCTAGCTTGGGTATCTCTACGGCTGCAAACAGACATTGCCTGTGTGCTGCCTTAAAACAAAGCAAAAGCAAACAGACATCCATACCCTTTGTTACATCACAAATGCACAGATTTGTGGCCATGATGAAAGGTAGTATAACTTTGTGCCACTGTTTTTCAGTGGACATCTGTTTGTTTTAAGGAGGGAGATCATGGACAGCCTGGAGCGGCCCATGCTTTCCAGCCACCCCAAGCAGGTGCTCCCAAGGCATACAGAATTGGGCCCCTGAAGTCCTAGGAGCAGTTGTCCACATTTCCCCATTTGCAGAGGCAGAGCCTGAGTCATAATGCCTGGGTGCACAGCTGCTCCCTGTTTGCAGAGGTGCACCCAGGGAACCCAACTCAGGACACATCTCTGCAAGTGAGGAAACCTGGGGTTCCCCCACTTGCAGAGATGTGCCCTGAGAATTGTCCTGCACACTTGGGCCCCTGCCGCTCCTGAGAGTGGCAGGGGCCTGACTCTTTGGGACAACGGGCAATGTCTGCTTTGCCCAGTGAAGCAGATCAATTGAGCTGGTACGTGTCCTGACATAACTGATCCACTTCATTTGGCAACGTCTGTTTCTAGCATAGGCAAATCTTGCATTGTAATGAGAAGATGTGTACCCTATACCCAGATCCTTTGCTTATTAATTGCAGTGGACCTATACCAATTAGTACCAGCACCCAAAATCATAAAAAAACAAAAGCTAGCAGTACCACAGAACTTCTCAGAAATCAGTGGCACGCTAATCATTTTGTGCTTCTTGTGCAGTAAGTCTCTTGCATTTCAGCCAAGGAGGGAAACCAAGATTAAAATCCTGAAGCCAATGGGAGTTTTGCCATTGACTTCAGTGGGGCTGGGATTTCACCCAGAGATTTTTAATTCTTTAACTGAGTTAGCAGGATGGAAAGAAAACAAATGGGGACCACTTCAGCTGCAATATACTGCCTTTTATTAATTGATTCTTTCTTGAAAAATCTGCTTAATCAGAATAAGGCCTTCAAGGAGACATTTTTCATCATAAACACTGGTGTTTCCTTGAAAGCCTGATTCTGATTAAGCAGATTTCAACAGATATATATAGAGAGAGAAAAGCAATATTTTTTATCTAAATATGTTGTACTAAGTTCTTTGAAAATAAACAAACACTTCAATTACAAAAATAACAACTGGATGAGGAATGGGTCCTTTCTGCTAGTGTGTGTGTGTGTGTACATACATACTATATAATTTTTAAAGAGCACAGTACAACATATTTAACATTTCATATTTAACATGGAGCGACATTTCAAATGACATCCAAATGAATGATCTTTATTGTAGAACGTTTTTGTAAACAACGTTTGTGGTGTTTCCTGTTGGCGCCAGTATATACAACCCTCTTTGACTGCTAACTTTGGAGCAAGCCACATATAACTGTCCATGAGAAAAGCATGGTTCCCTTAAATAATCACTGGAAGCCCCAAAAATGGTCAAATGAAAAATAACCTATGTTTAATTTTCTTCTGATGGTATTCAGTGATCTTGGAAGGTTGAGGGTAGATAGGACCAGTCATTCTTGAGTTATAAGAGAATATACATACAGACAGACACATACTTCATTTATATATATATATATATATATATATATATATATATATATATATATATATATTGCTTTCAACATGAAATAAGCAAGTATTGTCTTTTCACTAATTTAGTGTGTACCTAGTGTCAAATGAAGAGGTTTTGGAACAAAGTCGTAATGTAATCAAAAGTCACCACAGCCAGATTGTATGTATTCAAAAGTTGTAAGGAATAAGCACCAAGCAGCTGAGCTGCTAAATAGGCAGTTTCTCATTTAGGTTGGCCATGGATCCTAGAGGACTGGAAAACAACAAATACTGTACATCCATTTAAAAAAATGCTTTAGGAGTGTCTCAAGTAATTGTACCCCAGTTAAACTTATAGCTGTACCTAGCAAATTCATTGAAATGATCATTACAAATGACAACCGTTACAGGAAGACAATGTTCTGGGTCTAACCAGGATGAGTTTTGCAAGAGAAAATAATAATCTTAGAATTTTTTGAATGTTTCAGTAAAAAAGTGACTAAAGGAGAAGCAGATGATGTAATTTATTTAAACTTCTCAAAAGCCTTCAACAAGATTGTCCATAAGACTACTAAAACAGCTCAGGTTTCATGAGGTTAGAGACCAAGTGTTGTCATGATCAAAAACTGGACAGGAGGCAGAAAAGACAGAGCAGGAGTATATGGGCATTTTTCATCATGGAAGTAACCCTGGGATGCCTCAAGGTTCCACTCTAGGTCCCATGCTATATAATATATCAATGATCTGGGAAAGGGGTGATTAGTAAAGTGGAAATGTCTGTGGGTGAAACGGAGTATTTAGAAGAATATGAATCAGAAAGGACTGTAAGGAACTACAGAAGAGACCAGCTCGAGGTAGGTTAATGGACAACATGATGGCAAATGAAACTCAGTATGGACAAATGCCAAGCAGCGTACATCAGATAGAAAATGTAAACTAGTCATGAATGTTTCAGGGTTCTAATTAACCATATTAGCTTAAGAAAGTGAATTGGTCACTCTACAAGGCAGCTCACTGAAGACCGTCTGTTTCATCATAGTCAAAAAAGCAAGCAGGAGGTTAAACTGCGAAAGGAATGGGTTGGTGAATAATGCTGAGATATTGTAGTGCCTTGCACATAAGCCAACTGTTGCACTATCAGCCACAATGCCATGTGAAGTGTTGGTCAACCCTTTACAAAAAAAGGATACTAGTGAAGCAGATGAAGTTCAGAGAAGAGCAACTAAAGTGTGGGAACATAAAAAAGTACATAAAAGAATGAATGATACAGGAAGCTGGATTGAGAATTACTGTTCTTCCTGCCTTACTGCCCCCGCCCACTGATTGAAGGGCAATCTGAAAAATTCAAAGGTAAGAAAGTCAAAATCAATAGAAGCAAAGGTTTTTTTCACATGTCACGATTAAACTGAACATGTATATGTATATGGATATCACAAATATCCAGAATTCTCATAATCAATTATGACAAACTTTATGGCAGAGATACACTTTCTCCTTCCAGGCTTAAGATTGACCTTTACTCTTAGACATTAGGATGAGACGTAATGCAGGGGGGGAAATATCCCAGATCTGCCTTTTGTCCAGTTAAGAAACAGCATTTCCCATTTTTAATATTTTCTAAATTGGAAATCTTTTTCTCCTGAATTGGATTAGAAAGCCCAAACCTCAAGTGATCAGTTTAGTTGCTTGTAATTCAGTGATGAACAATAGTGTAACTATGAAAAAAAAAATTTCAATCTTAGTCAGCTACTGACAGGTATTCCTTGGTTCTGTGGCTGATTGTCTTGATGTGAGAAGCCTCGGGGCTTCCAGGGTTTAGAGCTCTATTATCTGAATGTCCCAAAAGTCAGGAACCTGTATGTTTCCAGGATCCTAGGACAGCTCTCTCCCCAAGCTGTCAAAATTTCTTGGAAGCTGTCTCCCCAGGTTGTAGGAGTCACGTAGTCTAAGGAGACAATTGGATCAAGAAGTGGAACTCATGAAGTCCTCAGTTTTGAAGCAGCCTTTATGGTGGGGCAGATCTGGAAGCCACAGGACACTGGAATAACTGAGTGCTTTAACTCTGAAGTAGATTGCATAGTAGGCGTGTGCCAAATGGCTAGTATTCACTTCAGATTCAGCCGATTCAGGGGAAAGTGATTCGATTCAGAGAGTGGGCAGAGGTTGGGGGGCACTCAGGGGGGACTAAGGGAGCAGGCAGGGGATGAGGCCTGGCAGGGATCCTCCCTATGGTCCCCTCCCTCCTCCTCCAGCCCCTGCTTCCCCACCTCCTACTTACCAGCATGGAGTGCAGGTCCAGCTCCCTGCTGCAGAGCAGGGACTGCCCAAATCACCAAAGCTCTCCGAATCTTTTCCAAATCAATTCGGAGAGCTAATCAATTCAGACCTTTTTATTGGTCTCCTGATTCGGATTCAGTGATTTGGCTACGGAACTGGGCTGAATCTCCTCTGAATCGAATCAGCACCCAAAGCTTCACACAGCCCTATTGCATAACATTGTTGCTTCAGCACTAAAGACCTTTGGACCCAGGTTTCCAGCTCCACAGCAAGCCTTAAGAGTTCTGGCATGAGTCAGAACATCCAGGGTCCCAGCTTCCCAACAAATAGCCTGGAAGCTGTGAAAATCCAGAGCACCTTGTGCCATGGGAGGAAGCTTAGGAGTCCTGATCCCGTAACTGAGGACGGGAGCTGGAAATCCCAGCCCATACAAACTCCTAAGATTTCCTGGCATGTGGCAAGGAGCCTAAGAGCTCAGGTTCAATCCAGGGTCTATCAAGGCTACCAGACTTTCATGGATGCTGTCTCTCCAGGTTGTAGGAATTGGGTAGCCCAAGGAAACAAATGGCCCAGGCATCTGGAAATGGTACAACAGTGCGGAGGCTTCAGCCTCAGAGTTGTCCCTATGTTAGGACCATGGATCCATGGCCTCTGGATGTCTGGAGGGGCATGACCCTTGGGCAGACCTACAGGTATGCTGGCAAGTAGCCAGGTGCTTAAGTAGAAAACCAATTAGGTTTCTATTAGAAACATGCCCAGTGTTCTATCAGAAAAATTGGTTGAATTCAGTGTATTGCCCAATAACACTTTGTATTTTGCCAAATGGATATTTTCTGTTAGAAGATTTCTAATGAGCTACAGCTCTAACATCTGCCTCTGAAGCATCTAGTGTTGCCCTGCAATGCGACTAGTATTTGCTTTGGATTCCGATTCAGCCAATTCAGGGGACAGTGATTTGATTAGGTGATGTGAATCACTGTGCCAAATCGATTCAACTGAATCTGATTCAGAGGTTCAGCCGCTGCCGAATTGGTCAAATTGCCGAATTGGACAGGCCCCATCCCCTGCCCACTCTCCCTGTCCAGCCCCAGCTCTTTAAAAAAAGAAAAAAGCCTCAAATTCACCAGTTCTTGCCAGGCGGTGAGGGGGGTGCAATCCCTGCTGCCTCCCACTGCCCCGCGCTGTGTGTGTGGGGGGGGGGGGGGGGGGCTCTGCCACAAGCCCCAGAAGTCCCAGGGCTGTGACAGCAGCTGGTGAGTGGGGGCTTCTTTTATTTTTAGAGCCAGGAGCTGCGGCCAGGCAGGGCAGCCATGGGAGGGACTAGGGAAGCAGGCAGGGGATGGGGCCTGGCAGGGCTCCCCCCCATGGTCTCCTCCCCCCTCCTCCAGCCTCCCTTCCTCGGCCCCCTACTTACCAGCATGGAGTCCAGGTCCAGCTCCCTGCAGCAGCGAGTGGGGACTGCCCAAATCTCTGA
Source organism: Alligator mississippiensis (assembly GCF_030867095.1). Lineage (NCBI taxonomy): Eukaryota > Metazoa > Chordata > Crocodylia > Alligatoridae > Alligator > Alligator mississippiensis. Next base: position 130,446,927 of record NC_081827.1, on the reverse strand, counting down.
AGCTCTCCAAATTTTTTCCAAATGTGATGTAATCTGTCAGTTCCTATGTTCCTCTATTTTCCGTATATGTAACATGGAGATAAAGACATTGCTCAATCTCATGGAGGTACTGTGAGAATTAATGAAGGTTTACAAAGCACTTTGACATTCTCATATGAAAGGTGCATAAAAGTGAAGACTGCTCTTATTTAATGAGACCTTAATGGAATCAGAGATTAAACAAACAAACAGGTGTAAGAAAGAATCCATGTAGAAAATATTTCTGTTCAGCAATTATTTACGTGAATTATAATACAGTTAGCTAAGATTTGTCCTATAACTGACATAGGTGTTTACTGCTGTGATGTTTAAAGTTTTAGGAAGCATGGCTATCAAAGTGTGGTTTTATATTTTGCTTGGAAGCTAGGTTTAATAATTATTTTCAATTTCTAGGACAGTGTTCTCCTGGATACTACTCTTCAGATGGCTTTAAGCCGTGCAGGGTATGCCCTCTTGGTACATATCAGCCTGAATCAGGAAGGACCCTCTGTTTTCCCTGTGGTGGTGGGCTAGCAACAAAGTACGAAGGTGGTGTTTCATTTCAGGACTGTGAAACAAAAGGTGAATTTAAAAAATGTCTGCACTTTGTAAAATATGTTGCATAGAAATTTATCCACAATTTGCCCTTTCACTGAGAAGTTGTAATTGCAGAAGGATTTAAAGATCTTCAGAAAAACACAGATCTGTAAATAGTCAAGAAATCTGTAAACTAGAAATGATCTGCTGAGATTGTAGAGTCTTCTTCAGGGGGCATGCTGCATGCAGTGCACAGGACCAATCCAAAACCCACAGGCAGCACTACAGGACAGATGATAGGGCTCCACTGGCCAGATCTAGTCCACAGGCTGTATCTTTGACACTCTGAACTAAGGAATTACAAGAACAGCATTATACAATTGAAATGAAATTGCACTTCAAGCATAAAAAGGATCATGGGAAAGAGCAGATGTGCAACATGTTATACTCTGCAGGCGCATTCAGACAAGCACACACATGCCTCTTGCAGCATCTCAAACCCCTTTGAGACACTGCAAGAGGCACATGCGGGAACAAAAAAAATGTTCTCCGCACTGCAAAGTTGAAGCTCGGGGCAAAATTAGACCCTCCAGGGGTCAAAAATACCCCAGGGGAAAAAAGTGGGGCAGGGCATGGTCCAGGACTGTGCCCTGAGGCAACCAGAGACTCAGTCCTCTACAGAGATGCTCTGGTAGCCAGCCAGAGCGTCCCTATAGCTGGACCTAGCCCCGGTGCTGAAGCACGCTACCTACCCATGCAAGCTGCAGGGACCTGAAACTGGCTTGCCAGGTAAGTAGAGGTTTGGGGGCCTGGAGGAGGGGGGAGGGGACCATGGTGGAGGACCCGCCCAGCCCCCACCCCTATTCATTCCCCCTGCCCCATTCGTTCTCCCCCGCTCCCCATTCATTCCTCCAGCTCTCCCAGCATGCCCCCCCACCCCCCTCCCCACACACACACACACACACACACACACACTCACTGGCAGTAGCAACAGTGTTCAGGGCTGCTTGGGGTTTCATGGCACAGCCCTCTGCATGGGGGACAGCGGGGCTTGGCCCCAGCTGCCTGGCACCCCTAGTGCCATATCGCATGGGTGCGGCCTGGCTCAGCAGGTCACTTTGTGCTGACTCAGAGCTCCAGCCACTTGGGCTGAGCAGCGCTGAGCCCTGGGTGACAGCTGTTGCACCCCTGAGCTTCCAGACAGCACGCAGTGCACTGCCAAGCTGAGCCGCACCCTCACAATACAGCAGTGGCAGTGTGGGTGCCAGGCAGCCAGGGTCGAGCCCGCTGCCCCACACCACGTGAGGGGACTGTGCCATAAGGCCCTGAGTGGCCCCCACTGTTGCTGCTACTGGTAAGCTGTGAGCAGTGCAGGAGGCTGGAGCCAGGCAGGGGAGCCATCAGGAGCCTGGAGTCCACTGGGGAATCCCTGAATTATTTCCAGCCTCCTGATTGCTCCCCTGCTCATCTCCAGCCTCCTGCTTATTCTCCTGCTTGTCTCCAGCCTCCAGAGGACTGGAGATAGAGCAAAAGAATGAGCAAGGGGCTGCAGACGAGACCCTAGAGACAAGCTGGAGACGTTCCCCTGGAGATGAGACCCTAGAGATGAGCAGGGGAATGAGTAGGAAGCTGGAGACAGTAGGGGAATGTCTGCAGCTCATCTCCAGGGGCTCATCTCCAGCCTCCTGCTCATTCTCCTGTTCATCTCTAGCCTCCCAAGGCTGGGAATGAGCAGGGGGATGGAGATGAGCAGGAGAACAAGCAGGAGGCTGGAGACAAACCCCTGGAGATGAGCAGGAGACTTCCCCTGCTGTCTCCAGCCTCCTGCTTATTCTCCTAATCATTTCCAGCTTCCAGAGGCTGGAGACGAGTAGAAGAATAAGCAGGGGGCTGGAGACCAGCAGAGAGTTGTAGCCCCTTGGCGGGGGGGATGGGGGGCTAGGACCCTGCAGGCAGGGTAGTCTATGTGATGTGGGGGGGGGGTCTGCCATGTGGGGGCAGGGGACTCACCCCTCCTAAGAAGCCCCCACACCTACCCACACACTGACCTGCATCCCCCCACATCCCTCCATACCCACACACCCACCAGGTGATAAGGAAAACAAAAACAAACATTGAAACATATAAATATTTAGGATGTATTTTATTATGATACTAGAGACACTGGTCGGCTTCCAAATTGCTTTAACATTGTAAATATAGCAATAAAACATTGCCCATCTGATCAATCCCTCTTTCTCTCTTTTGTTCTAATTTTGGAAGAATGTCGGTTTTGGGGTATTTTAAAAAGTGAATTTGGGATGCTGCTTCAGCAGTCTAGCTGACACGAGGGGCTAGTGTCCCCAGATACTAATTGCCCAGGCCCCAGAAGCTCCTGAGGGCAAGTAGCCCTGAACTGCTGGCCAGGGAAGGTTTTTATACTACTGGAGCCAGCACAAAGCAGGTTTTTATACTGCTGGCTCTAGCTCCCCCTGGCTGCAGATCTGGGAGAAGCCAGGCAGGGTTATTTTGCTCCAAGTGGAACAATTTGCTCCACAACAAAGTGCATGTCCAGGCACATGCATTGAGGCACAAAATCCCAGCTCAAATTTGCACCGCTTCTATTTGAGCTGCTGCAAGTGCATGTGCTTGCATGTGTGGATGCACCCTGCCTGTTTTCACACTGCAGCATAAATGGTTAGGAAATAACTTATTTAACCCTATACATATGTGCTTGCTTGAATGGGTACAAATTGCATTGTCAAGTGCCTGGTAATTAAAACTTCTCTTCTGGCATTTCAGAAGGCATTTGTATTGTTGCAAAGAGTCATCTGCTCCTATTTGCAGGAGCAAAGCATTCACCCTGTTTAAGAGTGATAAATACAACATTACTTTCCTTGATAAGTTTATTTTTTGCACTAGTCTTTAGAATGTGACTCCAGTTAAGGGTTCAATGCAAGTAAATAATGCATTAAAACTCTTTGGAGTGGGGAAATGACTGAGCACATAAAGGGAAGGGGAAGATGCCACTGCAGCGAAGATGGTTACTTTCTACAAATAACATATCTTCATACTGTACAGTGCATTGTTCTCCTGGCCATTATTACAACTCCACGACGCACAGATGTATCAGATGTCCTGTTGGAACCTACCAACCTGACTTTGGTCAGAACTACTGCATAACCTGCCCTGGGAATACAAGTACAGATTTTGATGGCTCTACTAATGTTACACACTGTAAAAGTAAGTTACATTAAGTTAGTTATGAGACCGAACCAAAACTCTAGACCCAAAATAATCCAACCTTTGGGATATTCAGAATTTCAAGATGAAGCTAATTTTTTGCAGTTTAGCAGAAACAAATAATTCTACTCACTGCTAGAACTGTGAAAAATTATAATGTTAGTGAACAACATCAAAACCTGGAAAAGAAGCACTGGATACATATAAAATATTTTGGCATTAGTTTAATTTGGCATCATGCACAAAATAATTAAATACCACAGAGCTTTTATAAACTTTCCAGACCATGCAAGTTTCATGGAGATTAATTTTCCTGTGAGTCTCAGTGGGCGCATCTACACCAGACGCTAACTGCACAGTAGCCTACTAACACTGCACAGTAGTGTGCCAGGCAAAAAAGTGCTAATACACTACTGCGTAGTAGTATTGGGCTACTGAACATTAAGTGTCACTACAAACCTGTGCACTGGTGCTACTGTGCAGTAGCGCGAGTTACTGCACATTGATTTAGTCCTTGGTTAGCCAAGTACTAAAGTTAATGTGCAGTAACTACAGCTTATTAATGAACATGTAGATGCACCCACTAGAAATAAAAATACTTCCAGTGGAATTAGCATGAGAGCTAGTTATAAAATACTGTGAGATATAGTCAAACATGATACAAGTACCAGGTAATATTTAATTACAATGAAATCTGCATTAAGAGTCTCCTGTAGTAATCCTCCCCCTATCTTAAATTACCATTAAAAATATCCCCCAAGGATTACACTGCAATTTTATTTGACTGTTAAATAGATGCCAATCTTTCTCTAGGCAATGAGGTTTTGCTGGTCTCTTTCGTATTAATTTAAGACAGTTTCACTATAAATATTGAATTAGATCTTCAAAACTAAAAAGATTTGTTTAAGATCTATCCTAAATTTTCAATCTGATTATATGATATTTAAGCACTGAAGTCCCTGGTCACTTCAATTGTAATGAGAATTAATGAGATATTTGTCAGATAACTAAGACTAGTGTAATTGTCCTGTAAAATCAAGTGATCCCATTAATTTTGCTCTCTGTATTGATGTCTTTCCCCCAGCCAAATTCTATTATCCTTGTGTACTCACTGAGGCAGCGATTAAGAAAAATGCTTAAACATATATCTAACTTTAACCATTTTGAGTAATCCCCCTAGGCACCTGAATAACTGCTTGGACAAATAATGCATTCACACTGTTTGGTTCCCCAGTTTAAGTTACAAAGCTCCTATACACATGCACGGAGCAGCACATTAATCAAGTCTTCTGGAGAAATTGATGCGCTCCAGCAGCCTTCTGCATGATGTGTATCAGCATCCCCGTGCATCTCCACGCTGAAAAGATGGCAGCAGGAGCTCTTTGAAATAAAACACATCTGATGAGCTTTAGTTCAAGGCATCCCGCTGCCATTTTTTCAGCTCTGGGACACTGACACATAATATGCATGTGCTTTTAGTTAGCGCAGCTCGCTAAATAAAGAGCCCAGCGCCTCATCCCACAGCATGTAAAAATGCCCACAGTATCCAGAGTAGGCAGATAACCACCTGTACCTAGCTAGGGTAGCCACTGTAGTAGGCACTATTATCATATGTCATATGTTGAAGGAGCTGATTTGCAGAGTCATAACAGGGCAGCTTCATACCCTGGGTAGCAGCAATGTATAGGGCAGCGCTGGCTGCTGGAATCATGGAGTAGCCAGCTGCCAGCTGTAGCAGTAACTATTTTTGCCCCCTAACTCCCAAAGGCAATGTTAGGCTACTGCTGGTTTGCAGACACCAGGATAGAAGTGAACATCCAACACCTACACTGGTATAACTTACCTACATAATTCTGCATTGGATTCCAGTAAGTTACACTAATTCAGGCCTAGATGCCATGTTTCCTTCTTTCTTTCATTTTTTTGTGTGCTTAAGGGAAAGTTACACCAGTGTGAATGTGATATGTGTCCAGTAACTTTCTGAACCAGAGCTGGATGGCATGACTTCAGTGGGAACTTTCAGGATCAAGCTGTTGCAGCATCTGCTAGGCAGATCACTTTTGATTCTAATAACCAACAATTTTAATAAGCAGCAGCCAAGTGAAGGAAACAAAGTAAAAAGCTTTCATGATATCCCATTCAGGAACACATGTGGTACTTCATTGTGTTTTACTCAGTTATTACAGTAGCTTACAATAAGCTTACAATCTACCTATGTAGTGAACAAAGACACAGAGCGATAGTGTGAACAGAAGTGGACTAGATTCTAATAGCCAGCTGAAAAGGATCGTATTCATAAAGATTTGGATGTTAATATGTGGCTGATTTTATAAAGTGAACAGAAAAGTCAGATAGTACAATGCTTTTGATGTTTAGTTTTGGTGTTTTGACTAATATGCAGCAGATTGATTCTATTATTTTTTAGAATACATTTTCTTCCTTTATTTTTTTCCTCCCCTTTCCTGCAAAGGGGCAAGTGTGGGTAGCTAAACCCTGAGTGTTTCTCAGTATAACTTTGATAGTCACCATTTTTCAGACCATGTCATTGATACCGTCCCATTTTTTTCATTACTTGGGTTTTTTAAATAAATATAGAACAGAAGTCAGTAACCTTTTAACAACAACAGACCACCACTTGCAACCCAGCTACTGATAAAATGACCATTACTGATAGAACATTTCTGGCTGCTTGCAATACAACCCTATACATACAGCCAAGGGTACAGCTTGGCCCTCGCATTAATAGTGCACACATAGCCCTTTCCATGTGGAAAATAGTTTAAGAACTTCCAGACATTTTAGTCAGGCCCAGAAAGCAAGCATATTACTCCAAGCTTTACAAATAAGGGTAAACAAAGAGTTTACGGATTTGATCAACCCCATAGAGAGAAGTCATTGGCAGGCCTGGGATGAGCAATTAGGGTTCCTGCTGCTGAGTCTGAAATGCCCATAAAACTGTTTTAGGGACTGAGAGAAGTATCCTGGGTGAGTGGCAGAACAGAGCAGAGATATATTAACATATTAAATCTCCTGGCACAAGAGGCAGTTGTGCAGAGCAATTGTATGCAGATTTACAGCCAATTTTACATATCCACAAGTGTTCTATCAGTTTCCATTAAGTATTTACATTTTTTGATTAGTGAGTGAAACTTTTAGATCTTGAGGTTCCTCAAGTCCTGAATGTGCTATGTCAAGTAACTGCCACAGGAAGATTAAAAGCCTTCAGCTACTGTAAAAAGCTGTTAAGCACAAGAGAGAGAGCCAGGCAGTCTTAAGTCTAACCCCAGCTGGCTACTTAACAGAACTGTGATTTTGAGAGAATCACTTCACTTCTCTTTATCAGCTTCACCAAGCATTCCCCTGTTTTCTAGGAGTTGTGTGAGGCTTAGACAATGTCTGCATTGTACTTTGAAGAGGTAAAATGTTACTATGTGTACTGAGTCACTACAACCCTGCCATGTGAATAACCCTAATTTAACTGAGAGTTTCAGTTACAGTATTTAACTTACTCAGGACTGCCCCAAAATATTATCACTGCACTGCTGAATAAATGGCATTCTTCTTACTGTCATGATTACAGAGTAGCCAGATTAATAAAAGCCTAAGAATTTGTGCTAACAACTTCTGCCTATGATAGGATGCTCACTGGAAATCTAAATGTATTGGACAGTGTTTTGTTCAGTGAGTAGGGCAAGCTGGTTTATCGTTAATAAGGAGTTCTCATAAAGAGCTGGGCCAGATGAACACACACACAGATTTGGAAAATGATGTGGCCGAATTGGTGTAGCCCCCTTCTCTCCCTACCCCCTCTTTGCTTCAAAGTTGTACCTTTTTAACTAAAGAATTATGTGAAAAAAATCATGGTCAAGAGGCTGTGCACCCTCTTAAAACAAAAATGTGTTCTATCACTTTACTCTACATTGACTGGGAAAAGGTTTAAGCTAAGTGTGCCTACGTAGCTTGTACTAGTTCATTTAAGTTAGGTTAACATTTCAGTCTAGTTCAATTAATCCAGTTTCAATTCAACCAGAGCAATTTCTGTATGCAAACATTCTCAGTTGATATCAGGTGCAGTTAAACCATTCTGAGTGCATCTTAACAAGGAGATTGCACCTATTTAACTACATGAGGCAACATCAAAAAAGTTAGTTCCACACTGGTAAACCTGAGCTTTAGGTTTGCAAATCAGTTAGCAGCTGGCTCTCAAGATTAAGTACTTTTTTTAAAGCCCTTCCATGTAAGGAAAGGGACAGCTACAGAATGTACACAGATCTAAAGCTACAGGGAAGGGTTGACCTGTCCATGACAAGTCCTAAAGAACTGAAGGTACTTCAAAGCAGAAACGCTAATTTATGTTTCTTCACAGACCAGCACTGTGGAGGGGAACTTGGAGATTATACAGGCTATATTGAATCTCCAAACTACCCTGGAGATTACCCAGCTAATGTTGAATGCACTTGGAATATAAACCCACCTCCCAAAAGGCGAATACTCATTGTAGTTCCAGAGATATTCCTTCCAATAGAAGATGAGTGTGGTGATGTTTTAGTAATGAGAAAAAGTGGTAAGTTGCCTGTCTTGAGTGATTCAAATGTTTACATCAAAGGGTCTGAGCAGAATATCCATATGGAATGGACAGGGTCCATCAGTTCAATCAAATTGGACAAGTGCTTGGGAATGAATTAACAGAGAAAATTGTAACTAGTGTTAAAAAGTTATGTTAGTGTGGTAATTATCATATGTAAAATGTCCTGGAGGAACTCACAGGGCCAGATCCTATTCCACCTTTTAGGTACCTAAGTGGACTTTGTCACCTTATTCCACCCTGTTCTATTTCTGTAATGCACCCTCATCTTAACCTCAAGACTAAGCTACAAAAAGCAACACCCAGGAATAGGAAGTTTCATAACCTTTTACTTAAACAATTTTCCAGGAACTCAAACCAGGTGGAATAGGATCTAGTCCCTAATGTATTCTTGTCTGACCACATCTTGAATGATGCAAACAAGCCTATCTTCATGGAAGTCACTGGAGCTATGCTGCTTTCCACCAACTGAGAATATGACCAGTCACCTAAGTTTATCTTAGCTCATGTAACTTCAGTTTCTGTTCTTATTACAGAGGCCCTGACTATGGTTCCACATTTAAGGTTAAATACAAGTTTGCATGGCAAGCAGAGATTCAGCCATTTTATTACATATGAAGAATGGAGGCCCACAGCATTCTTTACAACACTTAGGGTGCTGACAGACGTGGAAAAAAAAAGACAAAACGAAACAGTGCTTTACCAAAAGAGGCATTGTGTTAGTCTGACCTGGCTCTCCAGCATCTGTATAGGTTGGGCACTTTAGCAGTGCTTTTGGGGGGTTTTGTCTAATGGCTGGTTCAATCAGCTATTAGATAAAAGTGCCAAAAAGCACTGCTGAAGCTCCTGATCTATACAGACACTGGGCAAGCAAGGTCCAACTAACATGATACTTCTTCTGGGGATGCACTGTGCTCAGTGTGGGTGCAGGCTGAGCTGAAAGTCAAGGGCTGTTCTGGTGGGGGAGCTTTCACATCTGTAAGCAGTCTTTGTCTCTGAATGCAACCCTGACTATGCCAGTAATGACTCCATTAGGAAAGGAAAACAAGCAAACTTAATATATTTAAAAATAAAATTTAACCCAAACTGAGGCCATAGACATATTAAGCACTAATTATAATCATGTGTGGTTACACAGTGGCAGCATTGCAGGACAGAGTTAAATCTGTTTGGGAGTTTTAACTATGTATATCTATACCTGTAATGTGTGTTTTGAGTTTCTCAGGCAGACAAGGTTCCTTGGGTGAATTTGATATCTTTTATTAGACCAAGCCAAATAGTTGGAGAATATTTATTAAGCAAGCTTTCGGGTTCAAAAACCCTTCGTCAGGCCAAGGAAGCTTCAGCAGTTGGTGTGTGCTCTTCCTGGATGGAATGAAAAGTAAAGAAGCCAGGGGCTGGGCTGGGCTGGGCTGGGCTGGGCTGGGCTGGGCTGGGCTGGGGAGTCAGTTGCCAGGCGGATTATAATGTATCAAAAATCCAATGTCTATGTTTAGTCCATGATATCTAGTATCCAGGAGGTTGATGAAATGGAGCTCGTAGGCTCATCTCTGGGAAGTGTTGTGTAAATTTCCCTTGAGGATCAGGACTGAGAGATTGGAGAGAGAGTGGCCCTCCTGTGAGAAACGTGCCCCCACCGGTAATTGGGTATTTCTGTCTTTGATGAATTTCCAGTGTGTGTTCATTCTGGTGCGCAGTTGTTGCTTGGTCTCTCCTACATATTTTCCATCAGGGCATTTGGTGCATTGGATGAGGTATATTACATTTCTGGAGGTGCAGCTGTAAGATCCTGGGATGCTGATGGCTCTGTTGTGGGGTGTAGTAATAGTGGGGGTGGTGGAGATGTGTTGGCATGTTTTGCATTTCTTGTCATGGCACGATCTGGATCCTTTTGGTGTGTTCTGGGCTTGAGGAAGTTTGCTTCTGGTGATGAGGTTAGCGAGGTTCGGTGCTTGTTTGAAAGCTAGGATGGGTGGCTCTGGGAAGATCTTTAAGTTTCTCATACGTTTCAGTTTCATTTTGAGTCTTTTAAGTTTGTAATGGAACTGGTCAGAATAATTTTTATAGAATGGTATTCCATCAGATTATATAGCTCTGTTTCAGTTTAAAACACTTAGGCTGCTTGCAGGCGTTAAACAAAACAAAAAAACCCCCCAAAAAACTACATTTTATTTTAAACTCGGCACATTTCCACACTGAGTCCAGCACATGCCCAGAAGAGGTAGTGCGTTAGTTGGACCCAGCCCACCCAGTATCTCCATAGATCAAGCACTTTACTGGAACATTTTTGCACTTTTATCTAATAGCTGATTGAATTAGCTTTAGCTAAAAGCACCAAAAAACCCAGCTGAAACACCCCATCTATACAGACACTGTGAAGACAGGTCAAAGTAACATGCTGCTGCTTCTGATAAAGGGCAGGTGGGTTTTGGGGTTGATTTTTTTTTTTTTTTTGGGGGGGGGGGGGGAGTTGTCTACAAGCAGCCTTAGTTAAATAAGGTTGATTTTTTTTTTCTGCAAATTTTGTTTCAAAAGAAAACCAGGGGGAAAAAATTGGGCAATTCTGAAATGTTGCCTGAAGGTCATACAGGATCTGATCCAAAATGTATTCATGTCACTAAGGTGCTTTTCAAAAACTTCACTGAAAATTGGATCAGCTCCATAATATCTAACATTTGTTTAATTCAACACAGAAAGATGTTTACCTAAATTATCAAAAGGTAGTCTTTGAATTAGGTTAAAAAAAAAAAAGCATTTAAATCTTTTTAAACCTGTCTCCACTTTAAGGTTTCCATCTTGTCACATTATTCCTGGATTGAAGATTATTCTTCATCACCTCACTGTTAGTGCTTCTGGGGTGTCTGTGGGATCCTTCTAGGGCTCCCAGACTGTCAACTGTATTTTGATCTTGCAGCATGAGAGTGCCTTTCAGGTCCTAGTACATTGCAATCTGACGGTCAATCTTGTGCTATTGAACTAATTCATCCATTTGGAATTTTTACAAGTGCTCATATAGCACAAGCTTTCTAGGGCAGACTGTCCCATTCTAATATGTGAAAACAGTGCCCCAGGGAGCTACAATAATACAAGTACTATTAATAATAATTTGATGCTACATTCCCACACTACCTTGGGGAAGAGAGAAATGACCATAGTCTTCTGGGGAGAAATGTCTCCTGTATCTGTAGAAAATCCTAGCCTCTCTTATGAGAATATCTAGTTCTTTAAGGGAAAGATATAAATGAATGCATGTACTATAAGTTTGACATCTCTGTTCTTCCAGAGCAAAGAAAGAACAAAATTATATTCTAAATATTTCTCCTGTCTGTATTTAATTTTGTAGCCTCTTCTTCTTCAATTACTACATATGAAACCTGTCAGACATATGAGAGACCAATAGCATTTACCTCCAGATCACGAAAACTCTGGATTCAGTTCAAATCTAATGAAGGAAACAGTGGCAAGGGATTTCAAGTCCCCTATGTGACTTATGATGGTAAGGCTGGAACCATTTTGTATCATCTATGTACCTTATTTGAATTTGGAAAGTTGTGATTCACTGTCATGTTCTGACTAGAGAGAAAAGAAGTGTGAAATCAACAACTTGATGCGACTCATTTTTGTTTTTTCAATTAATTATTCTATTATTCCCATGATTTTCCTGATGATTTATTAACGTTTTATTTCTTATTCCAATGGGTTACACAAAGACCTTTGGGCCTGATACAGCTACCAAAAGGTAGTGAGATCTTTGAGCACAATGATAGGCTACTGCAAAACAAAGGCAGGTTTTACCATGCAAATGATGCTCTGTCATAATTGCCTATTTACATGGTCCTTTACACCATGGTAAATACAAACTAGACCATGATAGGTTGTCCCTTAGTCAGAAGCAACTAAGTTACCACAGGTTAGTGTACATCTACTGTGAGATAAGAGCACACACACGTGTAGTCACAGGAGAATGATGCACAAAGAATCCATGCCTTTTGTTGCCCGTAATAACATATCCACACGCCTCTATCCTTTGTTAATTGTTCCTAATCCTAACCACAATAAGAATGCTCCTATTACTAGTAGTTCTATATTTATAGACAGGTCTGGGCTTCAGTCCCCACCTCTTCCTATCTGTATTCCCCAGCCTGCTCCACCTCCTGCTTCTCATCTGCCATGACTTGATGGTAATAGGTATGTATTCAGAAGGAGGCTGAGGGAGGGGGCAAAAAGAGAAGCATTCTCATTCTTCCTGAGAAAGTAGGGCAATCAACTAGTTACCTCAGGTGTCTGTACATGGAATGCATGGAGCCTGGGAAACAGGCAGAAAGAACTGGAAGACCTTGCACAGTCATGGTACTATGACATGACTGGAATAAGAAACTTGGTGGGATAGCTTGCATGACTGGAATGTTGTCATGGATGGGTATAAATTGTTCAGGAAAGACAGGCCAGGGAGAAGAGGAGGAGGAGTTGCACTTTATGTCAGTGAACCATATGAGTAGTCAGAGCTCCAGTAAGAAACTGGAGATAGGCCTGTTGAAAGTCTCTTGGTGAGGGTTAGAGGGGAGAGCAACAAGGGTGGTAGGGGGTCTGCTGTAGACCACCAAACCAGGAGGATGTGGTAGATTAGGCTTTCTTCCAACAGCTAGCTAAAGTTTCCTTATCATCGGGCCTGGTTCTCATGGGGGACTTCAGTCACCCTGACTGTCACAGGACACTAAGGTGTGCCTGCTCCTTTAAAGGCAGAAACTGCCTAGAGAGAAGGCCCTAGGAGCCAGGCAGAGCCCCCACAGGTGCAGGTTGCTGTGGCAGCAAGCAAATGAGGGAATTAGCCTGCACCTGCACCCGGTCAGCTGACTGGAAGAAGGCAGAGCCCTGGGCACATATAAGCCCCAGGGCTGGGATTAGAAACTTAGTTCTCTGGCAGCACCCAAGGGGAAAGAAGCTCTTGTAGAGAAAGCTACTTGGAAATGCTTGACTGCCTGTTCTGCTGCTGGTAGGATTAAGGGGCTATAGGAGCTCATAAGTGCTTGTGGGTAGGCACATTATACTGAGAGAGAAGCTTGCCTTCTTAAAAGGGATAGTGTACCTCAGGTTACTGTTGCGTTGTAGCCCAGGGACTTGTGTTTTCTGTTGTTATTTATACCAGTGGACCGGCCTGAGGCTGTTGGGGAGGAGGAGACCTCATTGGGGCACACTACAGTGTGGAGAACCCAGTACCAGTGAGGGCGCAGTGACAGGGCGGCGGAGAGCCCAGCACCAGTGAGGGTACAGGGACAGGGGCCAACAGCCCAATGACAACAAGAGGCCAAGCTAAATCAAGGACTCAGAGGGACAACGTGTGAATACCATTTGTGAGGCATGGAGCATAGTAAAGGCGTGGTTTTGGAGCCGCACATCTAGCCTCATAATGCTTAGGGTGTCTTGAGAGGCACTGACTTTGAGTGAGACCTGGCAAGGGATCCAAGATCAGCAGGATCTAGTGGGGTTCAAGAGGACTGTAACCACACAAACTCATGGGCAGCCTCCCAACTTTTATTTCAACCAACAAGACATGGCAGGAAAGATTAGAAGGCACCTGCAGGGCGAAGCAGGCATGGTCACAGACCCCAAGGGTCATCACAGCCATCCCTGGGAACCTCTGCAATGTGACACTGACATCTGCTGGGTGAGCAATACAGCAGTGCAGAGGTAATCCAGGAAGTTTTTTGTGGACAACTTCCTGGTTCAAGACCTACAGAAGTCACCTAGGGGCCATGTTCTTCTTGACCTCCTGCTCACAAATAGGGAAGAATTGGTGGGGCGCATACTAGTGGATGGCAGCTTGGACAGCAGCTACCATGAGATGATTGAGTTCTGGATCCTGAGGAAAGGAAGGAGAGAAGCAGAGTACAGACCCTGGGCTTCAGAAAAGCAGACTTTGACTCACTTAGGGAACTGATGGGCAGGATCTCCTGGGAGGCCAGTCTAAGGGGGAGAGGAGTCCAGGATAGTAGACTGTACTTCGAAGAAACCTTACTGGGGGCACAAGACAAACCCTCTTGATGTGCAACAAGACTAGCAAGCATGGCAGAAGACCAGCTTGGTTTAGCAGGGAACTCTTTAGTAAGCTAAAACACAAAAAGGAAGCTTATAAGAAGTGGAAACTTGGACAAACAACTATGGAGGAGTAAAACAGTATTGCTCAGGCATGGAGGCCAGAGACCAATTCGAGTTGCAACTAGCAAGGAACATGAAGGGTAACAAGAAGGGTTTCTACAAGTATGTCAGCAACAGGAGGAGGATCAGGGATAGCTTGGGTCCTTTACCAAATGGTGGAGGCAACCTAGTGACAGAGGATGCAGGAAAGGCTGAAGTACTCAATGCCTTTTTCACCTCAGTCTTCACAGGCAAGGTCAGCTCCCAGACTACTGCACCTGGCGGCACATTTTGGAGAGGACGTGAGCAGCCAACAGTGGCAAAAGGACAGGTTAGGGACTATTTAGAACAACTGGATGCATACAAGTACATGGGGCTGGACAGGATGCACCCAGTGGTGCTAAGGGAGTAGGCTGATGTGATTGCAGAGCTGCTGGCCATCATTTTTTAAAACTCCTGGTGATCAGGAGAGGTCCCGGACAATTGGAAAAAGATAAATATAGTGCCCATCTTTAAGAAAGGTAAGAGGGAGGATCTAGAGAACTACAGACTGGTCAACCACACCTCAGTCCCTGGAAAAATCATGAAGCAGGTCCTCAAAGAATCCTTTTAGAATAGAATCATAGAACCGGAAGGGACCTGTATGATCATCAAGTCTGGCCCCCTGCTATCGGCAGAAAGTATTGGGCTCAGATGAGCTCAGCAAGGTGCCTGTCCAGCCTCGTCTTGAACACATCCAAGGAGGGCGACTGCACCACCTCTGCTGGGAACGTGTTCCAGATTCTGGTGACCCTTACAGAGAAGATTTTTTTCCTTATATCCAACCTGAATTTTCCCTCTATTAATTTATGCCCATTGGTCTTCGTCCTCCCTTGAGGTGCCTTCCTGAAGAGTTGCTTGCCTAGTTCTTGATGCTCCTCCATGAGGTACTTGTAGGCAGCTACCAAGTCACCTCTCAGCCTTCTCTTCTTCTGAACAGGCCCAGTTCCCAGAGTCTCTCCTCATAGGGCCTGCACTTCATGCCCTTAATCAAACAGGTGGCCCTACTTTGTACCCTCTCGAGCTTTATCTATATCCTTCTTGAAGTGTGGTGCTCAGAACTGGGCATAGTACTCCAGCTGAGGCCTCACCAATGCTGAATAGGGAGGGAGGAGTACCTCTCTGGATCTATTGGCCACACAGCGGCTGATGCATGCCAGAGTTTTATTGGCCCTTTTGGCAGCCTCATCACACTGTTGTGTCATATTCATCTTCCAGTTGATTGTGACCCCAAGTCTCATTCAGATGTTGTGCCAATCAGTAGGCCACCACCCATTGTATAGTTGTGATGAGGGTTCTTTCTACCCAGGTGAAGGACCTTGCACTTCTCCCTGTTAAACTTCATCTGATTTTGTTCCGCCCTTGAGTCCAGTCTGTCAAAGTTCTCCTGGATTTTTGCTCTTTTGTCCCTCATCCAGATGGTTAGTGACCTGGTTGTAGAAGGACACAGGGCTCATGAGGCATGATCTTCCCTTGACAAAGCTGTGCTGGTTGCTGTTTAACACCCCATCCATTACCAGCTTGTAGTTGATAGCCTCCTTAACCAACTTTTCAAAGATTTTACCTGGGACTGAGGTCAGACTGACTGGCCTGTAGTTTTGCGGGGTCATCCCTCTCCCTTCTTAAAGATGGGAACTGCATTGTCCCTCTTCCAGTCATCTGGGGAGCTCTCCCAAGTTCCACGACTCTTCAAATAGCTTGGCCAATGGTGCTGCTATGAGTTCAGCCGGGTTTTTCAGGACTCTTGGGTGCAGGTCATCTGGTCTAGCAGACTTGAAGATGTCCAAGCATTGTAAAAGATCCTTCACCTGTTCTGGGCTGACTTCATGTAGGCTGTTACCTTCCCCTTGTTCCCTGGGCCTCTGGTCAGATGAGCAGCCCCCCTTGGATTTCAGGAATACCAATACAAAATATGCTTTCAGGAGTTCTGCCTTTTTGCGTGCGTCAACTGTGGACTGCCCCTGGGTATTCAGTAGAGGTCCCACAGTGGAGCCCAATTTTTTTTCTTCCTCCCTATGTATCTATAGAAGGACTTTTTGTTGTCCTTTATACCGGTTGCCAGTTTGATCTTCAGGCCTAACTTAGCTTTCCATGTCTCGTATCTGCAGGCCCTGGCAATACGAGTGTCTTCCTCCCTGGTTGCTGAGCTGTTCCTCCATTGCATATACACTTATTTTTTCTTTTTCAATAGCTTGCTAATATCACTGGTGAGCCAAGCAGGTCTCCTGACTCTCTTCCCACTTTTTGCCTGTGTGGAGATGGCATGTTTTTGAGCCATGAGAATTGTCTCCGTAAAGAAGCACCATCATTCCTGCACACCCAGATCATCCAAATGCCAGTTGCAGAGGGCCTCTCCAACAAGCCTCTTGAGTTTGCCAAGATTTGCCTTCTTGAAATTCAGGCCTTCTGTTCTGGTAACTAACTTCCCAGTCTTATGGTGGATGGTAAACCTTATCAGGTCATGGTCACTGTCGCCCAGAGTACCACCAATCCTCATGTCGCCTATGATGTCCTCCCCTCTGGCCAGCACTAGGGCCAGAGTGACCTTGCCCTAGGCCCTTCCACAACCTGTGTCAGAACAGATCATCTATTGTCCCCAGAAAGTTAGCTGACCTGCTGGAGGCAGCCAAATGGTCTTCCCAACAGATGCCTGGGTAGTTGAAGTCACCAATGATGATCACAGGTCTAGTGCTAGCTGCCTCTGTCAATTCTCCTGAAAATGCTTAATCGCTCCCCTCATCTTGGGAGGAAGGCCTGTAATAGACTCCCACCATTAGGTCTCCCTCTTCTGGTCCCCCCTGTAGCCTGACCCAGAGGGTCTCAAGGTAGCCTTCCCTGCTGTCAAAGGTGACCTGCAGGGATGGGTACTGTGCTTTCACATAGAGGGCCACACCTCCTCCCTTCTTCCCAATCCAATCCTTCCTATGAAGCCTGTAACCCTCAATATTAACTGCCCAGTCATGTGTATCGTCCCACCAGGTCTCCATCAACCCAATCAAGTTGAATTTCTCATCGGCCAGAAGACATGCCAGTTCCTCCTGTTTATTTCCCATGCTTCTGGCATTCCCATAAAGCATCTGAGCTTCCCCGTAGTCACCTCAGTTTTTCTATCATGATGTCTCTGCCTCCAGATGCTAGAACCCATCTGGACATCCATGGTTTGAATGCCCTCCTGTGCATCATTGTGGCTAGTGGATTTTGCTTCCACAGTGGAACCTTCTCCCTGGCCCCCAGACATGCCTAGTTTAAAGTTCTCAACAAGTCGGTGAAGAACTTCTTCCCTCTGCCCATGAGATGAATGCTGTCCCTTGCGTGGAGGCTACTGTAGCTAAACTGCACACCAATGTTGAGGTATCCAAAACCCACACAGTGACACCATCTTCTGAGCCTTCAGTTGACCTCCTTGATACACTCCTCCCTCCAATGGCCATGCCCCCTGACTGGGAGCACTTTTCTAAGCATTTTGAGGAGAAGAAGGTGATTAGAACCAGTCAGCATGGATTCACCAAGGGCAAATCATGCCTGACCAACCTGATTGCCTTCTACAATGAGATGACTGGCTCTGTGGATGCAGGGAGAGTAGTGAATGTGATATACCTTGACTTTAGCAAAGCTTTTGGTATGGTCTCCCACAACATTCTCACAAACATACTAAGGAAGTACAATTCAGATGAATGGACTGTAAAGTGGATAGAAAACTGGCTAGATTATTGGGCTCAAAGCGTAGTAATCAATGGTTTGATGTCTAGTTGGCAGTCAGTATCAAGTGGAGTACCCAAAGGATTGATCTTGGGGTTGGTTTGGCTCAATATTTTCATCAATGACCTGGAAGATGGAATAGAGTGTACCCTCAAAACATTTGCAGATGACACTAAGCTGGCGGGGTAATAGATATGCTGGAGGATAGGGCTAGGATTCAGAGAGACCTGGGTTCAATAAGGAGAAGTGTAAAGTCCTGTATTTAGGATGGAACAATTCCATGCGCCACTACAGGTTGGGGACTGACTGGCTAAGCAGCAGCTCTGCAGAAAAGGACCTGGGGGTTAAAGTGGACACTAAGCTGAATGAACCAGTACTGCGCCCTTGTTGCCAAGAAGGCTAACAACATACTGGGCTGCATTAGTAGGAGTGTTGCCAGTAGATCAAGAGAAGTAATTCTTTCCTTCTATTCTGCATGAGTGAGGCCATATCTGGAGTACTGTGTCCAGTTTTGGCCCCCAGCTAGAGAAAGGATGTGGACAAATTGGACAGTCCAGCAGAGGTCAACAAAAATGGTTAGGGTGCTGGGGCACATGACTGATGAAGAGAAGCTGAGGGAACTGGGCTTATTTAGTCTGGAAAGGCTAAAGAGAAGACTATGGGGGGATTTAATAGCAGCCTTCAACTACCTGAAGGGTGGTTCCAAAGAGGATGGAGCTAGACTGTTCTCAATGATGGCAGATAACAGAACAAGGAGCAATGGTCTCAAGTTGCAGCAAGGGAAGTTTAGGTTAAATATTAGGAAAAACTTGATCACTAGGAAGGTAGTAAAGCACTGGAATGGGTTACCCAGAAAGGTTGTGGAATCTCCATCCTTGGAGTTTTTCCATATCCAGCTAGACAAAGCCTTGGCTGGGATGATCTAGTTGGGGTGGTCCTGCTTTGGGTCCCTGCCAACCCTAATTTTCTATTATTCTATAATTCTATACCCTTGAGACTAAGATGGTCCTTTCCTGTGTGCCTTAAGGCTATTATAATGGCCTCCTTGTCACCCCCATAGCCATGCCCACACCTCACAGATGATTCTCCATCTGCCCATCTTCCTCTCACTCTCTCTCTCTGGGCAAAATCAGCACTGGGCCCTGGAGGCCCCAACCCTTGTTTGAGCTTCACCCTTTTCAGCTTCAGCCCCTTTTCCTCTAGCTAAGACCGCTCAGTTCAGGTACACTGTTTCAAGGCCTGGTTCTCTGGGTCTCAGCCCTGCAGTGGAGGATGCCTTCCAGGTACCCCACTCAGGGCCTCTACATATACAATCACTCCCAGTCTTCCAGTCTTTTTACTTAATTCCAAAACAAAGAATCAGAACAAATGGATTAATCACCTTGTTGCAAACTGCTTCCAACCCTCCAGGGTTACAGTAAGGGTTGACCACTGTCAACCACTGTCTGGAGCTGCCACGGCTCCCTTCCCCAGCCTCTCAGGGTTTCTCTCCCACACCCACCACCTACAGACTAGAACCTTTCTCCTCACCCATTTTATAGGCCTGGGCTTATATCCCTAAACCCTGCCTTCATTTGGTGCCTGGCCTCTACCCCAAGGGAAAGGAAGCTGTCTGGAGAGGAAGCTGTCCTACTTAGCTTAATGGGCTGCCTGGCTTCCCCTGTTTGCAGCCTTTTGCAGCTCCTTAACCTTTCCCAACCCCCAGGCTTGAGTCTTTTTGGAGTTTCCTGCTGCATCCTGTTTCCCCTGCAAGTCCCAAAAATTCTCCTCCCAGAAGGGGTCTGCTTCCTTCTCCTCTCCCTCTGTTGCATGCAGGTAACAGAATTTGCATTGCCTGTTACACCCATTCATGGAGGTCAGATGGTACCCAACAAATGAATAAAATACAGCAATTAAAAAAAATGAAGACAGAAAAGACAAATAATTTCTATGAGAATAGTAATTTATAACCAATCTGTTCTCACCAGCCATAGAATCATAGATGTTAGGGTCGGAAGGGACCTCAATAGATCATCGAGTCCGACCCCCTGCATAAGCAGGAAAGAGTGCTGGGTCTAGATGACCCCAGCTAGATACTCATCTAACCTCCTCTTGAAGACCCCCAGGGTAGGGGAGAGCACCACCTCCCTTGGGAGCCCGTTCCAGACCTTGGCCACTCAAACTGTGAAGAAGTTCCTCCTAATGTCCAATCTAAATCTGCTCTCTGATAGCTTGTGGCCATTATTTCTTGTAACCCCCAGGGGCGCCTTGGTGAATAAATACTCACCAATTCCCTTCTGTGCCCCCGTGATGAACTTATAGGCAGCCACAAGGTCGCCTCTCAACCTTCTCTTGCGGAGGCTGAAAAGATCCAGTTTCTCTAGTCTCTCCTCGTAGGGCTTGGTCTGCAGGCCCTTAACCATATGAGTGGCCCTTCTCCGGACCCTCTCCAGGTTATCCGCATCCTTCTTGAAGTGTGGCGCCCAGAATTTCACGCAGTACTCCAACTGCGGTCTGACCAGCGCCCTATAGAGGGGAAGTATTACCTCCCTGGACCTATTTGTCATGCATCTGCTGATGCACGATAAAGTGCCATTGGCTTTTCTGATGGCTTCGTCACACTGTCGGCTCATGTTCATCTTGGAGTCCACTAGGACTCCAAGATCCCTTTCCACCTCTGTGCCACCTAGCAGGTCATTCCCTAGGCTGTAGGTGTGCTGAACATTTTTCCTCCCTAGGTGCAGCACTTTGCATTTCTCCTTGTTGAACTGCATCCTGCTGTTTTCTGCCCACTTGTCCAACCTATCCAGGTCTGCCTGCAGCTGTTCCCTGCCCTCCGGCGTGTCCACTTCTCCCCATAGCTTTGTGTCATCTGCAAACTTGGACAGAGTACATTTGACTCCCTCGTCCAAGTCGCTGATGAAGACATTAAAGAGTGTCGGTCCAAGGACCGAGCCCTGCGGGACCCCACTGCCCACACCCTTCCAGGTCGAGACCAACCCATCCACCACGACTCTTTGGGTGCGACCCTCTAGCCAATTCGCCACCCACCGGACTGTGCAGTCATCCACATCACAGCCTCTTAACTTGTTCACCAGTATGGGGTGGGATACCGTATCGAAGGCCTTCCTGAAGTCTAAGTATATGACATCCACCCCTCCTCCTGTGTCCAGGCATTTCGTAACCTGGTCATAGAAAGAGACTAGATTGGTCAGGCACGATCTGCCCGCCACAAACCCATGCTGGTTTCCCCTCAGCATAATTTGCCCTGCCGGGCTCTCACAAATGTGAGCCTTGATAATTTTTTCAAAGACTTTACCAAGGATGGAGGTGAGACTGACTGGCCTATAGTTGCCCGGGTCCTCCTTCCTCCCCTTTTTGAAAATGGGGACCACGTTAGCCCTTTTCCAGTCCTCTGGGACTTGGCCCGTGTGCCACGAGCGTTTGAATATTCCCGCCAGTGGCTCTGCAATGATGTCGGCCAGTGCCTTCAGCACCCTCGGATAGAGCTCATCCGGGCCTGCCGACTTAAAGGCATCCAGTTCCTCCAAGTGACTCTGCACCACCTCAGGATCTACGTATGGAAGTCTGGCACCTTGCTGCTGCCTCTCTACAACCCCAGTGAGAGACTTGTCGTGCCCCTCACTTAGGAACACTGAGGCAAAGAACTCATTGAGGAGTTCAGCCTTGTCCCCCCTGTCTGTCACCAATTGTTTCTGCCCATTTAGCAGTGGTCCTATTCCTCCCTGGGCCTTCCTTTTACTCCCAATATATCTAAAAAACAGTTTCTTGTTGTCTTTTACTTGGGTTGCCATCCTCAGCTCCATGGTAGCTTTGGCCCGCCTAACTGCCTCCCTACAAGCACGAGCAGAGGAGGTATATTCATCTTTGGTGATCTCACCCTGTTTCCACTTTTTAAGTGCTCCCCTTTTGGCCCTTAGGCTGCCCTGGATTTCTCTGGTCAGCCATGGAAGCCTCCTGGCCCCTTTCCCTTTTTTGCCTCGCTCGGGGATCGTCTTGCTTTCGAAGCAAGCAAGGATCGTTTCCTTAAGGCACAGCCACCCTTCTTGGGCTCCCATCCCTTCAAAACTCCTACTCTGCAGTGCGTCCTTGACTAATCGCCTGAGTGCATTGAGATCAGCTTTCCTAAAGTCTAGCACTTTCACCCTACTAGTTACCTTACCCACTCGCCGTCTTATGTTGAATTCTGTTATTAGGTGATCACTGTCTCCCAAATGGCTACCGATCTGGAGGTCCCCTATCATGTCATCCCCTGTTGCCAATACCAGATCCAGTATGGCATTCCCCCTAGTGGGACCATGCACCTCCTGTGTCAGGTGGAGGTCCTGTACACAGGTTAGAAACCTGCATGAGCGATGGGACCTTGCTGTCTGCGTCTCCCAGCAGATGTCCGGGTAGTTTAGGTCCCCCATGACTACTGCCTCTTTAGCTTTTATGGTCTCCGAGAGTTGCCTCAGGAGCCCCGCATCTATTTCTTCCCCTTGGTGTGGGGGTCTGTAGCAGACCCCTACCACCAAATCCCTTTCTCCTTACCCCCCATGTAGCCTAACCCACAATCCTTCTACTTCCTCAACCTTGGATTCTGTCTTGATGAGGGTTGATGTATATTGCTCGCTGACATAAAGTGCAACCCCCCCCCACCTTTCTTCCCCGACCTGTCCTTTCTGTACAATCTATAGCCCTCAGTATGTACAGCCCAGTCATGGGATGAATCCCACCAGGTCTCTGTTAGCCCCACTAAGTCATAGGTGTTTAGTGCAAGCAGGAGCGCTAGTTCATCCTGCTTGTTCCCCATGCTCCTAGCATTAGTATATAGGCACTTGAGCCCTGCGACTGGTGCCTTTGCTGCCCCCCCGCTCCGAGTCCCAAGGGGCCCATTGTTTCTTACCTTCTTGTTTCTTACCTGTTCTGTAGTGCTGGTCTCCCCATGGCTTTCAGGTTTCCAATGTTCTCCTTCTCCAGGCTGGGCTGTCCTTGTGGGTGCCACATGGTTTGGTGGTCCACAGCTTCCCCTGCCCTCGTACTCCCTTCCCCCCGACGAGCCTAGTTTAAAGCCCGCCGGAGGAGATCTGCCAACCTAGTAGAAAACACACGCTTACCTTTGGGGGACAGGTGAAGCCCATCCCAGCTGAGCACGTCCCTCGTCGTGATGTGCGGGCCATTGTCCAGGAAGCCGAAGCCTGCCTCGAGACACCACTGCCGAAGCCGCCAGTTGGTTTCTCGGATGCAGTTCTCCTGCCGTCTTCCTCGTCTGGTCACTGGTAGGATGGAAGAGAAAACCACCTGTGCACCAAACTCCTTCAGCACACCACCCAGAGCACTGTAGTCCGCCATCAGGTGATCGGGGGTTCTCCTGGCCGCATCATTAGTACCCACATGGACTAGGACCATGGGGTAGTAATCAGTGGGCTTGATCCTGGCCTGGATTACCTCCGTCACATCCCGAATCTTTGCTCCAGGGAGGCAGCATACCTCTCATGCCGAGGGGTCCTGGCGACAGATGGGTCCTTCCGTACCTCTCAGGATGGAGTCGCCTATGACAAGCACTCGTCGCCTCCTCCTCTGGGTCCTCGTGGATCTCTTGATCTGTTCGGAGTGTGAAGAATGTGGTGTTTCTTCTTGCCCAAGGGTTTCCTCCTCCCCTTCCATCTCCTGCAGGGTCGCCAGGGCCCCGTACCTGTTTACCAGTCAGACTGGAGAAGCTGGTACCGGTTCGCTGCGAGCTGCTCCGGTCCTGGCTGTGACCGTCTGCCACTCTGCTGCGGAGGGCACTGCCCGGGCTGCTTCTTCCTTGGGTGCCTGGGCCTGCAGGGAAAGGAAATAACTGTCAAATTCATCCTCCGCCTCCCTGATCCCCCTCAGCCTGCTAACCTCCTCCCGGAGCTCCCTCACCTGCGCCTACAGAGCCCTAAGACGGGCACCTGCCGGACAGGTGTGGGGGCCCCCAATCTCTGCCCCCCCGGCCCTGCTGGGGATCCCCCACAGGCCAGGAGGTAGGGGGACATCAGCTCCCCCATGGGCTCGGTCTGGGTGGAGGCCTCAGACCTGCCCCGGATAGCCTTGTCCCCCTGGGCAGAGGCCCTAGCAGCACTCCTCATAGACATCATTCTATAAGCTGCTGTTTGTAGACCTGTGCGGTGTCTACGCCCTACCCCTACAGGAGTCCCACTCCTGGCCCTCCCGGCCCGCCCGCCGGCGCGAACGCCTGCGCAAACGCCAGCGTGCTCTTACACTACGTCACCCCGCGGCTTTAAAGCCCGTGGTTTGAATTACCCGCCCCGCTCCAACGGCCAATCAGGCGCCCCGGTCTACCCGGAAGTGCCTGCTGGTAGTTCCTCCCCTACACTCCCCCGCTGGGGGAATCCGCTGCCGCCGGAGCCTGCTCCCCCAAGGGTTAGCCCCGGGGGTTCTCCCTGGCCTGGGGGGACAGTCCCTTCCCTAGCCCTCCCTGTTTGCGCGCTCTGTTCGCGCTGCGCGGCTCGGGAGCGCGGCTCCCTACCGGCTCAGCTATATGGGACCCGGGGGGCTTCCCCTCCGGATCCGGCTCAGCTGCGCCGGGTCCCTCCGCGCCACTTACCTTTGGGGGATCAGCTGCTGCTGCCCCCGCTGCCGATTCCTCTGCTGCTGCTGCCGCCACCGCCTCCGGTCATTCAGTTGGTAAAAGGGGCACACGTGCGTGCAGGACACACGTGTGCTGACTCCTCTCCTTCCCGCTGCTGGTTCCCGAGTGCCATCTCCACATGCCAAAGAAAGATCCCCATCACTATAGATAAAACTAAAAAAAGACACAAAAGTCTTTACCCAGAAATATGCCAAAGATGCCTATGTAGACTCTGTTTGAAAGATTTCCTTTAATATATGTGAAGCAATTTCATTTCATAAATTTGAAGAAATGTCTTTGTTAGCTCACTTCACTGCTAAAGATTACTGTAATTTTCTGAATAGTTAGTTGACCTGGAATTGAGATTGTTACAGGGAGGAACACATCAGGATCAAGGGGAATATAAGTTCACTAAGTCAATTAAGGTTTCTATGCCTTTCTTCATCTCTGAAATGTAAATAACAATGGCTATTTGCTTTACAATAGTTTTGCGAGCCCAAGTCTTGGTAAAGAAAACTCGGAACTTTAACTGTAGAACACTGCAGAATTCTCAGTATTAAGGGATTTCTTTTAGATTCCAGTGGTAGTTGTTTATGTATTAACCACTGTAATGATACAAATTATGACTTACCAGCCCCTTTTTCCTTTATTTTTCAGAGGATTACCAACAGCTGATAGAAGACATTGTTCGAGATGGACGATTATATGCATCAGAAAATCATCAAGAAATTTTAAAAGTATGTCAACCTTCCTTTAGCTGAGCAAGGTCAAGAGTCCTGTGTAAGAGATCCCAGTCTAGCTAGTATTCCTGACATCAGAATTGGTCATTATTTTGAGAAGCTAGAGCTATTAGTATCATAATGTCATTGTGGTATTCCATCCATGATCATTTAAGAACAACATTCTTCTTAGAGATCTGTACAATGAATCTTGGCTCCAGTATTTTTTTTCCACTTACATGCATGTGTGTGAAAAATACAGGTCCACAACAATGATCTGACTGGTCAATAAGGAACCATTTATAAACACCTGTTTGAATTTCTGGGTAATTCTTTAACACAAAGTATGAAAACATTAAGAAGAAAATAATTTACTAGTCCCTGGAGCATTACCCCACATGCATATTGTGGATGTAACACTAGCCAGTCTGCACTGCCACTTTCTGTCACTACTTGTATCCCAGAGCTAAGTATGGACAGTCAAAAAGCCAGAGGTTGAATCGATTCAGTCTTTGCAGGTTAGTCTAAACTGTGTAGATTGAACCAAGAAGCAAGTGAACAGACATTCACTTCTAATTCTGGAAATCCAGCCACATGCCTGCAGTGGCTCAGGCCAGAAGCTGTGGGGGGGTGCTAGAGCAAGCCTCCCAGCCACTGCTGAAGGGAAGGGAGGCGAGAAGCCCTTCAAGGCTTTCTCCCCCTCCCTGCTGAAATGGAAGGTGGATGGCCAGGCCCCAGACTGGGCCAGATTGCTGATGCCAGGGGAAGGAGGGCTTTAAACCCTTTTCCCTGGCCCACATGGGACCCCAGCCTGCGTCAGTCTCGGGGGAAGCTGCCCCTGCCAGGCTTATCCCCTGTTTCCGGCCCAGGCCACCATCCTGACAGGGGGGAGGTGGGGTATAAACCCCATTACTAGCCCGCAGGGGACCCCAGCCAAGGTCTGCCTGGTGTGGGAGGTGGGGCAGTCCCTGCCAGGCTTTTCCCCTCCACACCTCGAGCCTGGGGTTTGCACACTGGGATGGGGAGCGGGAAACCCCCTCCCAGTCCCACACAGAACCCCAGCTGGGGTCTGATGGGAGGGTAGCCCCTGGCAGGCTTTTGCCCTCCAGCTTGAGCAGAGAGGGGGGTGCATGGCTAGGCCCTGGCCTGGGGCTGGCACTCAGGCAGGGCAGAGGGGCCCACAGAGGACCCCCTCCTAGGCCCACATGGGACCCCAGGCCTGGTCTGACTGTGGGGACAGCCCCTGCCAGGCTTCTATCCGCCACTCCCCACTTGAGATTTCATAGATTTCATAGACATTAGGGCTGGAAGGGACCTCGGAAGATCATCGAGTCCAGCCCCCCGCCCAAAGGGCAGGACGTCAGCTGGGGTCATAGGATCCCAGCAAGATAAGCATCCAGTTTCATCTTGAAGGTGTTCAATGAAGGCGCTTGAACAACCTCCGGTGGCAGGCTGTTCCAGACCTTGGGGGCTCGGACAGTAAAGAAATTCTTCCTTATGTCCAGCCTGAAACAATCTTGTAGTAGTTTGTGACCATTCGTCCTCGTCATCCCTTGGGGCGCTCTGGTGAACAAACGTTCCCCTAGATACTGGTGATCACCCCTGATAAACTTGTAGGTGGCCATCAGATCACCCCTGAGCCTGCGCTTTTCCAGGCTAAAGAGTCCCAGGGCTCTCAGCCTGTCATCGTAGGGTCTGCTTCCCTGACCCCTGATCATGCGCGTGGCTCTTCTCTGGACTCTCTCAAGCTTCTCCACATCCTTTTTGAATTGTGGAGCCCAAAACTGGACGCAGTACTCCAGCTGCGGCCTCACTAAGGCCGAGTACAGGGGGAGAATGACGTCCCGGGATTTGCTTGAGAAGCATCTATGGATGCAAGCCAGCGTTTTGGTCGCTTTACTAGCCGCAGCATCGCATTGCAGGCTCATGTTCATCTTGTGGTCAATGATGACCCCCAAGTCTCTTTCTTCCATAGTGCTAACCAACATAGCACTGCCGAGCCTATAAGGATGCTGCGGGTTTTTCTTCCCAAGGTGGAGAACCTTGCATTTATCAGAGTTGAACACCATCAGATTCTCATCCGCCCACTTGCTGAGCCTGTCCAGGTCAGCCTGGATCACCCGCCTGTCTTCTGGCGTGGATGCTTTGCCCCAAAGTTTGGTGTCATCGGCGAACTTGGCCAGTCCGCTTCTGACTCCAGTGTCCACATTGTTAATGAAGATGTTGAACAGTATGGGTCCAAGGACAGAGCCCTGGGGGACCCCACTGGTCACAGGACACCACGATGAGTGACTTCCATCAATTACTACCCTCTGGGTCCGACCCCGGAGCCAATTTTCCAGCCAGTGGATCGTGGGGGACCCAAGGCAACAATTGGCCAGTTTCTCCAAGAGACGATCATGGGACACCAGATCGAAGGCTTTTTTGAAGTCAAGATATATGACATCAATCATATGGGGGATGGGGGAGAGAGTCTCTGCCAGGGTTTTGCACCCCTGTCAAATGGAGAGTGGGGGGTGTGGCCACACCTCAGCTAGGGGCTCGCAGCCTGAGGTAGGTAGGGAAGGGGTTTAAACCCCCTCCCTGGCTGCATGGGACTGCAACCTGGGTTTACCCCGGGGGAGAGGCAGTCCCTGCCAGGCCCCCATGCCCTGTTCAAACATAGAGTGGGAATGAGGGCAGGGTATGGCCACATCCCAGCCCAGGGCACGCAGGCTACAGCAGGGAGGTTTTAAGCCCCTGCTCTGGCCACAGACCCCATTCAGGGTTTGCCTGGTGGGGGGGCAGCCCCTGTCAGGCTTTTACCACCCCCCCATGCTACTTGTTCTAGTGGAGGGAGGGGCATGGCCACACCCCAGCCCAGGGCTCTCCTACTCAGGTGGAGTGGGAGAAGAGTTTAAATCCCCGCCCTCTCCTCTGCCTCAGCATGGCAACCTGGCTGGCAATTGATTATGCCCCCCACCCCTCTGCTCAAGTGGGGAGCAAAGGAAAAGCCAGGCAGGGGCTGCTTCACCCCTGCCAGACAGACCCCAGAAAGGATCCCTTGGAGGTGAGGGGATTTAAAACCCTCCACCCTCCCCTCTTGTAGTGGCGGGGGGGTTAAACCCCTCACCTTCCCCTCTGCCTCAACCTGTTGGACTGGCTGGCATCTGGCCTCACCCTCCACCCCTCTGCTCAAGGGGGGAGGAAGGGAAAATACTATGAGGGGCTGCTCTGCCCCTTCCAGGCAGACCCCAGCTGGAGTTCAGAGCCAGGTTTCCCACCCACTATCCCCTTCTCAGCCATCTAGAGCAGTGATAGTGCTCCAGTGAGGGAGCAGAGAGGTGGGACCAACCCTCCTCCACTCGAGCAGACAGCCTCAGCCCAGGGCTGCAAAGCATCCTGTGATGCTGAAGGAGTGTGATTTAATTTGAACTGGGAAGAGGTCTGGGACTGAAGTTGCATAAACCAGTTTGACCTAAATCAGTTCAGTCAGAAACTACATCCAACCAGGTTTATTTTAAAGTGGTTTCAGCGACTTTGAAAGTGGTTTAAGTGCACTGAACTTCTGTTCTGTTACAGGTTTAAACTGGTTTCTGATCACTTAAACTAGTTTGCTTATAACTTCTGTCCCTAGCTCAAGAACATAATAAATGAGCAGTGTGATGGGACTAACTTGTATAAATCCAACTCATGTGTTAAAAAGCCAAACATTATAAATACTAATTTCTGAGGTTTTTGTTCAGAAGTACATTATAGAAGAGGGCACATATGCACCCAAAAAATGTTGGGGTATCTGGATCCCAGGATTTGCTATGGTCCATTTAAATGACATGGTAAGAGTTTCAGAAAGTTTAGAAATGGCGGTTGTATCAAGATCCCAGTACAACAGTAGCTATAAAGTGACCCTGTCTCATCAGTAAGGTGATTTTCCTTAAAACTTCAAATAGGTTGAGTGTCAAATAGGTATTTCCAGAATATTCTGAGCAGACTCAGTAGAACAGAGTCCTTGCTTTGTAATATAAGGCCTAAATTTAAGGGACGATTTGCGTACTCTGGCATATGCTTAAATGTTGTGTTGAATAAGGACCTAAATGAGGTGCTAAGTTACATGGTTTTATGTTAGAAAAGTTACTTAATTAAGAAAAACACTCATTGTTTAAACAACATTCTTCATTTTAAATTGGCACTTTTAAAAAAGAGTCACCAAGTTAGTAGGGCTGTGCAAAATTTTGCCAGCTGTTTTGTTCCAACGCTGTTTTGACCAATTTTGAGGTCAAAACAGCAAAATTGGAAAAAAGAAAGGCAGTCAAAATAGCCTTAAAACAAAACGAGGCTGGTCAAAACATTTTGAAAATCGAAACGTTTTGACCATAGGCTGGGGATGGGAAGTCAGTCCAGCTGGGCTAACTTCCCATCCCCAGTCCAAGACCCAGCAGGGGGCGGGAGGCAGCCCAGCTGGGCTGTTCCCCAGTGCCCCCCACTAGATCGCACTGGGGTCAGAAAGCAGCCTGCCTGGGCTGCTTTCCAGTGCACCGCACTGGATCATGCAGGGGGCGGGAGGCAGCCCAGCTGGGCTGCTTCTCAGTACCCCAGACTAGATCATGCGGGGGTGGGAGGCAGCCCAGCAAGGCTGCTTCCCGGTGCCCCGTGCTAGATTGCACTGGGGCCGGGAAGCAGCCTAGCTGGTTCAGGAGTGATGTAGTGCTGGGGATGGGAAGTCAGCCCAGCTGGACTGACTTCCCATCCCCAGCGTAACTCGAAACAGCATCAAAACAGCCTTTCTGTTTCAACAGAATGGTATGGAACAGCTGTTTTGACTTGAAATTAAATTCAAGATGAAACGCTGTTCCCTCGAACCATTGAAACTCAAGGCAAAACAGAACAGTGCCATTTCACACAGCCCTACAAGCTAGTTATATGCGTGAAAATAAATGTATCTATCCAAAAATTGTCTTGTCTCAACAAGGCATAACTGCTACACAGTTGCATGCTGCCAGGAAAACAAACTTGGCTTTTCAAAAATAGAGTGAGTAGAAGCAGGAAGTTTGGAAGAAAGTACAGCTGGGCAGCCAGCCACAGTGCACAAAGCACCACAAAAGGCAACAGCAAGTGTTTCTGCATCTTGGAGTTAATGTACAGTCTGGAGTGACAGGTATTATTATGCCAAAGGAAGGCAAGTGAATGTGAGAGCTAAACCAACACTAGTGTTGACTGCTGAAATGAAAAAACCTTGTTATGCTGTTAACAGAACTAAGTCATGTGTTCTCCAGGATTAGAAAAATTGCCAGAAGCAAATTGCCAAAATCTCTAATTCTATGTTTCCAAGTATTTTAAGTGTTTTGCTTGTCAAGTCTGTCTCTCTTAAAGGTACTTTTCATATTACAGCATGGTTACAATTACTTTAAGCAATAAATATTATAGAAACCTTGGCAAAAGCTGAGACATTGCCTAGTGTCTAGTGAAGGCTTTGCATACTGGACCTATGCAAAACTAATAGTTCAGGGTGAGATTTTTTCAAAGGTACCTAGGGAATAAGAGCAGTAACCTGTCAATGGGAAATGGGTACCTAAGCCTCTTAACCACTTCTCAAAATCTCATCACACTTAAGCTTTGAAATTCTAAGGGTGACTATTTCTGTGGATTTTTGGATTTGATTTTGAATTTGGATTCTGTGGTTTTTTTCACTCCCCTGTTGCATGGAAGACCCAGAAAAGCAACAGAGGACATGGATCAATGGGCTATTCAAGGTAAAGTGGGGGCTGCCAAATGTACGTAATAAGGAAATTGAAAAAGATGAGAAGAACGCTGAGTGGAATTCTGGCTCTGTTGAGGCCCATGGGAAATTTGCTGCTGCAAAACAAAGTGAACAGTTCAGGGGACTGCTAGAAATCATGTTGAGCTGCAGTGAGAAGTACTTGGCATTATTTGACACCTGGTAGAAATGATCTGTTGGTGTGCCTTGTCCTACAGAAGACATTACAAATATCAACCAGTTCCAACTGGCTCAGTTCTGGAAGGATCTGCTCAATGGAATTATGAGGTCACACAGATCCTGACTGTGCTTAGGTAACTACTGAATGAAGCCATTTGCACCTTACAGGAGCAAGTCGTGAGAGAGCTCAGAATTTGCAAAAGTTATGAATACCAAGCTACCCTTTCCCTCACTGGGGCTGGGACAGTGTGAGATGGGGGTGAGATAAACAGGAGTGGCAATGTGTGACAGTTTTCAGTGCTGCTGCCCATATTTTTGTATGTTTTGAGGTCAGCAGGTACTCTAACATGCCATCATGACACCTTCCACAAACATTGATTCCATATGTTTAATATAGAAAGCAAAGTGAACTGCTATTTGTATAATATGAAACAGCCTTGGTGGATTTGAGCATGCTTGAACTGCTTTATCCTCAGCTGCTTTTTGCAAAAGAATCAATATGAGTAAAAATTAATTGTAAATGTTATGCAAAAACTAATACAACCAAATATGTCTAATATATATTTTGTCTACCACAGGACAAGAAATTGATCAAAGCCCTCTTTGATGTATTGGCACATCCTCAAAATTATTTCAAGTACACAGCACAAGAGTCAAAGGAGATGTTCCCAAGATCATTTATAAAGCTACTGCGATCAAAAGTTTCCAGATTTCTACGACCATACAAATAGTTTTCTAGTGATTTTCAGTTTTGGATTATTTTGCATTCCTGTCAAATATTGTATTTTCTTCCACAGTAGAAACATTTGCTAATTTGAAGGCTCTTTTTTGCAGTCTTTATTGTCAGTTGTATGTTGAAGAATGACTATAATGGTTTATAATTGTTAAAAACCAGTATTCTGAATGGGATTTTTACTTCAAAGAAGAATACTTGTGGATCCTTGAGTGCATCCAATTGAAGATCTAAATTTGTGTCTGCACTAGTGTGTTTTCATCTTTCATGTGAAAATATCTGTTTTAGAAAATATTTTTTCTAAGGCTTTTATTTTCTAGCAAAATAGATTTCTTCTAAGCAAAAAAGAAACCTATTCAACCTGGTCAAAGAAACTACCTGCAAATAATTATTGTTATAGAAAGGAGTATGTAGTATAAATTATGTTTGGATTTTGAATTGCACTTGAACTTTATATTTGAAATTTTAGAAGAAAGCAAAACAATCTACATTTTGTTATTTCCCATTTGTGTTTTTGTGGAAATGATGTTCTAGTATAAACCAAAAAAGAAAAAGGAAAAAAAAAAGGAAATGGATGTATAATTTTGTTCTATGGATTACACAAGATTGAATCCCATGTCTTATTATTTTATCTGCCCTATTTTAACCCTCTTTAAAGGTCTACCACTGTTCAGAACCTGCTGCTGCAGATACAGTTTTGGAACTTTACATGCCATTTGGTCTCTTTGAAGACTTTTACAATAGGATGGATGAGAAACAAAGAACAACAAAACTAGTAGTCCACTTTTTCTTTCCCTTGATAGAGCATCTAATTAAGTACAATATATAAATATATACTTCTATTTGTGGATGCTTTAGTAATATTATCGTTAGTTACTGTAAATATCACTCATGCTTAAGTCTTTACTCCCATGCACGGTATTTACTTGTATCTATTTGTATCTTCGCTTAGATGATTAGATGACTTCTCCACTTGCTTGTAAATTCTCTGAATCCCAAACTAAAGCATGTTGGAATTTTCTGATGCATCATTTTCACCTAGACAATCTTTTAAGTCTAAATTATTCAGTGGAAGGTTCAGATATTTTAGTTAACATGGAGTTCCTTATTTTGCTTCCTACTTCCTGTATCTCATTCAGCAAGGGATCCTGCTATTGCTCCTTTTGCTGGCAGTCTTTATATCAAAGTCAGTGGGATTTACTCATAAAGAATGGCACTGATACAACTCCAGGAAGGATTAATTTTTTACATCAGATCTGCCATCTTTAAATAAGTTTGTATCATATCTGCCAACTCTCTAAAAGAAAAAAATAGAGCAAATTTTTCTGAAATTCATTTGAAATATTTTCAAATTCATTAATTAAATATCCACTAGGAGACAGATCCTGTATTGCTTGGAGACCAAAAACTTCCTGTTAATGACATGACAGCTTTACACCTACAATACCCATTTGTCTTGTAGGAGCGTAAGAAATGCCATACAAGATTAGATCACTGGTTCATCCTGTCTCACAGAATGACAGTTACCTAGTGCTTAGGCAGAAGGTGAAGGGCCTTGTAATTTAGTTTTGTGCCATAGTAGTCGATTTCTGTGAGAGACTGCATATTTATTTTTGTTAGCACCACAGCCATTTCATTCTTTAAGTCCTTCAGGATTCCTTGGAAACATGTCACTTGGGCCTGGTGACTTTGTAATTTACCTACTTATTTCACCATCTTCCCTTTAATCCCTCCTCTTTATTACCTGATAAAAGTAAGCATCACTGCAGTGTTCTGTGCAGAGGCAAATGCTAAGACGTCACTACAGCAACATAGTAGCTAAAAATAAGTCATTACAGCAACATAGTAGCTAAAAATAACGGTATGCTGCTGCACGGCACAGTAACAACTCTTACTGCACCATCATTGATGGCTAATGATGGTGCAGTAACACCGGCACCGTAGAGACGTGTAGATGCACCCAGTAACTTACAAAATTGTGCCCAGTATCAATGGAAAACACTACAGGAAAAATTATCTCATTTGCAACAGAGCAAAAGGTAATTTTCCTTGCAGGTTAGGAATGCCCTAGCCATGCAGTAGCATTCTGAGAGTATGTCCACACTACCTCAGTACTGTCTCAGGGAGCACTGGAGTGACTGACGTCCTGCATGCTACCTCCCAAGCCTGAAGCAACGCAACAACTTTAGTGTGAGAAACTGGCAGCTACTTGCTGGCACAGACATACCGCTATAGTTCTCAGTTACACTGGCATGAATCCAGAATCAATTTTTGTCTGTGTTAGGCATCTGAGCTGGCTACAGCCATTATTAGCCAGGCAACATTATGGCTACATCAGTGCAAATTTCTTGTGGAGGTTAAACCAGTTTTCTCTCCCAGGATCATTTATGGCTTCTAATGTTAGTACAGGTTAAATGAAGAGATCTTTGTGTGTGGTGGCCTAATCCTAGATCCATAAACGAGCTTTTTTATTTTTCAACTTGCAAATGTTTATATGTTAAAAGCTGCAGCTGTAGCACCTTTTTTTTTAATTTTGTCCTCCTACTTTATGTTCTGTATTTATTTGGTTTAGAAAGATGGCAGTGAATCATCCCTAAATGTTGTTGTTCTACAAAATGACAAATTGACTACCTGTTGTGGTCTAATAGACTGCAACAATTAGAAGTTGGTGGATAATAATGCCCCAGATCATCTCTGTTTATTAATCTTTTGGGGTAGGAATGTGTATTTGAGCACATCCAGTAGCAGGGCATTATGTTCATTAGTCTAGATCCTCAGGTTCAATATTGTCATCAATGGAATTACAACAGTTTATATCACCTAAGGATCTAGCTCAATAAAACTAAATTTTAAGCTTTTGAACTCTTCCCTTATTTTATTTTATCTTCCCTTTGTTATACACGAGTTGTTAGTACACATACAAGATCTGCGCTTCTAAAATCACGTCTCTTCCTTTTATTTTTCCATGTAGTGAAGTAGAAGCATTCTGTGGCAATTATTATATTGAAAATGAAGCAAACCGTACATCTTCCACAAAGCCTGTGGAACTTTAAAATCTGAACCTGGTTCTGTAATTACAGCTCATCCCAAACTCTACAGATCTGAACCTAAGACCTATCTTTCAATCTTCCAAACACTAGGAAGTATAAATTCAGACCTGGACTTCATGCGTGGCACCTCTCTCCAGTAATTATGTTTCCTGGGAGTATTAACACCGTCAGAAGATAATGTGCTTTGTATTTATTAGTTTTCTGTCAAACCACCTCCAAGTAAGCAAAATCATGACAGACAAGCAGTTCTCCAAAAGGAAACAGAATGTGTATTGGACAGCCAAAAGGCTATGATGCATCCTTTCCTGAGTCCCTAACTACTGAAGTGGGTTAGTAGGAAGAATTGCTGAAGTTTGTGTGTAAATATTCTGTTCTTCTACAGAATCTCCAAAATAGGGAGAGTTATGCCACACATTTTTAATTATTCAGTAATTTAGTTTGTTTATACCAATTTTTGCAATGAATGATAATCCTCTCTCATGAATGGGACAAGCTAATTAGAAAACAATTATATTTGTGGAGGATTCTAAAATTTGAAATTTATACAAGATATAAACTATTTATATGAGCTAAAAAGTACACAAAGGTATTATATGTCTTAGATTTATTATACAGATTAATACAAAAGAAAAGATGATACAGCTTAATGCAATGCTACATTTAGCCTCTACATTGATTCTTCTTTTTCACAAGTTTTAAATCTGTGCAGCTTCATGGATGTTATTGGATTTATTCCTGGTTTTTACTCACATAAGTGAGAAGATCATTGGATACAGAGTTTTTTAAGCTTGAGTGATTTTTTTTTTTTAGATAATTTCTAAAGAGCACAATTAATGTTTTCAGTCCCCAGCCATATAAACCAGAACTAAAAAGCAAATATTTGATTGCCATGTAAACAGGAGTTATCCTAAATTAAACTTAAAAGTAGAACATCTCCCTTGTCACTGTGCCCAGCAGTGACATTTATATGATAAGAATTTATCATATTCAATCATCTTTTTAAAGAAACTAGAATTAAGTATTGTGGAAAATAACCTTTAAAATGATTCGTAAGAGTGAAAGCAGCAAAGTGACTCAGAGTAGATTTAGAACCACTAAATAAACTGGTCTTGGATTTTACTCTTGAATGGGTTCTCTCTACCTTTAGTGCTCTTTAAAAACAGGTATGTAGTGAAAGCCTTGATGTCAGTAGCAAAGGACCAATTTATTTCAGTGGAATCAAGATTTCATTCTTGCATGTTATGTGCCTGAGCAAAGGGTAGAGTTACTCCTATTAGTGTGATATGTTTTTCTAACTGCATCTTCTTTCACTATTTACCATTTGATGGAAATATTAGTAATTAGGGAAGTTTTATGGGATCTCAGTAGACTGAGAGTTTTGAGATTTATTTAGATCATTTTCTAGGGTGAGCGCCCTTGCAAGCACTTGAAACAAAATAAAAGCTTTTGTCTCACATCAGAGTTGGTTTTGAAAAAAATAAAATTATTGTAAGGTAATATGACTATTCCTCAATGTCAGACTTGGATTCTAAAGATGTCTCATTTTTTATCATCACATTTTCCATTTGAATAGAAATGTACAGGAAAATTCACTGTTTACAGCAGAGTTGTTATCTAAGTATCTGAATATATACATTTCCAGTTAGATACTTCATTTATTTAATCTGGGGTGTTTTCAATTAGGTGTTTAGCTATAAAATTAATGTGTAATATACAACAATAAAAATGTACAGAGATACCTTTAGATGTAACAATTTAAACCATTCATATTCAGAAAGCTAAGATAACACATTTAAATATATACAAACTATTGCCATTTTGGTTTCAGCTGAATTTCTACCTGTGCATAACACTGACTCTCCTTTTAAAGACAATAACCAGCAGTATCATTCTGTGGAATTTTAGCTCCATTCAATGCCTGGTATTTCAAGTGGCACGACTGTAGAAAAGTAGTAACTTTAATGTAACTCATGTATTGTTTTCATTCAGTGACTGTACTTGTATACTTTAGGGGGTATACCCTGACATATGTTCTTGCAAATAACACAACTGAATTTCTGATCACAAAATAATCTTCCATATTTAGGGGAACAACAAACAGCATTGCTTAATTAAACTTCTATTTTAGTTATTGTGAAAATGTCTTATGATCTTTAGGGTTTGTTTTTCTTTCTTCATTTTTTATTAAAATTATTTTGTAAATATTGTTTTCTACATTTAATTCTTTGGAAATATTCCTACTTTGTAATGGTTACTTAAATGTGAAAATGACAAAGTTGCTTTAAGGTACCAACTATATATAGTCAGTCTCACAGACAACCTGTCCTGTTATTTGTGCAGTTCCAGTCAGATCATATCAAAGGTTTTCTGGGAACCTAACTGGCTAGCAATCAGTTGTCATTCTAAATGTTTCCCATTTTTGTAACATATAAAGAAACTGTATTTTAAAATTAGGACTAGAATTATTTCCCTATTACAGTAAGGGCAAAAAGCAAAGATCAGAAATAAAAAAGGATTCTTAATATCATGCCCAATCAGTATTTTATCCCTTTTTTCACTTAAATAAGGATCAGGAGTGGTACTACAGTATATTTGTGTAATTCGGTTGCCATGGATATAGCCATTGGGCCTTGTTTCAAAATCCTTGTCCAGGCAAAGCTGCCATTGAGATCAGTGAGAGCTTCACCTGAGTAATATCTGTTATAATCATGTCAATTATTTCATTAAGCAGGAATTTCTGTTGGCTAGATCTGGGGAAGAGAAAAAAAAGTGGATGTATAATACTCATTTATGTATGTTTAGCTGCTTATAGATATCTGGGCATGAGTAAAAATTTGAACTAAACCCTTGTAGATGCTGCTGGTGCTTCTAAGCTTTATTACCTATGTAAATTATGTACAAACAACTATTTCCATATGAAATGTACCATTTTAGGTTAGAACAAAGATAGTAAATAACTGTACAAAGTTTGATACTTAGAACATAAAACAGTGGTTGGAGCTGTACCCACTTTTTAACAACACTGCCGGATTCAGTAGTAGAAAATGTTGTTGTGAATATACCTTATATAAACTACATCTCCCTTTGCCTCTGTATAGCAGTAGCTTTGTTTTCTATGTCAAAACTCAAAATGAAGCATGTCATAAAACTTTTGTTAAAATCACTTTCATAATAAACATAAAATTAAATTTAATTCTTCCTAGTGCCTTTCATTCTTGTGCACAGACAAAATATACAGGCACAGAAGCAGTGGCAATGGCATCTTACTACCAAAAAACAGTCATGCTTTAAAGTGCTGGGCAAGCTAGTATTATTCCTTCTAGGTGGGCTGCAATTAATGATTTACTAGAGGAAAGATAGCTTATCCTCCTGTCCCCCATATTTTCCTCATAAAGGAATACAAACAATTCCCATTATATTTATTCTCTTAATATTTGATCTCTGGTTATCTTGGGACATGTTGAAACATTCAGTTTCTCTTGGGAGAGAACTGTGCAGATGTTTAGGCTGTTTAGGCTGTTTCTCCCCCACTAAAAGTGGCCATGCCATGATGATAGAGAGCTGGTGGTGGAGCAATTGGAAAGCCGGCAGGAGCTGGGTGGGGAAAAGAGAAAGCCGCATTTCCAGAGCAGCTCCTCGATACAACTGGAACATCATCAGAAGTGGGGAGAAGGAAAGAGATACCCAGATGACAAGAGGAGTGGGGGTCATGGCAGAGAAGGAAGGGATGGATAGGATGACAGGGAGCAGAGAGGAGTCTGCTGTCAGCTGCAGGGAGGAGTCAGCTGTGAGCTCTTTGTAAAGGACAAGAGACAGTGCCTATCTGGAAGAGGAAGAATGAAAAAAAGGAAAAAAAAAAGGAAGGTCTAATAGAGTCGGTTCAACACTGAGGAGCCGAGGATCAGATGGAGAGAAGCAGCAAAGACATATACTAACAAGTAAACTTTTCTTGAATCCTTGATTTACAAAATAATTAGGTCGGGCAAAAATTCCCTTGTAAAAGAGAAAAAAACGTGAAAGATGCAACAAGCCTGGCTCCAATTTAAAGTACTTAAAGGTGAAGTCAACCTATTTTTTTGTGGGGACACTAATATTTTAGAATAAAAGACAAAACTTTAATTGTGTTTATATGGTTTGTGTTAATGTTTGATAGTTAAAAAGTATAAGAGACACAATACTGACCTCTACTATAGAAGACATCAAGCTGATGCTTGGGAAACAGGCTTCTGTCAGTCCACCCAGCCCAGTAGATGCTGCAACCTAGAAATGATCAAGATGTAAAAATTGGATAGATACCTAATAAAGGAATTTTAGAAGACCCTGTGAGTTTTCATTTGTTTTGTTTAAAGGAAAATACATTTAAAAATTAAATAAATATATCCTTTCTATGAGAAAAGGTCAAAACCTCAATAGTGTAGATCAATATTTCACTGTTTGGTGGTGTTTAGTTTACATCCTCCTGAACAAAGTATTTTTCTTAACAACAAGACATAGCAGGTGGGACTCGGGGTCACCACTGAAAGAAGGAAGCAGGGAATAATCAGGCTATTTGGTACCTAATCTAGGCAACTGAGGTTTATATATTATATGGGATTACAGTGAACACCCCACAGGCCTCTCTAGGAGAAAAATAACCTAGGAACAACCAGGATTAAATCACTCTTGGGAGAGTTTCTCCTATGAGAACAAATATCTGCTTATGCTGCTTCTCTCAGAAAAGAACATGGTCCTCCAGAATTTCCCTGCCACCCCCTCCCCAAGCACGCACACCATTTCCCCTGGGATTTTGTTGCTCTCTGGACTCTGCTGCCAGGCAGACTAAGGCCACAGGCTGAGATGTGTGCACAGGTGTGCCTCTGGCTGCATAGTGTCAGCACTGCAAGCTTTCCACTCTTCACAGCCTCAACATACAAATGTCTGTACATGTGGGTCTGGGTAAGTTTTTTACCAGGAGAACAATTCCTCCAGATTATTTGAATGTAGATACACAGTGTTGGTTGATATAGGTAACAGTCCTGGCCAGGGAAGAGCAACACCCATACACAAGGACATCTAGAATTTTGAAAGTGGGGTGCATATGGTGTGGTGTATCACCATGTCTGAAACAAGACATATTTTTCTCCAGCTAAAAATAAACTAGAAGCTTTACTAATAGGCTAGGAGCTTAGGGCTGTGTTACTCAGTTTCAAATTGAAGCAAAAACAAATATAACATAATTAGAATGAGTTAAAATCAAACTGCACAGCTGTGAAATAGGAATTTCATTACCAGGAACAGATAACAGACAGTAGTATTGCAGAACAAAGGACAATTTGATTAGTGGAATGTCAAAACCATTCCAAAGAAGAGAGGGGCATTAACACCTGTGGAATTAAGAGTTTAGAAGGGATCACAGATTACAATGTGCCATGAAATCAACTGACTCCAGCACTGCCCAACTAGAAATGCTGCTGCTACTATCAGGCAGGCAGATTTAAACTTTGGTTGGACCAGGAATCAAAGAAGGGTGCAAGTACACTAATGCACCTCCTTCCCAGATCCACCCTTGTCCACACACACACCTCCCCTGAAATTTCTTTGCATAGAGTAAATCTGATGTTGTCAGATTTCTCTTTTGAGGATTCCTGAGTCATATTTTGACCTTCCCCTTAGGTAAGGACTCCCCGCAGAGGTGGTGCAGGCACCTACTCTGGGTTCCTTTAAGAAACACTTGGATGCCTATCTTGCTGGGATCATTTGACCCCTGCTGACTGCCTGCCCTGTGGGTAGGGGGCTGGACCCAATGACCTTGCGAGGTCCCTTCCAGCCCTAATATTTATGGAATCTATGGAAGGAGTTGATCATAACTGAATAGAAGAAAGCCCCACTAGGAATAGGAGACTAGGAGGTAGCATGAAGGACCCATACTGCAGGAGAGACTGGAAAGATCTGATAAGAGATGTAACTTTCTGCAGAAAGTATCAAGCCTTTGCTGCTTGTCCCTATACCATACATGATGATCTGAAGGAAATGTTATAAACTGAGGCACAGAATTTCTCTGCCTCTTCCATCTTTATTTCAGAGGAGAAATTGTTATTTGTGTAATTTTTATGCAATATTCTTATGTTCTTATAGTTGATTTTAATATGTCACATGTATTAATCACTATGCACCTTCAGTCTAGTAAATGAACTTGACTTACCCATTAGTGGACAGCCCAGATGGTGAGTAGATGCTGAACAGAAATAGGAAAACAGAACCTCAATAGCTCATTTAAATACGCTGTCAAAGGGCCAAATTGTATCAGATATACATAATATGCTAGTCTACACTGAAAAAAATGGTGCTATTAAGTCAATTTAAAGATTATTATTGAGGCATCATTTTTGTCACTGGGCAGGTGCTTGCTGAGAGACTAATAAAGTCTTTGGTTGGGGAGGGGGTCATTTTAATAGTCACCTCTTATACAAGAGATTCATGAAAGCTGAGACACAATAACAGCGAATAGTCTTCTGCTGGTAGATCAATCCTAGCAGTTTATCTTGAGAACACGAAACATTTATCATGTGATAGATAATATTCTGTGCCATTGACTTTAAATATATTGTGCCAAATTGTAAATGTTATAAATACTATAAGCATGACAGATGAAAGTGAACCATTATAGATAAGCAATATTCTGATTGGCTATGGTAGCTCAATTATTCTGTTTCTTAGACAACATAAATTCATTTTTTAGGAGCAATTAGCTTAATCATGTTGCAAGTTACTTCATTTGTTAGCAGAACTTGTCCTCCAAAAAATTAATCTTTGAAAAAACATTTTTTCTTAATGGAAGATTTACAAGAGTTCCGATTTTTAATGTCTACTTATTGATGATGGGCCTGCCTCTTATTTGCCCCAAGGGCCCATTATACCATTTTAATGGTGTACACAGGCCTCAAAATAGATGTCACACCTTCTGTTAAGTCCTTTACTCTGTGAGAATAGGGCTTTGGTACCTTACTCCTGGTCTTTGCTATAAAAAGGGATGCATCCTTCACTTGAGTTGGGTAACTCAAGCTAAAATGAAGCCAAGCCAGTCTATACCAATTTATTGCTTTCACATGAGTTAAATTTCACGAGGTATTTCATATGAGGTAAATAAGCATCAACCTCACTGTCAACTGAAGATCAACCCTCAGAAAATTGATCTTGAGGTCGTGATACTCAAAAGATCTGTATTTAGTTCTTGGTTCTGCTGTCCTTTTACTAGATCTGCAAAGATATTTAAGCATCTGTACATTTTTACTTAGTCTCCTGGTGGCAAATCATCATAATTAGATGGACCTGATACTCGTCATTTGGAACTGGATCAGTATCCGAACTTTAATAAGGCTCAAGGATGTTTGGATCAAGATTCAAATTGGATCTATTTCTATTTTTATTATTAGACCATAGTCAGTTGCCTAGCAATCTGACTAAGTGTTCTTAGGTATAATTGTTACAGTAGGCATGAACATTTGATCCTAGCCCCTAGACAGGTAGTCTAGGATGACAGTATCAACTAGAATTAGGTTTGGGACTTTCACAAAAAATGAGAAAAATGAAAAATATTCTGAAGGCCACGCAGTGCAACCTCCATCCACAGACTGACTCTCACTTCACTACTTAGAAGCTCCAAACAAGATTTGAAAAGAGAGTTATGCAGTGCATAAACCTGGCATAGTTCCTCTGTGCAGATGCTGATTTTCCTCAGGGCTATTTTCCAGGCATTCATGTCCCTAATATCTTGATACCTGTACTTTCACAGATTTAATTTCATGTCAAAGTCCAAGGGGAATTTAACTAAAAACCAGTATAATTTAACTCAAAACCAGCCCTTTATAAAGGGCTTTATGAACCAGTAAGTTAAATACCAGTACAACACTAACTGCATATGAACAGCAACTGTTACTAGACCTGGGATTTGAACACTTAGCCAAAAACAGATACTTAATAGGATGTCAAAATTACCTACTGATTTTTCAAAGAGGTGGCATTCTTTAAATTATTCCTGAGGATTAAAACAGTCGCCTGATGAACAGCACACCTAAAAGACATAGCAGATACCTAAGACCAGATGCTACATAGATTTACACTTCAGTTCCACTAAAGTCGATTGAATCATTCAAGCTAAATACAGACAGTCAAAAAATCCAAGGCTGAATCAATTCAATCTTTGCAGGTTTCTCTAAACTGCATAAACTAAAACGATAAGCAAGTTAACTGACATTCACTTGTCAAACAGTAAAAGCAGCTAGATCACTGCAGTGGCCATACCAGTAGCAGGGGGGGAGGGGTGGTGGGCACTAGAGCACCCAGCCTGCTGGCCACTGCAGAGAGCCTGGAGCAAGGGATTCCCCTAGCCACATCCCCACCTCAGCCTCAGGGCTGCTGAGGAAGGAGTTGGGGGGAACCCAACCCTCCAGCCCTGCACCAGAGCCCCACCTGGGAGCAGCCCAAAACCAGGGGGAGGGAAGCCCAAACTGGGGGCTTTACTCTGCCCACCAAGAGCTGGGAGCAGGGCTGGATTCCCCCAGCCACACTACCTCCTCAGTCTTTGGCCCCCTGGGGCGGTGGGGAAAGGCTTC
The DNA here is from genome assembly GCF_030867095.1 of Alligator mississippiensis. Classification (NCBI taxonomy): domain Eukaryota; kingdom Metazoa; phylum Chordata; order Crocodylia; family Alligatoridae; genus Alligator; species Alligator mississippiensis. Next base: position 130,403,084 of record NC_081827.1, on the reverse strand, counting down.
ACCACTTCTTGGCTCCACCCCCAAAGCTGGGAGCCCAGAGTGGATCTGGAGTCCCTCCAGCCACGCCCCTGGCCCAGAGATTGAGCAGGGTTGTAGCTGGGGCACACCAGCCCTCCTCCTGGCTCCCAGCTCTGTGCAGGGCAGAGCCAAGCCCTGGTGCGGGCTTCACTCCCTCAACTCAGCCAGCCTGGAGGCGGAGGAGGGGACATGGCTGGGGGACTCCAGCCCTTCTCCCAGCTCCTGGCCCCCACTGTGAGGCTTCCTCTCCCCTCAGCTGGCCTGGAGGCTCAGGCGAGAATGTGGCTTGGCACTCCAGTTGTGCTCCTGACTCAGGGCTCCCAGAGGTGTAGCCAAGCCCCTTGTGTTCCCCACCATCTGAGGGGAGACCTTGTAGCCGCCTATAAGTTTATCAAGGGAGGACAACAGGGAATTGGAGATGCACTATTTACCAGAGCACCCCTAGGAGTAACTAGGAATAATGGGTGCAAACTAGTGGAGAGTAGATTCAAGTTAGACATTAGGAAGAAATTTTTTACAGTAAGGGTGGCCAGAATCTGGAATGGGCTACCAAGAGAGGTGGTGCTACAACTGCGGCCTAAACAATGCCACATAGCAGGGGAGCATCACCTCCTTCAATCTGTTGGTCATGCATTCTGCTAATGCAAGACAAAGTGCGATGTCTTGTTGATGGCTTCGTTACACTGCCAGCTCATGTTCATCTTGGAGTCAGCTATGACTCCAAGATCCCTCTCAGCCACTGAACTGCTGAGGAGGTCATCCCCCAACCTGTAGGTGTGCTGGGGATTCCTCCTCCCTAGGTTGAGTACCTTGCATTTATCTTTGTTGAATTGCATCCTATTTCATTCTGCCCATTGATCCAACCTGTCCAGATCAGCCTGTATCTGCTCCCTGCCCTCTGGTGTGTTAACTTTGCCCCATAACTTGGGGCCATTTGTGAACTTGGATAGGGTGCTCTCCGCACCCTTGTCCAAATCGCTGATGAAGATATAAAATAACACCAGTCCAAGGACCAAACCCTGCAGGATCCCATTGCTCACCTCCTTCCAGGCTGAGAACTACCCGTCCATCACCACTCTCTGGGTGCGGTCCCTAAGCCAGTTGGCCACCCACCTAATTGTGTAAGTGTCCACTCCACAGCCTGCTAGCTTCCCTATGAGAATAGGATGCAAAACTGTGTCGAAGGCCTTTTTAAAGTCCAGGTAGATGACATCAGCCTCAGCTCCTGTGTCAAGGCAGTGTGTGACCTGGTCATAAAAGGCTATAAGGTTTGTCAGGCAGGATTTACTTGAGACAAACCCATGCTGGTTTCCTTCCAGCATCATTTCCCCTGCTGGGCCTTCACAAATGCATTCTTTGATGATTTTTTCCAGTATTTTCCCAAGGATAGAGGTAAGACTGATTGACCTAAAGTTACCTGGCTCATCTCTTCTCCCCTTCTTAAAAATGGGCACCACATTGGCCCTTTTCCAATCCTCAGGGACCTGGTCGGAGCACCATGCACGCTCAAACAGCCGTGACAGCAGCTCAGCTATGACACAGGCCAATTCCTTCAGCACCCATGGATGGAAGTCATCCGGGCCGGCTGACTTGTACTCATCCAGCCCTTCCAAGTGCTCCTTAACTAAGTCAGTACTAACCTTTGGTGGTCTGGTGCCTTTTGGACATCTATCTGTTCAAGGTGGGGGAATTGTCTTGGTCAGTACTTAGGAATACTGAAGTGAAGAACTCATTGAAGAGCTCCGCCTTTTTCCTTGAGTCAACCACCAACTGTCCTGATTTGTCCTGCAGGGGCCCTATGTTACTCTGCTTCTTCCTTTTGCTCACTATGGATCTGTAGAAGGACTTTTTATTGTCCTTGATTGTTGTAGCCAGCCTAAGCTCCAGTCCTGCCTTACTGATCCCCTGCAATAGCGTGCCAGGGAGGTGTATTCCTCCTTGGTAGCTGCCCCCTGCTTCCACTGCCTATAAATCTCTTCCTTTGCCCCTCAGTCTCTTCTGGAGTTCCTTGTTCAGCCAAGGGGGCTTTTCTGTCCCCTTACCCCCTTTCCTGCATAAGGGGATAGACTCCTTTTGTGCCCAAAAGATCACTCCCCTGAGAAACCTCCAACCCACCTGGACCCCCATTTGCTCGATGCTCTTGAGTTCTGCCACCTCACTAACTGGCCTTCTAAGTTTACTAAAGTTGGCCCTTCTAAAGTCTAACATTTTAGCCTCACTGGATAGTGTTCCCACCCTTCGCTGGAAGTGAACTCTACCAAGTGATGGTCACTATTTCCCAGGTTACCATGTATCACAGGTTCCCCACAAAATCATCCCCTGTTGCTAAGGCCAGGTCTAGTAAGACGTTACCCCTGGTGGGACTGTACACCACCTGGGTTAGGTGGAGGTCCTGCACTCAGTATAAGAACCTGCGTGAGCTGTTTATTTTGGCCATCTGCTCCTCCCAGCAGATGTCCGGGTAATTTAGATGCCCCATGACCACCGCCTCCCTTGCCTGAATGGCCTCTGAGAGCTTCCTGGAGAATACTTTGTCTAGCTCTTCATCCTGATCAGAAGGTCTGTAGTAGACCCCCAATACCAAGTCCTTTTTCCCTGCCCCCTCCCCAGATCCTGACCCACAATGCCTCGGTATTCCCCTCCTCTACCCCCACCTTGATGATGGAAGACATGTACTGCTCCCTAACATAGAGAGCTACACACCCACCTTTTTTCTCCACTCTGTCTCACCTATACAACCTGTCCTCCTCAACGTCTACCACCCAGTCATGCATAGGATCCCACCATGTTTCAGTTAAGCTGACTAGGTCATACTGTGTGCTAGCAAGTAAGAGTGTGAGCTCCTCCTGCTTATTCCCCATACTCCTGGCATTTGTGGAAAGACACTTTAACCCCCTGATGGGTGCTCCTGGTGCTCCTTTGCCTTAATGGTTAGTGTTCCCCTTAGTGCTTACCTGGTTTGGTCTGGTGCCTTGTTTGTGGCTCACCAACCCTGGGAGCCCACATATAGGGAAGTCTCATCATCTTCTACGTATTTGCAGAGCCGCAATTGAACAGATTTATACACTCACTCCTTAAAAGAGCCTGTTGTAACCTGTGAAAGCACACTTAGGCTCTAACAAAAACTCCTATTGACCTGAATGGAAGCAGCATTCAATCCAAAATATTCAGACTGCCCAGAACTGCCTTGCAAAGACAGATAATGACAGAGCTCTGCCCATGTCTTATATGTTCATTGAATCTGTAAACATTTAGAGGTGTGAGCAATATTAGAACAAGCCTTCCCAGCCTTACCGTCTGAGTATCCAGCTGTTCTAGCTTGCAATGGCAGCAGTATTTCTAAGCTTTGAAATAAATATTTCTTAATGCAAAAGGAAAGGGAGAAAAACATTATTTCACTCATCTTCCCTCATGAGTAGTTCTGAAATAAAACTAAAAAATATTTCACTCATCTTCCCTCATGAGTAGTTCTGAAATAGAACTAAAAACAATCAAAGTTTGTATTATCTCATCTACAGAAGCCTTCTGCTTTTATTCCCTGGTTGCTTCTAAAACATATTGAAAGTTCCAAGTGCAAATTAAAACAAAAATAATAAAAACAACAATATGGCATGCTTGTGCTCTAGACAAATGCAACCTTTTTTCCTGCAAAAGTTTCTGTGATTAACCAGACCATAATAAACAGAATATAATGAACCAACATTCTGCACATTTTAGACAGATAATGCGCTATTTATCCCCACACTTCCAGTCAACTCTTCTATGACCCAGTTTTCGAAGATCATTGATTGACTCACTAGGGCTTTAACACAACCACAGGACTTACGTCTTGAGTTCCAGACCTAGCAACATGCTAAGCAATTTTGGGACTGAGGAGACACGTACCTGTAGACTGAAATATAACATGGAATATACCAGACTTAACAGCAATTCTTAACATGCATAATAATATAGAATCCACTGTATTAATGGGCAGTCAAATAACACACAGCATCATTCTACAGCAGTGGTTCTCAATCTTTTTTTGTACCAGTGTTGGCTCTGGATTTAGGATCTAGAGACCTTGTTCCAGGGGGACCCCTGGAACAAGGTCTCTAGATCCTAAATCCAGAGCCAACACTGGTACAAAAAAAGATTGAGAACCTCAGCCCAACCACGACCTTTCCATTCGATAATAGGCAAATTTATTGCTACACAGTGATAACAGAAAAGAAACAATACAAACAATCAAGGAAATCTATATATCTACCAAATCCTAGGGCTGTCATCAGAGTCAAAGTACATCTCGCCAGGATGCAGTCTTCATTCTGAGGCTCTTTCTTAGGTGTAAGATGTCAGCATGTCAGCATCCTGGAGGTGGGATGTCAGGGCCCACACCCTCCCTCCACTGGGGTGGATGAGATGGGCTGGTGGTGTGTCCTTTGTCCATGGTGGCCGGGGGGACACGTCCCAGGGGACAGGAATGAGGATCCTTCTTGGGGAGGAGAAGGGATGGGGAGGAAGGATGAGGAGGGATGGGGATGAGGGAGGGATGGGAAGGACTGAATGGGGAGAGACCCTTTGTTACTCTCAAGACTCTGCTTTTGTATTCTCCTTCCCTCCTGATGACTCTTTAAACATGGCTATCGCTGATTGGTTCCTCTGTGTGGTTGTCATCCATCCACATACTAATTTGGTCTTTCTGGGCCTTCTCCTAATTTGTGAAGCTGGATGCCAACTTCCAACTGTCCCAAGCTCTCCCACTCTTCTCTCATCTCCTGTAACAGACCTCGTGGCTTGTGGCCATATATCAACTTGAAAGGGGACAGTTTCATCGATGTCTGTGGGGTATCCTTCAGCACAAATAGGAGAGGTATTAAAATCAGATCAACAGGCGTTTAATCGTACTGTTCAGGCACTCTGCCAATTGGTCTGTGGATGGTACACTGAGGTACGCAGTTGCTGTATTTTTAATACTTGACACATGGCCCGGATAACCACTGTCACAGGCCAGCTGGGCACTATGAGTATATCAATTTAGTTGCAGGCTGACTGCGTACTGAAACTTTGTTAGCCACTGGGCTTTTTGGTTCGGGATCGAGGGGGTGATGTTGGGAAGGAAAGCAATGACAAGTTTCACTTATGAAAAAGAATAAATTTTACTTATAACAACAAAAGATATAGCTTGCACATATGACAGTTAGTAAAAGGTTAAGCTAATAAACAGACAACATAACAATACAAATTAAAATTGACAGTAATAATAAAACAGATAGAAAAATTAACCAAGAGTTCCCACTTGGTTAGTAACTTATCGATAGTCCCTCAGTTAGAAACACATCAAGTTGATTCAGTGAAGTCAGGCGTCCCTGATTTACACTGTCAGAAGGAGAACTGGAGGAGATCCCTCAGTCAGGATCTGGTCTTCGTTCACACAGGGAATAAGAGAGATCCAGGGGAATGGAACAGCAATGCCCCTTCTGTTCCGTCCTTCCTGAGGGTTACTTAGTGTGCGTGTTCTTTTATATCCTGTTTATGCTAATTTTTTAGTTATATAGCCATTCATAATGTTACTGTATAGCTGTTATCCTATGGGGTTAAAAGGTGTTAGAAATCGTTACAATAAGTTACTGCCCAAGCTTGGGTTTACCCAAAAAACAAATCACACCACATTACTTTGGGGTCTGAGATTAACATGTCCCCGCCTAAGTTTATTTTACTGTCTCTAAGCAGAAAAATATTATAAAATTAGCAAAGTCTGCAGTTATATCCTTTAGTTCTGCTTTTTAATAGTCATGCTTTTTCAAGATTAGTATAAAAGTTATATATAATACTTGTGGGTTATACTCCAGACAGACAAAAAACAGTTTCATAAGTTCTATTTCAGATATCTTCAAAAAGCATTTTCTTTTGTTATAACTGCTTATTAAGCCTTTTGGTTCTGGCTATCACAAACCCCAAACATGAAATTTGTCCCCTGGTCTGTGATTATTCCCCTTGGGACTCCCACCCAAGACATCCACTTTAATAACTCCTCCGTGATTCGTGGAGCAGTCGCCAATCTCAGGGGTATTTTGTCCGGGTAACACATAGCATAGTCGATTATAACTAATATATATTGGTGCCTGGCGCTGCTCTTTGCCAAGAGTCCTACTGTCTAGGGCTATTCAGTCAAATGGTACCTCAATGAGCGGCATTGCTTGTAATGGTGCCCGTGGTGGCCGCCTTTCTTGGACCCTCTGACACTCTGGACAGGCCTCACACCGCCGTGTGACTTCATCCCTCATACCTGGCCAAAAGAACCACTGCCCAATTCTGGTCAGCGTCTTGTCCACCCTGAGATGACCTCCCATAGGGCTAGCATGTGCTAACCTCCATACTCAACTATGGAGACTTTCGGGTACCGCTAACTGTTGGGTCCGTTCCCCTCAGATGGGACATTTCCTAACCCGGTATAGTAAACCCTTGTGTATCCAAAAATAAGAATCAGGCCGTATGACTTCCTCCTCAATGCAGGTGACCTCCGTCTCCCGAATCCTCTGTAGCTCATCGACCTCTTCTTGTGCGGTTCGGAATTGTGATCCCTAGGTGCCCATCCTGAGGCTTATCCAATCAATCTCTCCCGATGAAGCTGACTCTTCTTCTGCAATCCATCCTTCACCACGAGGCCACCCTTTGCGTCTCAACTTGTCTCTTCACACTTCTTCTAAGACTTCATACAGGGGTGGCCAATTCTGCCCCACAATCATCTGCCTGCCTAATTGTGGGGCAAATCCCACATGTAACTTGCCCTTACAATTAGCGATTCTTACCTCCATGAAGCCCCTTTAGTACTGCTCCACTTCCCCATGTATGCATCGCATTTTAAACGGGTGACACCAGTCAATAGCGTTCCTGGGGACTATCCCGGCCCATATTAGAGTCTGGGAGCAGCCTGTGTCTAATGTGGCCTGAAATAGCTTACCCGCCACCCACGATGTCACCATGGGCCAATCCCATACCTCTATTTCCTCACTATGCCCAAAACTACAATCCATTTCCTCAACCTGCTCATTGGTTTCGTGTCATTCTTCAAACCCGGAGGTTCTCTGGAGACATGGCCAGCCTTACCGCACTGATAACACATGATCCTTCGTCTGGTATACCGCAAAGGTCCCCGTTGAGGCTCATCCTCTTTCTTAGCGGTATTCCCTGCATTTCTATAATTTTTCTCTCTGAGCTGCTCTCCTTCCAAAGCTGCAAAAGCCTCCACAATTCTTAATGCTTCCGTGGCCATCTGAGGGAGGTGCTGTCGCACCCATAGTTGGGTGCCGTCTTCCAAATCTTTTACAAATTGTTCAAGTAAGATCTGGTCGGCCAGGGCCACCAGGTCTATCTTCCCTGGAGATACCCATTTGTCTAGGAGATCTTTTAAAAGTTGCATCAGAGTCCTGGGCTTACAGTCCTCTTGCCTTTTTGGGCCAAGAATAACTTACAGTAGTGCTTGGGGTGTGGTGGCCAGAACAAGAGGGGTTACTATTATGAGCAATAAATATATGCTGTTGGAGACATTCAGGCAATTGTCTAAGCAGTTAAGATTAGCTAATGCAAAGCTTGTAAGTTTGCAACCTGCAAGTGGAATTTGTCTGTCACGATTTAACCAAAGTGTTGAATCTAACTGTTTGCACTGATCATGGGCCCCAAAAACAAGCAGAATTATAAGATTAGCTGATCTAACAGGTTTTTTAAAGGTCAAGCCACAACAAGATCTGACCACCTAATATAATTAGCACAGTCCTAGGAATCCAAGAAATAAAAAAAACAGGAGTTAAGCTTGGGCAGAGTAATGCTAATTTCAAACTTCAAAGTAATGTGGTGTACTTTGCTTATTGGGTGGTAACCTTTCATGATAATTTCTAACACCTTTTGATCCCATACGGTAACAGCTATAGGGCAAGATTGTGAGTGGCTCTAAAGCCAACAGATTAGCATAAAATAAGGCATAAAGGAACGTGCATGTCAAGTGACCAGTTAGACGGACGGGACAGAAGGACCATCACTGTACCAAGCCTGGACCCTGGACTCCCAGTGTGAGTGAGGACCAGATCCTGACCAAGGGCTCTTCCCGGTGACTCCTCAGACAGCGTTGATCAAGGATGCCTGACTTCGCTGGAACAACTTGGCACGCACCTGGCATAGAGGGACTGCTGATAAGTTGCCAACCCCATGTGGGAACTCTTTGTCATTCTGTCTATCTGTTGTTATCATTCACTATTAGCTCCTTATTACTGTACTATCCATTTGTTGCATTAACCTTTCTGTTAACTGTTGTATGCTAAGCTAGAAGTAAAATTGCTATTACTTCACTCCCGACTTACCTCCTCGATTCTGAACCCAGCAGCCTCACAGCTGATACACTCACTGCACCTAGCCAGCCTGTGACATTGGGGGTGAGCTCTAGGTGCTGCAATATGGCTGCCTTCACCTTGTCGTAGTTGTAGGTGTCTTCCCTTGGTAGAGCCCAGTATGCAGCTTGCGCCCGGCCCACCAATAGTGATTCAAGCTGGCTGGCCCACTGTAGCCTATCTAGCCCCATCTGAATCGCCATCTTCTCGAGCAATTTGATATACACCTCCGCATCATCCTCGTGTGTCATATGATGCATCCAAAATGTTGTCCAATTCCGACGCATCCACTCCTGTTGCTACATTGCCTGCTGTTGTTGGACTTCTAGCACAGGGGTGGGCAAAATGTGGCCCAGGGGCCAGGTGCAGCCTGCCAGGCCATTCTAACCAGCTCATGGGGCCCTTAAAAAAATTAGAAAATTAATACTTATCTGCCTTGGGCTGCCTGTCATACAGCCCATGATGGCTTGGCAAAACTCAGTAAGCGGCCCTCTGCCCAAAATAATTGCCCACCCGTGTTATAGCACCTTTGTCACAGCGTGTAATGTTTCACCTAACAAGTCAATCTGGGGGTTTAGGTTGACTTCTATTGTGGCATGAGCATCTAGGGTCACCCTTGCTTCCATGTTCCTGATCAATGCACCAAGTTGTAATCTTCCGTTTCTCTCCTCTGGGTGTTGCGTATGTGGGTTCCTCTTGAACCTCGCCGTGTTTCTCTGGGATGAACAGTTTGGTTATTGGGGTGACTTTGGGTTGGTTCCCCAGGGGTCTCGCCTGACACGTCTTTGATGATGATTATGTTCTGATCGGGAGGACAATGTTTGGTCCCACCTCCCCTGGCACCTTCCCTTGGTCGTTCCCGCTGTTCCTTCTTTGTGGGGTTCCGCCTTCCCTACACTCCGCCTTATGCCAACTGCGATGTTGTCACCTGTGTCATCAAGGTTGATGTCCTGAACCTCTTCGGCACTTGGGCTCTCAGGATCGTGTGGCCGCAGGCTAGTTGTGGTGTTTCTATCCTGAGCATCTCCTACAGCTCCTCTTCTCTCCATCTATATGGCATCTGGTTTCGGCACCGTTCCATCCCCCGGTGTGCCGCCTCTTCCCTGGGTTTGGTACCTGCCGTCCATCAGCCGCATCTGGATCCTAGTACTGCTGGGTCCTGCCAGGCTCCAGTCTTCACTGCAGACCTCCTCTGCCCAGATTGATCCTGTAAGTAAATCCTCAGGCCTTCTCTGGCCCTGCATTCTTGTAGGGACCCCTTTCTGAGGTACTCACCAGGTCCCCTCGCTGGGACCACTCATGAGCTCTGGCCCCTCCAGGCTGGTTGGGGATTCCACTTCTGGTCCCCCAGGCTTGTTTTCCACCAGGTCTTTTATCCCGGCCCTGGGCATCTGGCTGACCAATCGGTCCCAGCACACTCTTACAAAGCATGCCCATGCTGACGCAGGAGCTGTTCCCAGCTCCTTTAAGCTTGGCGGGGTTTTTTTCCTTTGATCTTTACCTGCAGCAGCTCCACCTGCTGTGGTTTCACTTTCGTCATGTTCATCTTCCGGTGCATGCCTCGTCCGGTAAGTCTTTTTTACACCCAGACTATAGGTATGCTGCTGGTTCCTTCTCCCTAGATGCAGTACCCCAGGACCAAGTTAAGACTGTTGGCCCTATAGTTACCTGGGTCCTCCTTTCTCCCTTTCTTGTAAATGGGGACCACATTGGCTTTTTCCCAGTCATCCAGCACCTGACCAGAGCTCCGTGAGCGCTTGTATAGCCATGCCAGGGGCCCTGCAATGACCCCTGCCAATTCCCTCAGCACCCTTGGATGAAGAGCATCCGGGCCTGCTGATTTGAACACATCCAGCCCCTCCAGAAGTTCCCTAATTACGTCATCCCTAACCTTGGGCCTGGTGGTGCCTCCCCTGAGTCCTTCCATACTCTCGGTGGGGGAGATGTCCCAGTCCCTGCTCAGAAAAATGGAAGCAAAGAATTTGTTAAAGAGGTCTGCTTTTTCATTTGCAGCAATCACCAGATTTCCAAGTGCATCCTGCAGGGGCCCTACGTTACCCAGTGCCTTCTTCTTGCTCCCTATGTATTTGAAAAAGGACTTTTTGTTATCCTGAATCCTGGTCACCAGCCCCAGTTCCATCTCAGCCTTGGCCTTCCTAACAGCCACCCTATAGCCTCAAGCAACAGAGGTGTGACCCTTCTTGGTAATAGCCCCTTGCTTTCATCAGATGTACGCCTCCTTTTTAGCCCTCAGGCATTCCTGAATGCTCTTGCTGAGCCATGGGGGCTTTTTAGCACTCTTACCTCACTTGGTATGCATTGGGACTGACTCCCTTTGAGCTTGAAGGATCATCTCCTTGAGGAACAACCACCCATCCTGGACTCCCATCTCCCCAAAACTTCGGGATCCCAAAACCTCTCATATTAGACTTCTTAACTCATTGAAGTTGGCCCTCCTGAAGTCAAGGACTTCCGCCTTACTGTTAGTCCTTGACACCCTGTGCTGGATAGTGAATTCCAGCAGGAGATGATCGCTATAGCCCAGGTGGCCGAGAACCCACAATTCCCTCCATTGCCTGTGGCAAGGATCAAGTCCAGCAGGCCATTTCCCCTGGTGGGACTGTGTACCTCTGGAGTTAGGTGGAGGTCCTGTATCTCAGCTAGGTAATATACTAATTCCTGTCAAGCGCAGGAATGACTGACAGTGAAGTATTGGAGGCACTGTTAAGCTGCTCAGGAAGGTTAGATTTTGTTTTATAAATCTGAATGAAACACATATTTAACTATTATGACTACAGGATTAATAAAACAGGGCTGGATTCAAGGGAGGGGGCCAGGGGTGCAGTGGGGCACTTGCACCCTCTTCCCCTCCCCCTGCCCTTGTTGGCTACAAATGTCCAACTCGGGATCCTTAAAATTCTGGTTTATTAGGTGGATTAAAACACTGTAATGAAGTTAAATCATAAACCTTGGGGCTCGTCGTCCCCCCCCCCACTCACACATGCACACACATGCACACACACAGTAGCAAGCTACAAGAGTCGGGTATACCTATCCTACAAGCGCTGGAGTCTGCCGTCGATAGCCAATTGAGGCTTCTTTCAGTGTGGTGTTATCCTCCAGAAGGGGGTCGCCGGCTGGTCCTTCTGACTGGACAGGTCAGGTGCTGGTCAATTTGGAGATCAAGAAGATGCCACTGAGGGTCACTTTTCACTGCTTTTTATCTGTCCTTGGCAGACTTTTGTGACTCCCCAGTTTTCAGGTTTGCCCAATCCAGGGGTCATTGACCCTCATGGGACTTCCCCCCTCAGTGGCTACTGGATGGCATCTGTCAGCCCCAGGAGTCGTCCACATGTACGTGCAGGTTTGGGAGTCCGTTGATTAATTTTGAATAGGGCTCTGGGAGCGGTCAATCTGGAGATATTCAGCCCAAAAGTCGGTCCCCAGTGCTGATTAACTCAGACCAGGGCTTCTAGCCCTTGATCAGTAATGTTTAGAGATGTCCCAGTTGCTACATTGTCTTCTATTGATTTCTTCCCTTGGTTGATCTGCAGTTTCCTTAGGTGTTAAATGCTATTTGCTACTGTGTTACACATTCAATCACTGATTCACTTGTTCTTTCAGGGGCCAGCCTGATACAGGGAAGTGGCAGTTTGACTCCTGCCCTTGTTAACATTGTTACTAAACATATTTACAATTGAAAGTTGAAAGGTAAGTAGTATAAAATATAAGCTACAAAAGTAATGCCATGGCACACAGATAGATAAAAATACCAAAATACAAGGGGAGATACAAAATGCACACATACGAATTTTAAAACACAATTCCTTATCTTAAAGTGAAAGAAAGAGGAAGGAAGAAAAGGTAGAAGAAGAAAAACATATCCAAGGAGGGGAGAGCAACTGTAGCCAAGAGGAAAAGGCAGCTTTCTGCTACACCCTGACTTTGATTCCTGCTTTACCTAAAGTTTAAAACCAACTACCTGGCAGTGGCAGCAGCATTTCTCATCAGGCAGTGCTGAGGGAATCAATTGACTTCACAGCTCATAATCTATTTGATCCCTTCTAAATTCTTCATCCCAGAGGTGGTAACCATTCCCTCTCCTTTTGAATGGTCCTGACATTCCACCAATCCAGCTACCCCTTGCTGTGTAACACTGGGGCCTGGTAGCTGCTTCTGGTCCTGAAGCTTCTAATTTCACAGCCCTGCAGACTGTTTCTTAACTCATTCCAATGACATCCTATTTGGATTTTGCTTCAGTCTTGGATGACATAATACAGATATTTACTAAGCATCCCCCTGTACAGTTACCCAGGTCTTAAAAACCTCTAAGGGTAGAGATTCTGCTATCCAGGAGTAGAATCTCCATTCTTAGAGGTTTTTAGACCCTGATAGACAAAGCCTTGGCTGGGATGATCTAGTTGGGGCTGGTCCTGCTTTGAGCAGGGGTTTGAACAAGATGACCTCCTGAGGTCCCTCCTTTGCTATGATTTTATGAACTAAAACTATTGGACTGTGCTTCTCATCTATCCATAAAGTATCTAGTTTCCTTTTTATGTGGAGAGTTAGGTTGGGTTAGGCGTGATGCTGCACCTCAGCAGGCGCATCCCCGCTTCTCCAAATCCTGGAGCCACCCATGCCTCCTGTCTCAAACCCAGCTCTGAGATGGCCAAACATTCTTGAGTCCTGGGAACCCAGCCCTGCCTTTTCCACAGATGCCTCCCAGCTTTTTTTTTCTTTTCCCCCACGGGCAGAGAGCTCTGGCTCTGAGTCCTGTGCCAAGGAGGGAGACATCTTGGGGGGTCAACTAAGCAGCTGGAGTGATGGCCAACTACTTCCAGCAATGAGACTGAAATTGGTTCCTGGTTCCTTTTTCAAAGTGAATCTTTACACAACGAAAGGTTGTTATAAATGCATTTGACATGCCAAAGAGTTGGATCTCATCCAAAAATGTATATTTACTAATACCAATGGGAAAAAAAAAAGCATCATGTAGCAAGTACTTATTAGCCCTGAATCTGGACCTGAGATTAGGTTGGGATTATGGGGCAGAATCCTTTTCAGATCACCCCACCTTCTAACTCTTTGGCTTGTCTAATTCATTCTTAAAGACATGCTAGAGTTAGGATTTCATCCAAAGATGTAGATTTACTAATACCAGTGTAAAAAACATAGCATGTAGCAAGTACATAGCCCTGACTCCAGAGCTGAGATCAGGCTGGGATTATGGGGCACAATCCTCTCGGGTCACCCCATCTTCTAACTCTTGAAGAAGCAAGCAAGGTTCTTTGGGCAGATGCTATCTCTTGGGGTATGGGGCAGATGTGATCTCTTGGGGCAGATGTGATCTATCTTCTTAGACCAACTGAGTAGTTAGAAAAAAGTTCTTTGCAAGCTTTCGGAAACAAGCGTCCTTCAGGCAGAGGGGGACTCTCGCTTTGAAGAAGGAGGTGGGAACGAGGAACCAACCCTCAGGAGAAGGGCTGCGCCCCGCGTCCGGGGAGGCTCCATGTTCAGAAAGGCGCGGCCTCCCGCACTGAGGGGAGGAGAGCCAATTTGGCAGGAAACCTGAAGGGCAGAGCTCCCTGCTCGGGGCAGAGCCAGCAAGCAGGTAAGCCTTTCCCTTTAAGGCTCGTCCCCACCCAGCATGCCTCGCTGTGCTGGGGCTGGCCGCGCGGTGCCGCGATGGCGGGGGAGCGCGCGGCGGAGCTCGGCGCCTTCGCTGCCCTGCACGGCCCAGCGCTGCGCGCCTCTGGGGTGCCCGTGCGGTACTGGGACAGCCTGCGCCGCAAGTTGGAGGGCGAGGTGCGTCCCGCGGGCAGCGGCCCGGCCTCCCGCTGCAGCTTCCCTAGGGGTTTGCAGAGCTACGAGGCTGTCTGCTTTGTGCAAACCGGGTGGTGTCTTGGCTGGGGTGACACTTCCCTCCTGCAGGCTCTGCCTCTCAGTCCCTTTGCGTCCCAGCAAGCTGGTCTTGGATTCAGAGAGGGGGCAGCAAGTTTGTGGGGCCTCTGGCAGGGCTGCCTGGGCTTCGGTGCCATGAGCAGGGGGAGGTGTGCCCGGTGGCAAGGAGCCTGTTTGGGGAGGAAATCAAGGCATCCGTCGTGTACGGGTCCTACTGTGTGGTGCCTGAGTTCTTGTTGCAGAGAGGCCCTGGCAGTATGAAAATGAAGGTGCTGCCCCCCACGTGGCATCTTAATGCCACACCTGGGGATGAGTTTTTATGGCCAGGGTGTCTTTCCCTCCTTAGAAATGACTGGGTGGCATGGATTAGGCCATACAATTGAGAGCAGGTTTTTTTGTATGGTGCTGCCGACTCCAAAATAAAGGCTGTCAGCATGGGAGAAACAATTCTACAAATGGATCAGGATTGCTGTTAGGTTGCCCTTCCTGCAAAGCTGTGGGGGCTGTATGAAACCTGATGACAAGTGGTGTTACAGTATCTTGGATTTTAAAGAGCTCTAAGCCACGGGTGCGTCATGTAGCCTTCAGTACTTTGAGACAAAAGGAGCATTAAGTATTTGTGGTACATAAAGGCTGGCATTGCATGGCTGAAAATGCATCCTAGTTTGTGTAACATTTTTCTCTGCTGTGTTCAGCCCGTTTTGGTTGCTAAATGTTAACTTCTTAGGGTTAAACTTCCCATTCTAGTTATCTAATTCAAGGATGGTTGTTGGTCTATATTTTTGCTTGCTTGTTTGCTTCAGTTCAACCAAAACTGTTCTGCTGTTTTGAAAACACTAGGAAAATATATCATGCTTTTTCCCTACATTAAATAACTCTAGCATCCTTTCTTTTGAAACCCTTTGCAATCATGCATGTAAACTTTTGTAAGGGGTTCAGGATAGCAGCCCAGAACTAGAGGCTCAACCCTGTCATGGCTGCTGCTGCTGCTGAATTAGTAGCAACTTTGGCTTGTCAACCAATTTGGCAGCGATTGTGACCCATTTAAATCTGGAGCACCAAAGAGGCGGCAAGTGACGCTGAGTAGACTCTGTAGACCCTGCTCTGTTTGTTGTTCTCCCTTTCTAAAGCAAAGCATGATTTATTTTGGGGGGGGGTTTGCAAGAAAATAAGTGCTGGGAAATTATACTTTTCCATTTCTGATCTACTGTATTTGGGGGAGGAGGGGGGTTGTAGCAAGGAATATGCCTCTTGCTGTCTGCTTTCACTTGGCCAAGTTCTGTGTCTTTTGAAATTCATTGTTTTGCATGTGTGCAGCAGACTTTCTGGTTTAATAAGTTCCAGCTTCAGAAGATTCTGGCCTTTCCAAGCATGCTTCAGCCTCTCTTAGCTCCTGATGCTGACCAGACAATTTTTCCTTAAAAAAATTTAAAAAAAATTGTGTTCCAAATCAAATCAATTCCAAATCTGCAAGTCGTTCAAGAACCATATGTGGCTCTACTACCAGCAAACCTCCTCCACTCCCGCCTGGGGCTTCAGATGCTTCTAATCCTTTGGGCAGGCATCCTCTGTGCAGGCCCAAGCCTGGAAGCTTGGGGTTCTGATGCCCCCAAGTTTCGCTTGCCCTCAGCTGTATGGCTGCGGGAGCAAGCTAAGAAGGAATCTCTAACTTCCATAAAGTGGGTGTAAAGACAAGATCTTCCCACTGGAAGTGGAAGTGAGAGACTAACTATGCATTACCTCCACCCAGGTACCACCCCTTGGAAGAAAAGCAGTTATCCTCTGCCAATAGGAAAAGCTATCTGGAATAATTGAGCACATTCCAGACCAAAGCTGAAAAGATCTGAGAAAAGGTCTTCCCCGCAGGATGTGTCTAGGCCAAGAAGGTTCTGGGCACCAGCATTGAGAGGAAGGAGGGAGTCTGTGTCTACTCTGCTTCAACGACCTCTCTATTGCCATGAAAGCAGCATGGAGAAGGCCATTTCATTTGAATTCAGGGGGATCAAAGGTTGAACCAGAGGGGAGAGAGGAATAGATGTCAATAAGGATCTGGGGAAGAAAGAAACTGCTTGGGAGTTGTGGGTTAAGCAGGAACAGGTTTTGACTGGTTGAACAGGGGGATTGGGACTTCAAACCAGTTGCCTGGGGGGAACCACTCATTGCATAAGGATAGGGGTGCATCAGTAGATTTTGGGGGTGGATATCATAGCAGATTTTTAAAGAGGCATATTGGCTGATACCAATCCAATTTCTGATGCAGCTGCCGTCAGCTAGTAAGTCTGTTGTGAGGGAAGGGGTGTGGGGAGGGAGGAAGTGGGGCTGGGGCAGGGAGAGATACTGCGCAGCTGGGCTGGATGGGTACAGGACAGAGCTGCCTCTCATCTGAGGTCTCCTGTCGCTTACAGGGTCTGTGGTGGAGGGGGGGTGTCTCTCTCCCCCCCCCCCCCCCCCCCGAACAGGAGCTATTTTTGGCCGTTTACCTACCACCGCCCGACAAAGTGTCTTTCTTGGAGAATCTCCCCCCATATGTTTTCCCCCCCCCCTCCCTCATCTTCTGTGACAGACCCCAGAGCTTGTGGGCTGGGGGGGCTGGCTGGTGTGTGGGAAGGCTTGTCCATCTGGGAGTGGGGAGGAGGGGCTGGGGAGCTAAAAATAACCTGGTGCCAGGGAGGAGGTAGGATAAGTGCAGCCCTGGGGCTGGGGCCAGCAGCTGGGCTTTCCCAGTCCTGTATAGCTTTTCATTTAGATCAGTCTTGCCAGACCTGAGCTAACTTAAGACTACCTCAGAGGCACACTTAACTTGGATTGGGTCTGCCATTTTTAGATTGATATAGCTTCTGTACAGTTTGCTCGTGAATCTACCTAACTACTGTAAGGTCAACACCTGGGCAAACTAAGTTATATCAGGTGGCCATTTTTAACGTGATCTAACCTCCCCTTAATCACCCCGAATGTCTGTGCACAGCTCTAACGTATAACTTTTTTTCCCCCAATGTGCTCTTTCCTGCAGATGTTAACATGTCCACTGAAGAAGTGTAGCTCTGTTCAGATATGAGCCTCAAGATTATCTTGAGGCTTCCTTTCCTGGGACTCTTATGTCATTTTGACTTAAACTACTGATTCCTTCATTTCAAAGAAGGAAACCTTCCCACATAAAGCAAACTACTTAAAATAGATTGGTAGAGCTACATTGACACCCCCCACCCCCTCAACCTAAGCTGTCACCTGTCATCCAGCTCATTTTGGTGGTTTGCCTGTCTTTGAGAAATGAACCTTTCTAGGATTCTGGTGGTTCTGTGCTGCTTTGTAATCCATCGTCACTTGCTGTTAATGCTGCTTTCTGAAATCTGCAAAATACTATCTTTACTGGCATATTAGGTGCACCTCCCCCTTTTCCCTCTCCCCTCCCCCCCCCAATAGCCGTCTAAAATGGGGGGCAGGGGGGCATGTTTTAAGAGCGGAAGTTGACTGCCTTACTGAAACGGAGGACCTGCGTGTGCTGGGATGGCTGCCTGGTCCTGGCTTCTTCCCAGCTGCATAGAGGAAGGGCAGAGTGTGCTGGTAAACCAAAATCTAGAGGCTTAATCCTGTTGCAACCATTGCCAACTTGGCAAGCAAGGTATATGTCTTATGGAGGAGTGGGAGGTGGAGAACATGGTATTCAAGAAAACACAAGCGCGTGCCCATATAACAAATTGGAATTGGGGATTTATGAATTCTCAGTTTACTGTATTTTATGGCATCTTTTTTTTTACTACAGAAAAGTTAAAAAATGTAATGGTGATCTAAAATCAATCCATGCAGCTATCCCTGAAGTAGTTGAATTCTTGAGTCCTTGACTTCAGGAAAGCTGACTTTGACAAGCTCAGGAGGCTTGTCAGTGAGGCCCTAAGGGACTGTGACCACAGGGAGAGGGGAGTTCAAGAAGAGTGGTTGCTCCTCAAGGGAGCGATCCTCAATGCACAAACTAAGTCTATTCCATCTCGGAGGAAAGGCAGCAAGAGGGCACAGCAGCCCCCCTGGCTCTCCAGGGACCTAGCAGACCTCCTGAGGCTAAAAAGAAAGGCCTACAAAGGATGGAGGATGGGAGTCACCTCCAAGGAGGATTATTCTGCACTGGTCCGGTCCTGTAGGGAGCAGACCAGGAAAGCCAAGGCTGCAACTGAACTCCAGCTAGCTTTGAGCATCAAGGACAATAAAAAGTCCTTTTTCAGATATGTGGGGAGCCGGAGGAAAAGCAGGGGCAACGTTGGACCCCTGCTGAACCAGGTGGGGCAACTGACAACTGACGCCCAGGAAAAAGCCAACCTATTAAATAGGTACTTTGCGTCGGTCTTTCATCAGCCCCATGGGACGCCCGTGCCTGCTACAGGGCCAGGAAGTCCGGGTGAGGGTGATCCCCTGCCCTCCATTAATGCTGACTTTGTGAAGGAACATCTTGAGAAGCTGGATACCTTCAAGTCAGCCGGCCCTGACAATCTTCACCCCAGGGTACTCAAGGAGCTGGCGAGCATCATAGCCCAGCCTCTAGCGCGGATCTTTGAAAACTCTTGGCGCTCTGGTGTAGTGCCCGAAGACTGGAAGAAGGCCAACGTGGTGCCTATCTTCAAGAAAGGGAGGAAAGTGGATCCGGCTAACTATAGGCCCATCAGCCTGACTTCTATCCCGGGGAAGATCTTAGAAAAGTTTATTAAGGAGGCCATCCTTAATGGACTGGCCGACGCCAACATCTTAAGGGATAGCCAGCACGGGTTTGTTGCGGGTAGGTCTTGCTTGACCAATCTCATTTCCTTCTACGACCAGGTGACCTATCACCTGGACAAGGGAGATGAGATTGATGTCATATATCTTGACTTCAAAAAAGCCTTCGATCTGGTGTCCCATGATCGTCTCTTGGAGAAACTGGCCAATTATCGCCTTGGGTCCCCCACGATCCACTGGCTGGAAAATTGGCTCCGGGGTCGGACCCAGAGGGTAGTAATTGATGGAAGTCACTCATCGTGGTGTCCTGTGACCAGTGGGGTCCCCCAGGGCTCTGTCCTTGGACCCATACTGTTCAACATCTTCATTAACGATGTGGACACTGGAGTCAGAAGCGGACTGGCCAAGTTCGCCGATGACACCAAACTTTGGGGCAAAGCATCCACGCCAGAAGACAGGCGGGTGATCCAGGCTGACCTGGACAGGCTCAGCAAGTGGGCGGATGAGAATCTGATGGTGTTCAACTCTGATAAATGCAAGGTTCTCCACCTTGGGAAGAAAAACCCGCAGCATCCTTATAGGCTCGGCAGTGCTATGTTGGTTAGCACTATGGAAGAAAGAGACTTGGGGGTCATCATTGACCACAAGATGAACATGAGCCTGCAATGCGATGCTGCGGCTAGTAAAGCGACCAAAACGCTGGCTTGCATCCATAGATGCTTCTCAAGCAAATCCCGGGACGTCATTCTCCCCCTGTACTCGGCCTTAGTGAGGCCGCAGCTGGAGTACTGCGTCCAGTTTTGGGCTCCACAATTCAAAAAGGATGTGGAGAAGCTTGAGAGAGTCCAGAGAAGAGCCACGCGCATGATCAGGGGTCAGGGAAGCAGACCCTACGATGACAGGCTGAGAGCCCTGGGGCTCTTTAGCCTGGAAAAGCGCAGGCTCAGGGGTGATCTGATGGCCACCTACAAGTTTATCAGGGGTGACCACCAGTATCTAGGGGAACGTTTGTTCACCAGAGCGCCCCAAGGGATGACGAGAACGAATGGTCACAAACTACTACAAGATTGTTTCAGGCTGGACATAAGGAAGAATTTCTTTACTGTCCGAGCCCCCAAGGTCTGGAACAGCCTGCCGCCGGAGGTTGTCCAAGCGCCTTCATTGAACACCTTCAAGATGAAACTGGATGCTTATCTTGCTGGGATCCTGTGACCCCAGCTGACGTCCTGCCCTTTGGGCGGGGGGCTGGACTCGATGATCTTCCGAGGTCCCTTCCAGCCCTAATGTCTATGAAATCTATGAATGGTTATCAGATTTAGATACTTAATCTATGTTGTAATCCTAAAATGACATATGAAAGAAGAAGTTAAAAAATACAAGTGGTGAATTTGTAACTTGAACCTGTGAAACCCAGTGGATTGATTTGGTTGTTCATAGTCATTTTTCCCTTCCATCTTCTGTTACCAGATTTGCCCATTACTTTGGGGTGTGCTCATTTAAGGGATATGTTTCTAGGGTCTTGGTAATTCTGTCAGTGTGCTGCTTGTGTTACTTGTGTTTCTGTACGGAGCTGTATATCTCCCTTCTGCAAGTCCTCACCCCCAGTGGAGCTATCTTGCAGGACTCAGTTTCAAGGGGGCTGGGTTCTTCCAGTCACCAAATCAGACACACACACACACACACACACACACATATTAACGTGACACGCCTAATCTGGCCAGGTTGATCAACATGGACAGGCTGACACCCTTATATGCCAAGAATCAGTTCATCAGAGCAACAATAAACTGCTGTCAGACACAAGCACACAGGCAAACAGAATCCCTCTGAATCTGGCGGGGTGTCCAGCTGACACCCTCATGGGCCAGCATTCAGTTCGTAAGGGCACATCTGAGTCAAACTGGGGCAATCAGCCTGTACAAGCTGATCCCCTTATGTGTTTCAAACTCAGTACATCCCAATCTTTGGCCTCTTGATGAGCAGACCCCACAGTATTTTTGGGCTTCACAGGGATCTTTAGCTTAGGTAAAAGAAGCATTGCTGCAGAGCACGGGAGAAAAGAGAAGCAGAAAAGGAAAAATATACCCAGTTACTACCAGTTTGACTTTAAAAGTTATTTATTGCTAAGCATATGAAATATATAATGGTACTAATAGTAATAAACATGCAAATGAAAAACAAACACAAGCAATTACAATACTACCCTGGTTTCATTAATTATTTGGGGAAACTTAGCTCAAGCTTAACTAGTACAGTTCAGGTTCAGAAATTTATGCCTAGAGAGAAAAGAGAGAGTGAGTGCTCAGATCTCACCAGTCCAAGGTACTTGAGTCTCAAAGCTGACAGGTAAAGTTCCTAGAATAATCCTTGAAGGGAGACTATCTGTTCTTCCAGCATCCCAAGAACAATGGGATGGTGTCAGCACATGATTTTGCTTCTTGAAGCACCCACACTGCTGCTTTTTTACAGATTTTTATACCCTCAATTCAGCTGCTTTGAAGCATTCTCAATAGCGCAAATCGTTGTCTTTTTTCTTGACGGGGTTATCTGGTTTGGAACATCTCAACAAACTGATTGATAATCAGGAAACACATAAGGTTAGGGGGTAACCAGATACTTGGGAACCAGCTTGAAATTCCTATGGATAGCAGATATACTGATGGGATATCTCATGGTTTCTTCAGAAACAATAGACAGCTTGCAGCATCAGGTTTTTGGATTTTTACTTGTTGTGAACAAGCCTTAGCTTAGCATGACTTTTCCAGATCTTACTATAGTCTTTTACCAGACGTAAAGCAATTATTGGGGTGTTCATAAGCTTTGGGCAGGAGGACTTCCACCAGTTGTCCTGGGAAAAGCATGACAACACCTGTGGTTAGGGCTCCAATGGGCTGGATGCTGTGATGAAACCTTAACCATTGTTCAAATGTTGCCCATGCCCCCTCTGACTCGGTCTCTTGCCTCAGCATTCCCTAACCCAGCAACCGAGTTTTAGTCGATCAAGTTTAAATAGGCCTCCCATAGTGGGACCGGGGAATGTACGGCCCGAGATGCCTTAAACTTAGAGGTGTGTGTGTGTGTGTCTGGGGGGGGGTGGGGGGGAGTCCTTTGTAAATCCAGATTAGAACTCGTCTGATAAATGCTGAGCTGGGTGTGTGTGAACATGGCATTTGGAGCACAGATTCCCCATCATGCAGTGCTCCCCTGCTTCTCTGGTCCCAGAATTCACTACAGTCTCTGCTTCAGGCTTTCTGTTCTCCATCTCTCATGTAAATGAATGGTCATCTGGTTCCATCTCGGATGCAAATGAGACCTAGGGCAGTTGTTTCACTCTTGTCACCCTTATCTGGAGGGTCTTAGGTGTGTCTCTCACTGCATCTT
Organism: Alligator mississippiensis; assembly: GCF_030867095.1. Classification (NCBI taxonomy): domain Eukaryota; kingdom Metazoa; phylum Chordata; order Crocodylia; family Alligatoridae; genus Alligator; species Alligator mississippiensis. Next base: position 130,380,720 of record NC_081827.1, on the reverse strand, counting down.
AATCAGTTTCATTTAGGTAGAGGAGGGGAGGGAGGGGGAATTCTTTGTGAGTCAGACAGACTGCATCCTGTGCCAGGGTTGCCTGAGAACACAGAGCTGAGACCTAACACTTCCCAGTATGCAATGGGGCAGCCCCCCGTGTGTTCAGTTGGAAGATGAACCCTCAGGTCTTCAGAAAGATCCATAGATTTTTGTGGCCCTGAGTTCCAGCAGACAAATGTGTTGCATGTCAGCTAGTAAGTGGGGCTTCTAATGAAGCAAGGGAAAAAAAACCTGTACAGACACTATTATTCATAGTTTGGGGATTTGTTTGTTTGCTTTTATTTAAGAGTGGCGCTGCACTTCTTGCTTTTGGTAAGCTAAGTTTAGCAACATAAATACACTGTAGAAATTGTCAGGGAAAATGCTTGATAATATTTTAGTTTTATTGAGGAGGTTTTCCCTCATAAGCTTGATGGGTGACATTTTTGGTCTAATCAAAAGTACAGCAGATGGAGGAAAGCTTTTGTGAAATATAACCCTGTCTCCGTTACTAGATAATGCAATAAAGGACACTTTAACGTTGGCCACACGTGTACAAAAAGTGATATTGGTGCTTTTTCTGTATCAAAAAAGCATGCTCTGCCCATGTTCACTGAATTGTATAATAGCAAATCGATTCCCAATAAAGTGAATATTTTTCTGTAATACTGCTTCTAACAATAGAGTCCTTCTTGCCCCAACTCTCATGTCTTTTTAGTGAACCCATCACTGACAACTTTCTACGCCCAAACAAAAAAATCTGTACCCCAAGCAGACTTTTGTCCCCAGGAATGGACATGTTCACAACTCACTAGAGTCCAACGTCTTGGTAGTTTCTCTTGATTTTTACATGGAAGATGTTCAGATACTATGGTGATGAGTTGCAGCTAAACCTAAAATAGACAGTTCCAGCCCTTGGCTTCCCTCCCCGCCCCCCGCCTCCATTTTAGCTTTCCATTTTTCTAACATCACCTAGTATTCCAAATGGAATAGTGATTGCTAGCTAGTGTTACTTCACAGGTACTTAGCTACAGAGCTGAGGAAATAAACTATGAAAATTAGCAGAAATCTGAGGGAGCTTTTTCTTTTTATTTTTTTTAACATACATTGGCCTTGAAACTGTAAAAGCTGCTTTATTTAGACTGTTCCATAGCTTTAGAGGTTCAGATCTAACAGTATCCAGCTCCAGTTGATCTAGTAACATACTTAATTTATCTAGGCCAGGGGTGTCAACCACAGCTTGTGGGCCAGTTCTGGCCTGTGGATCTATTTCTCCTTGCCTGTTAGCTTCCCAGAAGGGGCCAAAAATTCTGGGGTGGCATGAATAAGGGTGGAGCTTGCCACCAAATTCCCAGGAATGGAGCCCCATGGGGAATGTTTGCTGGCAGCAAGGGATGTACTCCATGGTCCAGATCTGGCAGAGGGGGTGTAGATGGGAGAGAAGTGTATAGAGTTTGACACCTCTGATCTAAACTATAAATTATGATTAGGAAGGTTAAAAACAAGCCCTTTAAATCTTTCAGTATGGTGGTAGATAGTGATGGTTTTCACTTTCTGCAGTGTATGAAATCTTTCTGAACATCCAGGGATGAGTGAATATGTCTTTCATTGGGTAAATCTGTGATGCAAAATTATTTTTCTTGGAAAGAGAAACCCTGCAGAAGGCTTTTTTTATATGTCTGAACTCTCTTGGTTGAACTCCAGAGTGCTTCATTGTAATCCAGAGACTGGGAAACAAATTGCATTGATTTTTAAGTACAGTTCTATAAAGGCCCCCTGCTTTTCAGTTTTAAAAGCGTGTGAGAGATGGTAAATTGAAGGACTATAAGTAGTTTTCTGCCTGCATTAACAGGTGAAATTTCTCAACCAAATAAATCAGCAACAACAAAAAAGTAAGAATCAGTATTATAATCCATCCATCTGTTCCTTGCCAAATGCCAGAAGCCTGTCAGATCACAGGTCAGACTT